>NC_064921.1:221593939-221897568 GCF_023897955.1 Schistocerca gregaria
CTTCTATGCCTGGCAGCGAAGGAAGCGCAGGGCAGTGAACAAAAGTCCACGACAGCACATAAATTTCAATTTTGATGTAGCATTTTAGCACAACACCCACGTTTCTACACCGACGATTCGAGGAAAAGAAGAATTTACCAGCTTCCGGAGAAGAGTGTACTCGGATGCGGCATTAATTAATGACTTTACATCGCCTCACTACGGGTCGTTCCTCTAATTCTGTATAGGATGCGGAAGGCCGGTGTGTTTCGGCGAAGCATTTAATTTCTCGCTGAAGTCTAACTAGTACGAGGAATTCAAGGGTGAACTCAGTCTCAATTTCCCTTTTGTTTAAAAAGTAACTTCGTACGTTGAACTACATTTTTAAGTGGAAGTGTCGGGGCACTGAAGCAGAGGACTGGGCTGCTGCTAAGTGAGCAAAAGCTCGTCCCCGTAGAGGCTCTCGTGGGAACGTGCAGCCGAGTGGGGAGCAACGTAATTGTCAGAAGTGACACCGTCCACCGTCTTAGTAAAGGAGTGCCCCGCGTTGCGCCAGCGAATGCTTCTAATAGTGTGCACTTCTACAGTTGACGGTATAGTTACTTACCATAGAGTTGCCGTAAAATTAACGAACAGTAGATGCATAATTACGGCGTCCGCACTTGGGCCACTAGTACTGGCTGTCTGTCTACCTAGCACTGTTCACGCGGAACTGTTGTCTACGTCTACGTGATTACTCTGCTATTCACAATAAAGTGTCTGGAAGAGGGTTCAATCAACCACCTTCACCAGTCTCGTATTGTACGTGGAAAGAAGGATTGTCGGTATGCTTCTGTGTGGGCTCTAATCTCTCTGATTTTATCCTCATGGTCTCTTCGCGAGATATACGTAGGAGGGAGCAATATACTGCTTGACTCTTCGGTGAAGGTATGTTCTCTAAACTTTAACAAAAGCCCGTACCGAGCTACTGAGCGTCTCTCCTGCAGAGTCTTCCACTGGAGTTTATCTATCATCTCCGTAACGCTTTCGCGATTACTAAATGATCCTGTAACGAAGCGCGCTGCTCTCCGTTGGATCTTCTCTATCTCTTCTATCAACCCTACCTGGTGCGGATCCCACACTGCTGAGCAGTATTCAAGCATTGGGCGAACAAGCGTACTGTAACCTACTTCCTTTGTTGTCGGATTGCATTTCCTTAGGATTCTTCCAATGAATCTCAGTCTGGCATCTGCTTTACCGACGATCATCTTTATATGATCATTCCATTTTAAATCACTCCTAATGAGTACTCCCAGATAATTTATGGAATTAACTGCTTCCAGTTGCTGACCTGCTATTTTGTAGCTAAATGATAAGGGACCTATCTTTCTATGTATTCGCATCACATTACACTTGTCTACATTGAGATTCAATTGCCATTCCGTGCACCATGCGTCAATTCGCTGCAGATCCTCCTGCAATTCAGTACAATTTTCCATTGTTGCAACCTCTCGATACACCACAGCATCATCTGCAAAAAGCCTCAGTGAACTTTCTATGTCATCCAGCAGGTCATTTATGTATATTCTGAATAGCAACGGTCCTATGACACTCCCCTGCGGCACACCTGAAATCACTCTTACTTCGGAAGACTTCTCTCCATTGAGAATGACATACTGCGTTCTGTTATCTAGGAACTCCTCAATCCAATCACACAATTGATCTGATAGTCCGTATGCTCTTACTTTGTTCATTAAATGACTGTGGGGAACTGTGTCAAACCCCTTGCGGAAGTCAAGAAACACGGCATCTACCTGTGAACCCGTGTCTAAGGCCCTCTGAGTCTCGTGGACGAATAGCGCGAGCTGGGTTTCACACGACCGTCTTTTTCGAAACCCATGCTGATTCCTACATAGTAGATTTCTAGTCTCCAGAAAAGACAGTCCCACCTGATGCTGATCCAGAATAGGGAGGACAAGCGTGGAGTAAGCAGTATCTTTAGTAGACCTGTTGCACGTTGTGAGTGTTCTGCAGTGAATCTTAGTCTGTGATTTGCTCTACACACAGCATTATCTACGTGATCGTTACAATTTAGGTTATTTGTAATTGTAATCCCTACGTATTTAATTGCATTTACAGCCTTCAGATTTGTGTGACTTATCGCGTAATCGAAATTTAGCGGATTTCGTTTAGTACTAATGTTAATAACTTAACACTTTTCTTTATTTAGAGTCAGTTGCCACTTTTCGCACCAAACAGATAACTAAATCATTTTGCAGTATCGTTTGGTCATGTGATGACTTTACAAGACGGTAAATGATAGCATCAGCTGCAACCAATGTAAGACGGCTACTCAAATTGTCTCCTATGTCGTTAACATAGATCAGAAACAAAAGAGGGCCTAAAACACTTCCCTGGGGAACGCCGGATATTACTTCTGTTTTATGCGATGACTTTCCGTCTATTACTAAGAACTGTGACCTTTCTGACGGGAAGTCAGGAATGCAGTCGCACAACTGAGACGATATTGCACAGGAGCGCAGTTTAGTTAGAAGACTCTTGAGAAGTACGGTGGATATCTAAAAATATGGAATCAATTTGACATCCCCTGTCGATAGCACTCATTACTTCACAAGTGTAAAGAGCTTGTTGTGTTTCACAAGAACGATATTTTATGAATCCGTGCTGACTATGTACCAATAACTCTGTTTCTTCGAAGTAATTCATAATGTTCGAAAAGAGTATATGTTCCAAAACCCTACTACAAATCGATGTTAGTGATATGTATTGTAATTCAGCGGATTACTCCTAATTCCCTTTTTTGTGTATTGTTAGACGTATGTTTCCTAATTTTGGATCACATACTTGGGATTTAATAGCGATCTCTGAGTTAAGTACAATTATTTGTTAAAGGTATGACGGCTCTCGGCCTGTAGTACTAGACCGTCTTCAGTTAATGCACCATCCCCGTGACGATAAAGCCGCTTGAAACAGCTGTGCTGACCCCAGTCGTAAAATCATATGGAATTGTTAGCGCATATATCTATGTCTCTTTGCAATTAATAACACTTTTGTATATAGGCTACCTGTCGTAGTACGTTCTTCCATAAGACATCGTTAACGCTATCGTCTAATGTATTACTGCGTATCGTAGATGTAGTGACGAGGAGATTGTTTGCCGGCCGCTGTGGCCGAGTGGTTGTAGGCGCTTCAGTCCGCAACCGCGCTACTGCTAGGGGACTGATGACCTTAGATGTTAAGTCCCATTGTCCTCAGAGTCATTTGAAACATTTTTGAACAAAATTGTTTTTCTGTTGCTGTGTAATGTCTCAACAGTGGAATGTGTTGCTGAACAATGTTCGCTAAGACTTATTTAATATTTTCCGTAGATTTGAACACTTTGATTGACAGGTCAGTCAGTGATGTTATGTGGTTACACAGTTGGCTTATTCATCTATGAATTTGGTAGTAGTAAATTCTTTGCTAACGTTCACCGGTGTTGTCTTTCCCTGCACATTTGCTTTATCGGTTATCGTGTCATATAATTTCAATAAAGCTGTCAATTTATTTTTTACGTTTTAAGTCGTTAGTTCGCTAAGAATTTTGTCTGGATAGTTACGTGTGTGCATGTAGATTTCTATTTTTTAAAAAAAGGTTTATTATTGGTCCTTTTGGTATTATGTGCAGAATTTGCATGGAATTTTCGATCTGGCTTACATTGTGTTTTTCTGTTGCTAGTGGTTGAAGACTGTGTCATTGTTTCAGGTATGTTATCAGTTTCTGATTTGAAATTTTTTTCCCCTTTTGGCCTACATAGAATTTTTCGTAGTCATTACAGCTAATTTCATGTAGGCCTGGGCATGTGTTTACTGTTAGTTTCCTTTTTCAGTAGTGGTTTTTTTTTCTTAGGTTGTGTCCAGTGTAGTATACGAATCTTGCTGTCTTGCTGTAGTTCTCCTTAGTAATGGGTTAAACTTCTTTGATACATTTCCTGCATATCTTTATGGTATGTATGTTTCTTCTGTTTTGTTGGAAACTTTCTACGGCTCTGCTGCATTGGTAATATCGGTTCCCATCCGATGACCAAAGCGCTGTCGGGCTTGGCTAGCACTTGGATGGCTGACCGTTCCGATCTGCTGAGTGCTGTTAGCAAGCGGTGTGCACTCAATCCTTGTGAGGCCAAGTGAAGAGCTATTTGAGTCAGAAGTAGACGCTCCGGTCACGGCAACTGACGACGGCCGGCAGAGCGGTGTGCAAACCATATGCCCCTCCACATCCCATCCAGTGAAGGCTGTCAGCTAAGGATGATGCGGCGGTCAATCGGCACCGTTGGGCCTTCCGAGGCCTGTTTCCTAATGTTCTTGTGATTCACTTCTGATATGTGTAGTCTTTTGTGAGCAGGGTGTTCAGCTTTCTACTAATAAAATATAGCAGCGAATTGGCTTACTAGACACATAATGTCCGTAGAAGATATTTTTACGACCTACATACATGTGGTGAAATGATCATGAAGAGAAAATTACAGAAACTGCAGCTCATATTGATATTTATGGACAGTCTTTCTTCCCACTCACCACTCACGAATGGAACATAGAAAGGCGAAAGTGATACTAGAGGTACCCTCGGATACACAGTATAAGGTGGGCTGCCGAGTACAGATGTAGATGCAGAAAAAAGAAAAGAAGAAAAAGAAACGGTGGTGCAAGCTAATTAAGGCCGCAATTTGGCGCCAGTTTCTGAGGAAACAGATGGGCGGGTGGAACAGAGACAGGTTTCTGGCAAAGTGTGACGTCCGCAGGCCGCGCGCTGTTTACCCTGCAGTCTTCCCGCCTCCCAGGATGGGCCTCCTGTCACTCAGAGATCTAATGAAAGCGGCCCAACTCGCTAACAAGCGCCTGGCGACTCGTTTTTAGCGCCACTGCAAGATTTCCGCCGCTAAAATCGCAAACTGCATCACTCTCGAGTTAAGCAAACGGGCGCTTCTTATTTAATTAATCTATATAAACAAAGTTTAATGGGTATGCAGAAATCTCTAATTACGGTTTGCTAGCAGCGCACGCAGCAGGACGGCAGAGAGAGATCTGAGGGGGCGATGGCAAGTTCGCAGCTTCTTGCGGGTCGCTGAAAAGTTGGCCCGGAGTGGCGCGGCCAAGTTCTGGTGCCAGCCAAGCAAACGCTTCTGCTTCCAGCTGGCCACCCCCACGCGAAACTTAGCGCGGGGCCAATGGCCCGCTCTGCTCGTTAATACACAGCACAACGCCTGCCGAAGATCTGTTTGCGAATCGTTTGTCTCTGTTGTGTGTGTGTGTCGTAACTCAGATTAAAGTGATAGAGGTTATCGTCTTCTGTTCACCATCCGGGGAGGGGATGTATTCCACCATTTGATTTGACGGTTTCATTTTCACGTTATTACTTTTTCATAAATTCTTGTTCATCCTCGACAGTTACGGTAAAATCCGATTATGAGAATCCTATTCCACTATTATGCAAACAGCATATTGGCCAAATATGTTTAAGGCCTTTCAAGCCGTCATTGTTGGGTCCTTTTCCACTCAGATCTTGCCTTCCGTGTGACCTCATTATATAACTTGTCAGTATACCAAGGACTGAATAAAACATGACACGCTGATGATACGGCCAATGTGTTGAAACGTGTTTGGATAGTAAAAATACTAGTTCGTAGGTTAACAGGCAAACCGAATTTTCAGTATTTAGTCTCCAAGTATGACTGCTCTTGCAGCATCAAAAACCATTCGATGTGGTAGGATAGTACACAAAGAAGCCTGCGCGCGCTCGTGTGTGTGTGTGTGTGTGTGTGTGTGTGTGTGTGTGTGTGTGTGTTTTAGGACTTTGCCCCTTTTTAACGTCACGTCTTTCGCGGTTTCTTGCTTTTATCGATAACCGTGAGCTGTTACATAGTTACTAATTGTAGTATGGTTAAAAGCGATAAAACATACTACAAGTAATTACTACAATGAAGAGCCGAAGAAACTGGTATACGTGAGTAATATCATGTAGGTCCCCCGCGGGCACGCAGAAGTGCCGCAACACGAAGTGGCAATGATTCGATTAATGTCTGAAGTAGTGCTGGAAGGAATTGACGCTATGGATCCTGCAGCACTGTCCAGAAATCCGTAACGGTACGAGGGGTTGGAGATCTCTTCTGAACAGCACGTTGCAAGCCATCCTAGATATGCTCTATGATGTTCAGTTCTGGGGAGTCTGGTAGCGAGCGGAAGTATTTAAACTCAGAAGAGTGTTCCAGAAGCCACTCTTTAGCAATTCTGCATGTGCGTGGTGTCGCAGTGTCCTGTTGGAATTGCCATATTTAGTCGGAATGCATAATGGACATGGATTCAGTTGATCAGACAGGATGCTTACATACCTGTCACCTGACAGAGTCGCGTCTAGACGATAAGGGGTCCCATATCACTCCAACTGCACACGACCCACACCATTACAGAGCCTCCACCAGCTTGAACTGTCTCCTGCTGACATGCAGGGTCCATGGATTCATTGGGTTGTCTCCATACCCATACATGTCCATCCGCAAGATACAATTTGAAACGAGACTCGTCCGACCAGGAAACATGTTTCCAGTCATCAACAGTCCAATGTCGGTACTGAGTTGCCCAGGCGAGGCGTAAAGCTTTGCGCCTTGCAGTCATCAAGGGGTACATGAGTGCGCCTTCGACTCCAAAAGCCCATATCGATGATGTTTCGTTGAATGGTTCGCACGCTGACACTTGCTGATGGCCCCGCAATGAAATCTGCATGAGTTTGCGAAAGGGTTGCACTTCTGTCACGTTGAACGATTCTCTTCAGTGGTCGTTGGTCCTGTTCTATCAGGTTTTTTTTCTGGCCTCAGAGATGTCGGTGATTTGATGTTGTACCGGATTCCTGATATTCACGGTATACTCTTGAAATCGCCGCTTCTTCGTTACCTTGGAGATGCTGTGTTCCGTTGCTTACAACTCACGTAAATCCTGATAACCTGCCATTGTAACTGATCTAATAACTGCGTCAGACACTTTTTGTCTTATATAGCCGTTGCCGACCGCAGCGCCGTATTCTGCCTGTTTACATATCTCTGTATATGAATACGCATGCCTATACCAGTTTCTTTGGCGCTTCAGTGTAAATGTACCGATACTGTAACGTTAACCAAGATAGTGACATACCTCATCCATCATTCTATTTGCATTTCCAAAGTCCTTGTATGGATACGTATGTCATGATCACTAAACACTTTCATTAACATACCCCAAGAAATGTGTCACAGTATTCATAGGACGCATCCTGATACCATACTTCCTGAGACATCAAAAATAATTAACCTTTTAATGGGGGAAATGTGAAAAGTAGAAATTGTAGAAAGAGTCCTAGGTTTCACTAGAGAAGCAGATTCAAGTGGACGTTCATTACAGTAATGGAGAGACGAAAAGATTTCAGCCGAAAATCTAGCGTGCAGAGTTGCAACAAACAGGATTTGGACGGAAGACGCTAATGACATAACATTGAGCAGATGGTTGTCTACAGTTCCAGCACTGTCTATCTATCCCTGGGGAAATACATTACCAGACGAACTTATATGCTTCGTAGAAACCGCGATGAGGATGAAGAAAATGTAGAACAGGTTCCTTTACGAAATGAGTAATTCCACTGTATGTGATCTTCGATGCGAGCCGTAATGTTATCGTCTTCTCTCAAATATCCGGTGGATCTTATACACTCTTACTCGATTCTTCTGAATGCTGAGATCACAATCACCAATGATATTTATTTATTGAAAAATAAATTTCCAACCATTAGCAACAAAGGACTTATTATCTAGGATCCTTATAATAATTCCGGAAGTTCTTTCAGTCAAAAAATGGTTCAAATGGCTCTGAGCACTATGGGACTCAACTGCTGTGGTTATTAGTCCCCTAGAATTTAGAACTACTTAAACCTAACTAACCTAAGGACATCACACACATCCATGCCCGAGGCAGGATTCGAACCTGCGACCGTAGCAGTCGTACGGTTCCGGACTGCGCGCCTAGAACCGCGAGACCACCGCGGCCGGCTCTTTCAGTCATGAATGGCTTTTGGACAGTCCTACAATCCATTATTGTCGAGAAAATTATCCGATGACTGGGTGTTGTGTGATGTCCTTAGGTTAGTTAGTTTTAAGTAGTTCTAAGTTCTAGGGGACTGATGACCATAGATGTTAAGTCCCATAGTGCTCAGAGCCATTTGAACCATTTGAGAAAATTATCGACTATGGTAGTCTTAAATTTACGTGCTCATTCTATACCACGCCACTTTCAGTGCTTAGAGTATTCGACGAGATCACCAGATTAAAAAGTAAAGCGGGATGCCTCAGCCTTTTCTTTCTAGCTTATTTTGCCAGCCTTATCAGATTTTCTGTGTTGTTTTACAAATTCATGGCAAGTGAGAGTTGTCAGCAAACAATGTCGAATTGCTATTCATTCCAATTGCTGTGTCATTAACGTCATCATCAAAATTTATCCCATGTTACGCGCACTGCTGTTTTATCTTGAATTTAAGTAGGATAGAGCATCAATGGAACTGCGTACTTCGACTGAATAAGAAGCCGCTGAGGCAAAATACCACGTCATGTGCAACGGTGAAGTGTTTTATGCAATTCCAAGCTACGGAAGTGTCGTGGAATTACCGAAATGCGATATTGCTGAAATAAAAACTTGGAACGGCTCTGATTTTCATGACCTTCGATACAGAAAAAGAAAAGAAACCACGCTCACTGGAGAAAATAACAGCCACTCCCTTAAGAGAGTATGATGGTGCTTTGGAGATCTTCAGAAGATCTAGAACCTCTGTCGGAGTGATAATGTGACTCTCAACTGCTGACGTAATCAAGGCGGTGCAGTGGTGTGTTTGTGTCTGTCGGTTGTATGGCGAAGTTAGGTCGACGTGGAGTCATGTCGGCATAAATGAGCTTTTGTGTTTGGACTTGCCCACTGCGCATGACCACACCGGGAATGAAGGTGCGCGATTTGTTGGTGTATTACCACAGACTGACCAACGTGTCTACAAGGGATGGTGCGCCACTCGCAGCCATGTAACGCGGCTTTAAGAATACTGGTCGTAAAAATACCATAACCGACAGATTTTGGAGACGAACGTCACGCCTTGTCAATGGCAGTCGGTTTCAAGCTCGACAGGAATTTTTGCTATCAGTGAACGGCAGTTCGTGTCAGCCAGTTTCCTAAAGATTATTGGGAAGGTAACTACTTGGAATGGGCATTTAACGATGGGTAACATGCGAAAGGCCCTTGGCTACAACAACACGTCGTCAACGGGTCTGAAAACGCATAAACTGGACAATGGCAACCTAGAGCTGTGCAGTGTGTAAAACAGTCCTATAACCGCTTTCCGGCTTCTTTGTTTGCCACCACGAGTCGTGTTGGTATTGTCTCGTGAAATTTTGTAGAGTTTGTAAACAACTGGCTAGCTCTATAATGCTTCTTTTGTAAGCCACAAATATTTACGTGGCCTCTGCTCTTTCCACACTGGATGTAAGCTTCTCCGAACACAATATACTGCCATTAACACCTAATAGCTGAGCACAGAACGTATGGGTCACAACACCTTGTCGACTAAATATGACACAAGATGCCACGTCTCTTCTGTCAATTTCCACTTACTACGAAAAGCTTCCATCGAGAGCGGATGTATTCATTCAAATATCTGGCAGCTAGCTTATCCCATAATACTTAACTGATCTGATCCACACGATACACAGCTACAGCCACACACATACTTTCAACAAAGAATACATAAAACACATAACAGGTAAAGTACGCAAAGTACTATAACTGCTGCTCTACGGATAATTGCTGTAGATTAGAAATAACGTATGAAGCACGTGGCATCGATTGGCAACAGAAATAGCAAAATAAATAAAGTTAAACTGTTTGGACTGGATGTTATCGGGTTAGAAACTGATACACAGATTCTTCGCTTTAACAATGATAGCAGCGTAGCTACGCATTAGCATATCTAGACATCGGATTATTATTTCACTCAAAACCAGGGGGCGAAAAGTTAACTCTCACACTTATAAATACAGTTTTGTACGAAGTAAATGTCATTTCGATGTTCAGGATGAGTTCAGTAAATTTTCAACTTGTCAGTAACGTGAAACGACAAAGATCAGTCTCTAGCTCGCCCTTTATATCATGAAAACGAAGTTCGGTCGGCTGCTCAGTGTAAATCACGATGAAATAGTAATCTCCAAATTGTTCCTTATTTCCACACAACTGAAATAACTCTTCTTTTCACAAACTAACAGACCTTTTCGTCTATTGCAGCACAATCCTGTTTTGAACCAAATCGCTCGTCAACTTCCTATTTTTCGTTCATAAAACTTTTAGACAAATACCATTTTTTCTACCGTGCCTAAGCTTTCAGAAATAGACAATATACACAACTACATTCCAAATACTATTACGTTCGCAGCTCGTGGTCG
Organism: Schistocerca gregaria; assembly: GCF_023897955.1. Lineage (NCBI taxonomy): Eukaryota > Metazoa > Arthropoda > Insecta > Orthoptera > Acrididae > Schistocerca > Schistocerca gregaria. Next base: position 221,604,393 of record NC_064921.1, read on the forward strand.
TGCGGTAGCGTTCTCGCTTCCCGCGCTCGGGTTCCCGGGTTCAATTCCCGGTGGGTCAGGGATTTTCTCTGCCTCGTGATGACTGGGTGTTGTGTGATGTCCTTGGGTTAGTTAGGTTTAAGTAGTTCTAAGTTCTGGGGGACTGATGACCATAGATGTTGAGTCCTATATTGCTCAGAGCCATTTGAACCATTTTTGAAATAATATTACAACTAGAAATAATAACATCGGTTTACGTAAGATTTTCTCGTTAGACATTAGTAAACATACGTAAATCATAATATAACTGATAACTGAAGCAGTTAAAAGAAAGAAAATAAGTAAAATTAGTACATCCGGAAATACCGTGCCGAATTAGATCCGATGATGGCATATTCTACATGGGTCGTAGAAGTACTGAAAATGGTTCCAATGTTCCAACAGGTGGTGCAACAGCATAGCTACTTGAACTCACGTTGCGTCTACACTTCAACAGTGATATTCACAGAGACACACTCGTGCTTCCTACAGCCAAATGAGCGAGTTTAAAAGGGGTCATAATGTAGCCGTCCAAGTGGCGGGAAAATTGCCACGCATGTTGGACTTGGTGCATCAGTTGTGCAATGATGCTGTTATCAGAGATCACGTGAATATTCTCACACCTGTCGACGATGTTCTGGACATCCACGCAAACACAGATGCGCGCCATGATCATCGTATAGTAAGGGCAGCAGTGTCAGATCGTCCAACTACCACAGTACTTGAAATTACAATGAAATGAATACCCTTAGCTACATACAGGCGTTGATATAAGTCAACGGGGACAGTTGTAAATGTGTCCCCGACCGGGACTCGAACCCGGGATCTCCTGCTTACATGGTCGGTTAAGGCACACCGGCCATTTGACCATCTTCTTCTGTGCGGATGCACAAACAGTGCCCAAACTCTTATGGGAATCGGCGGTAAAGCCGCGAGTAATGAATGTGATGGGCAGGGGCACTATGAATATAGTGCGCGACAATAAGTTGCGAATGTGGGTCTCACGGGAGGCGTGCCAGAGATAAGTCACTGCAGTCACACTATCCTCTGTGTCCTCGGTGACTCAGATGGATAGAGCATCTGCCATATAAGCAGGAGATCCCTGGTTCGAGTCCCGGTCGGGGCACACATTTTCAAATGTCCCCGTTGACTTATTTCAACGCCTGTATGCAGTTAAGGGTATTCATTTCAATGTAATTTCAATCTAACGAGCTGCATGATCACCGATGGTATCTGTTCTTTCCGAAATGTCCGAAAGAACAGATACCATTTTCATACATATACAGCACAGTACTGTTAAGAGGGCTTGTGAGACCGACTTATCAACACGAATTGTTGCGAACCGGTTATTAGCAGTGGCACTACGGTAACGCTCATCTCTAGCCCTTCTTCCACTCACACCACAGCATCAACTTGCACGGCACGACTGATGTCGCCAGAGGATCACTGAAATGACAGGGTGAGTGCTGTCTCGTAGAGTACATTCGTCCATTTACACTGGCCACACGCCACGCCTTATATAGTGTGGGGTGCGAAAAGCTACAACTCTTGTTCACCTTTGATGTTTTTGGAAGGGACTCTAACGAGAGCTCGGTATGTGCAGAATGTTGTCAGAACAATTCTTTTGCCGTTCTTTCAACGGGAAGGTGATGTGTTGTTCTAACAGGATAACGCTCACCATCTACTGCCTGTAGAACTCAACCTGCTCTTCAAGGCATTCAGAAACTTATTTGGCCACCAGGATCTCCGGTATTGTCTCGGATCCAGAACGTGTAGGATACGATAGGATGATAAGTGACTCTTGAGACTCATCAACGAACAATTATTACAGAATTACGTGAACAGGTGGAGCAGGCGTGGCATAACGTATCCCAGGACAGTATTCGCCATATTGACGATCGACTGGACGCCAGAGTCAGCGCCTTCAGTGCCGTCTTGGAGGCTACACAACGTACTAATACCGGTGTTTCAGCATTGGCCGATGTTTGGTACCTCAGAACCGCTTGTGCTATTGATCTGTAAATGTAATTATTTCGCCGGCCGGAGTGGCCGAGCGGTTCTAGGTGCTTCAGTCTGGAACCACTCGACCGCTATGGTCGCTGGTTCGAATCCTGCCTCGGGCATGGATGTGTGTGATGTCTTTACGTTAGTTAGGTTTAAGTAGTTCTAAGTTCTAGGGGACTGATGACCTCAGATGTTAAGTCTCATAGTGCTCAGAGCCATTTCAACCATTTCTTGAACATCACAAGGATATTTACTTCAACATAATCGGTGACCAAGTCCTGCCCTTTCTTCTACGTTCTCATGACGAGTATTGTGTGGACACTCCCGTTATCCAAGATGACAACAGACCCGTTCACAGTACTGAACACTAGTGCTCTCCATCGCATCTTGACTGACCTGCTAAACCGCATAGTCTGAAATCCCATAAAAATGCAGGAGACGATCAGGAACAGATGAAGGAGCGTAGCAATCACCATCTCCGTAATATGGTATCTGTGTGGGATCTAATCATCAGTTGATGCTGTTTGTGGTTGGCAAGAGAGCCAACACCGTTTTACCAAAAGAGGCCGAAATGCACGCGTTTTAGCTCACGCAGGCTGGCGTGAGGTCTGAACATGACAAGGAAATTAGAATTTAGAAACAACGGACGTAGCTGGTGGAATACTTAACTTTAATCCATTAATGATGAACGTCGCTTTTGACGGTACATGATTCACAATATCAATAGTAACTGAATATGGCGCCTTGCTAGGTCGTAGTAAATGACGTAGCTGAAGGCTATGCTAAACTATCTCGGCAAATGAGAACGTAAGTAGGGAGTGAACCATCGCTAGCAAAGTCGGCTGTAAGACTGGGGCGAGTGCTAGGAAGTCTCTCTAGACCTGTCGCGTGGCTGCGCTCGGTCTGCAATCACTGATAGTGCCGACACGCGGGTCCGACGTGTGTCTGGCGGTGACACCACAGATGCCTCCAGCTTGTTGACTTCTCCCTCGCTCAGCTGAGGACATAATCAAAGCCAGTATTACACAGCGCTAACGTGACGTCTCCGGAGCTATTTTTTGGCCCTGTATGCTTATTACTATTATTATAACAATATTAATTCTTATTATCAGCCACGCGGGATTAGCCGAGCGGTCTAAAGAACTGCAGTCCTGCACTGTGCGGCTGGTCCCGGATGAGGTTCGAGTCCTCCCTCGGGCATGGGTGTGTGTTTGTTTGTCCTTAGGATAATTTAGATTATGTTGTATGTAAGCTTAGGGAGTGATGACGTTAACAAATAAGTCCCATAAGATTTCCCGCACATTTGAACATTTTGAATTTTTATTATTATCATGACTAAGAGCAATATATGCGATCAAAATTGCATTGTTTTACCTTGGAAGTCCATGAACACTTAAGTGTACTCACAATATTCAAGAAAATATTTTAGAATGCTTCAGTCATTGGGATGCAGAAGCGTAACGGTAAAAAGGAAAGTAATGAATGACGACAGGGAAAATTCGCCAGGAGCTTGCCAGTCCGCAACAAGATATCCGTAGACAGTCTCGCAAAGCAGATACGCATTCAGCGATGAAGCTGGTGTATAGCATGTCACAGCCGGCCAGGGTCACGCAATGTTGTCGCTGGGGTTAAAAGACTGCGGCAGCCCAATTCCCCTTTCACTTGTCGGTCTTCCAGGGACAGACCCTAGCACCGCGTTCTGGCCCTGCAAGGGCTTCCCGCACCGGCTACCGCGCCGCCGCCACTGTATTCGATAGCCTCCGATGCCTAATATGAAAGACAACAGCGATATGGTCTGCGGCACCAAACACTGTAGCAGGTCAGTGTCTCTGAGGCAACCCAAAGTTTGCATCATTTTCTTTTTGAGTAATCTATCACTTCCTATCTCGAGATACTCTTATATATAAAGTGCCACAGGAAGGAAACTTAATGTTCTGGGATATCAAGTAAAAAAGATTGTTGATGATATTTTGTAAATGTAGACATGGTTGGAGACCGTGAGCGTTATACGAAGCAAATTGTTGATGGTGCACAGCAAGTAGCCCCAAACTGATTTTAGGTAACTTCATTCAAAAACTACCGTCACCGGTTCCGAATTTTTCACATTTCGTCATCATATGGTTTTCTCATGTTTTCATCAAAAAAATTAGACATTGGTTCCTTGAGAGTTCCCTAGGATAAACAGTAATTCACACTGTAATAAAAATGGTTGCGCTGTAGATTTGTGTCGGATTGCAACTTGCGTGAAATGTCCATTTGAAACATTTGTTCTTACAGTTGTCATCCAGTGAAATATATTCTTAAAGATGTTCGTATTTTCGTCATCACATACGTTGATTTTGCTTTGCAAGACACTTTCGTTTGGTTACAAAATGAAGTAGCAATGTAGACCACATGTTTTGATTCACTACATACGAAAACTAATACGAAGTTTACAATGCACATGAATGTCAAAGCTGCTGCGCTTCAGTGATACAAACATATGACATTTTGGGGAAAGGAAACCTAAATTACTGTTGTGTTAAATTAAAAAAGTATTTTACCATAAATTTAGAGTATTAAACACATGCATATACCGATAAATACGTGGAATTTTGTGAATTATAGTTTTAGAAACTTATTTTATACAACGATAGAGAAAAAAATGTGGACAAGAAAGTGTGCGAAATCCTTATGCTCTATTTGAACACTGATGATGACAATAGATAAAAATTTGTTAGTATTTAGTGCCATGAATAATACTGACTATTATAGGTACATGCAAGGTGATTATGAAAGTACGAAATATTTCAGTAGAAGAAAACTGGAAAAACAAATGCGCCAGATGGACATTTCATGTAAGCTGCATTCTAACACAGATTTGTACAGCAATCATATTTATTACACGTTTCCGCTACAGAACTAATTTCATGCATTTTAGGTTTCTTGTGAATAATTACTGTTGAAGAGAGGTTTACAAGGCACAAGTCAACAATACACAATACAACAAAGACGGTTGAAAGACAGTTCGTATAATACATGATGTGGTGTGGGGTCGTTGATGAGAATTTCGTAGGTCTTAATGCCTTAGAGTACCTTAGAGTAATGAATGGCTCAACGTAATTATTTTTATTTGTACAAAAAAATAATTTCTAGGTCACATAATGATCACAGCTGCTGCATGGTTGGTTTTAGTTCAGCAATGCAGAATGTTCAACAAATTTCAAAAAACATAGATCTCAACAAATATTTTAAAAACTAATACGACGTGTCTGAAAATGATTGTGAAAAGTTGTAAATGTACAATAAACACCAGAAAATTTATTGTGAACTGTCGTGGATTTATTGTGAAAAGTGATATGTGTTGTAACTTTATAAACCTACAAATAAAGAATTGTACCTGATACGTAACAATACATGACGGAATACAATCATTTCGTAAAAACAAATATTTACAAGTGTTTACCTAGGGAAGCATTCAAAGTTGAGCAGATGTCTGTATAGACAGTTTTGCTTCAGAAGACCATTCTGTCACATTGGAGAATAGTAACTTTTATTCTAGGGATACTTTGCCCACATACATAGACTTTACTTTTCTGTCTTTTTACAGATTGTCATTTTTCTGTGATCCTAAAATTTCCCCTCTTCTGTTCCTTCCAGCGACAAATTTTCAAGTAATAGGTGGCCTTCTATCTCCATCTTCCACCTCTTCTTCTGTTAAAAGTAAACATTTTGCCTCAATCCCCATACGCTTCTTAAGCTCAGATTTTACTATTCTATGATTTTTCCTTCAGCCACGTGCATGATACTATCATGTGCTTGCCGATGTGGAGAATCATGAATTGTTTTCTTCATTTACACTTCAATATTCGAGACATTTTCTCGAGCAGCCCATTCTTCGCCTTCGCCGTTCTATTTCTGGTATCTCCCGGTCTTGGGTGACAATGCTGTTCTATTTACCTTCGCAGATGGCAGAACTCATTTTTCGGCAACAAGTTCTTGTCGAAGTTTGATGCTAACAGTTAGATAGTGACCATCCCACTACTTTTCGTCCACAGCTCACGGTCTAGTGGCTGAAGTTGCTGTGTTTGGATAACGGGGTCACGGCTTCAATTCCCAGCCTGCTTGCGCATTTTTCTCTGCCCGGGGACTGGATGTTTGTGTTGTCCTCATCATTTGATCATCATTAGGAAAAGTGGCTAGACTGGACTATGTACAGATTGGGAATTTGTATGGGCGCTGATAACCGCGCAGTTGATCATCCCACAAACCAAACATCATCATGATCCTTAACTCCGCTTACGTATAACCCAAATTACGCAGCAAAAAGGCTGACCATTCCATCTAACAGTTATTCTCTTTATCACTTTCGGGGGGAAGAACCATGTGACCATTGGCAAAGATATACGTCTCCCTCATTTGATAAAGTTTATCTCAAACTTGTCTGTCACCTCATTATAAAACATCATTACGAATTGCTGTCTCTACTTGTACTCACGCTATGGCCGGTATTACACTATCAAATTTCTTTGTCAAATATTTGATCAAAGATGTGAACAAATATTCCGTCAAATATATTTGACAAAGATCTTTGACGTAGCGCTAGAAGGGGTATTACACTGTCATCGAATTTTTCGTCAAAGTTCAAGATGGCTGACAACAACTTGTTATTAACCGCAGCAGTTGCACGTACCGCAATTGCATTGTGTGCACGTGCGGAAAAGAAGTGGGGAAAAAAGGTAACCAAACATACGAGGTTGACAGTCTTACATTCCTGGGATTACAACTTGATAATAAATGCAGTTGGGAGAGGAGCACACCACAGAACTGCAGAAACGCCTTAACAAATCTGTATTTGCAGTTCGAGTGTTAGCAGACATAGGCAACATAAAAATGAAAAAGCTTGCATGCTTTGCCGCCTTTCATTCCATAATGTCATATGGTATAATATTTTGGGGTAACTCTTCAAGTCAAACAAAAGTTTTCAGAGTCCAAAAGCGTGTAATACGTATTATTTGTGGAGTAAATTCACGGACGTCCTGCAGAAACCTCTTCAAAGAACTGAGTATACTAACTACTGCCTCTCAGTATATTTATTCCTTCAATAATATATCTCTTTTTACAACAAACAACTCAGTACATACATACAATACCAGGAACAAAAATGATCTGCACAAGGACTTAAAAGCACTTACTTTAGTTCAAAAAGGGGTCCACTACTCAGGAACACTCATCTTCAATAATTTACCAGCAAACATAAAAAATTTAGTTACAAATAAAGATCACTTTAAAAGGAGCCTGAAAGACTTACCAGTGGCCAACTCCTTCTACACCATTGACCTAATTTTTAATAGAAACAAATGATGCATTGTATTTATCCATAATATTAGTATTGTTATTTCAGCTTTTAAAAAAATTGACGTGTTCCACATCCACGAGGATCTCCTCAGCACGGATCTGTGGAACGAAAAACTAATCTAATCTGGGTGAAGCCGTGGGTTTTAGGACGACACGAAAAAAGCATTCAACAATACTTGTTACGTGAGCTTACAGTGAAAGACGTCAAGTCTTACAACAATTACTTAAGAATGGATGAGCATACATTTCTGTATGTGCTCAGTGAAGTATATCCTTATATCACAAAGCACTATATTCACTTAAGAATTGCTACATCTTCAGAAGACAGGCTCACTGTAATACTCCGATTCCTTGCTACAGGAGACGGTTATGTTAGGTTAGGTTAGGTCAGGTCAGGTCAGGTCTCCAATGTTATTAATCTGTTTTTTAATTCAGAGTGTCTAACGTTGTAAAGCGCCTCATCAGCTTCATACATCTCTATTAATTTTGTAGTTGTTGTCACACACCAATTGTATTTACCGGCAATGTTTGTAAAAACACCACAGACGACAGAACGGTGCAGCGATGCTAGCGCCCCATGCGGTAACATGTAACATTGCAGTGAACAGAAGACAAGCGATTTCTTTGATCAAATCTACAGCGAGGCCCTAGATTTGATCCAATATTGGACGACATTTGACAAAGTTCCTATTACACCATCAAATATCTTTGACAAAGATATTTGAAAAAGCAATTTGATAGTGTAATACCGGATTATGCAACTACTGCCACTAGTGCACTCTACTCTGCTTTCAATTTTGCTCATTTTTAATTTTCAGCCTACGTTCCCTAATTGAAAAAAAAGACAACAGTTATCGCCTCAACTTAATCTGCCAGTGTTCTATGTTCTACGTTTCATTATGCTTAACCCTATCTGCTAATATGAGTTACTACTCTTGCAACAGCCATGGAAGTTCACAACTAGAAATGGAAATTGGCTCTTGAGATGCGAGAGACCTCAGTAGCTGTAGTTTATAAAAGTTACGCCATTGACCCTAACTGCTGAGCGACGTATTACCTCACTGCTGTCAGTCTCAGTATGCCTTAGATACAGGGTATCATATACTTCATCGTTCCGATATTGCGACCGTACAAAAGCACTGCGAAGCCGCGACGGTGGGGCCTCGGCAAGCTCATTGCTCACATTACTCGCTGACAACGCACCATTATGAACACGACTGGGTCGAGCCAAGAGCGTTGGCGAATATGAAATCAGCGACGACAATGGGAGTGTGTGGTGGCAGAGCGAGCGCCGCGGCGTGATACGGCTGAATTACTCATCACCGGCGAGCAATAACGACGGCAGGAGGTTCCCAGGGGACCGCCGGGAGGGGAGCTGACACAATAGGCCGGCCGTGATATGCGGCTGCGCAGAATTCGTCCCTTGGGAGGCTGGGACAACGAAGATTCCGGCTGGGCACTGCGTCTAATGACGGAGGACCATACTCTGCTTGACGTAGGACAACCGTTTGTCGCCTGCAATGAGCCTAGGTCACGCATACCTCAGCGCAGCAGGCACCACGTTGTGCTGATTTCAGGACGTGACACCCGAATTCACTGTGATACATTTACGCTTTGTGAAAACGTAGACACCACTCCAGGGTAGGCCTTACCATATTCCGAGTGGCCGACTGCCTTGAAGGCAGAACGATAAGCGATCTATGACCGTGTGGCATATGGTCACCATGTCGTACCCTCCAGCTGCTATAGCCAGTAAATGAATCACAAAGATACCGGTACTTTTTTTATTTACGCAGCTCTTCGTTTTGTCTCACGAGCCTATTTGGACCGCTTTCCAAACCTCCCTACCCCAGGAAAAAAATCTACCACGACTCGAACCGGAACCTTACACACCGAAGCCATCGACGCTACCATTTTTTTTTTTCATTTGGCTCTGGAGGCGGTGTTTCTTCTTTGTGTGTTTTTCAAAGCACCTAATGGAGAATGCTTCTCAGTGCTACATACAGGTTTTGAAGATTATCTAATGGTAAATACAGTGAATCACTTTAATATTCGGACACAATGATATGTTAACCTTGTAGCATCATAACTTTATTCGTAACAAAACATACAGGGTGTTACAAAAAGGTACGGCCAGACGTTCAGGAAACATTCCTCACACACAAAGAAAGAAAATATGTTATGTGGACATGTGTATCTTGTTGAAAAATGCTACTGCCCAATGGAAATATGACTGTCATAAAGGGGAGAATGTGGTCTGCATCCAGTGTACCATACTCCCTGGCCGTTATAATGCCTTGCACGAATTCCACTGGACCAACATAGTTCTCCAGAACGTAATGGAGCTGCCGCCAACTTGTCTCTGTCCTGCAATACAGGTATCAATGAGCTGTTCTCCTGGAAGATGACGGATACGCGCCCTCCCATCATCAGCATGATGAAGAAGTATCAGGACTTATCAGACCATGCAACGCTCGGCCGTTGCGCCAACGTCCCAGTGCCGATGGTCACGTCCACATTTCAGTTGTGGTTGCTGATGTCTTGGAGTTAACATTGGCACAGGCTTGGTTCGTAAGCTGCAGAGACCCATCCTTTGGAGTATTCAGCGCACACTTGTACTCTGCCCCGCCTTAAAGTCTGACGTTAGTTCCACCACAGCTTGCCTCTTGTCCCGTTTTTCATTTCTGTCAGCCTACCTCCGTAATGAGGGACGGCCGTCCAAAGCTGTAATGGCAGGCTGTGGTTTCACCTTCGTTTCGCCACGCGTCTAAGACACTCACCACAGTAATCCTCGAACACCCGACAAGTCGTGTAGTTTCCGAAACGCCCGTACCGAGCCTCCGCGCTATCACAGTCTGCCCTCGGTCAAACTCTGATAGATCTCGAGCGTTGCCCATTCTACACATAAACAGTATGCTCAATGATAGTACATGCGCCATGCTTGTGTCTGGCTAAAAGTCATTCCTCGCCAGGTGACTCTGCTATTGCCTGGACGGGATTATATCGATAGTAGGTCGATGGTCGTAATGTTCTGGCTGATCGTTGTATTGTCCAAATGCAACGTCGCATACAGCCGTAGCAAATGGTGCCAACAATTTGACGAAGACCGTACATACGTGGGTGGTAGTTCAAATGGTTGAAATTGCTCTGAGCACTATGGGACTTAACATCTGAGGTCATCAGCCCCTAGAACTACTTAAACCTAACTAACCTAAGAACATCACACACGACCATGTCGGAGGCAGGATTCAAGCCTGCGACCGTAGCGCTCGCGTGGTACCAGACTGAAGCGCCTAGAACCGCTCGGCCACAACGGCCGGCGTGGGTGACAGTGATTGGTTAGGAAGACCATCAAAATCGACCATAGACGACAATGTCAACGCAATCTTTCCGACACACTGAAAGAACATCTGGGGTAAAGATGAGAAAGTTCATACGGCAGTTCTCGATCGTCTCCGTGACCAAGGAGCGCATTTCTGTCCTCGATAAAGTGAATGATAGACCGAACATTCAGACCGTTGTTTACAGACCCTTGGTAACTATGCCGAATAGTAGTGACGTACATCAGCGTCAGTTTGATTTTTAGTGCAGCGTTCAATAAACGATACTTACCGTGTAATTTACTTTTCGAAACCTCCTCATAAAAGGGTTTCACACTGCATTTTTCCACAAGTATTTTGAAACATTTCAGAAGCATTTTTGAAACCACCCCCCTTATAAAGAACTTTAAATTCTTACTGCTCATTGACCTCCAATTCGTAAAAAGAAAGCAATCGTAGGTTCGTAACTCATTTGTTTTGGTTTCTATGTATAGACATCGTACTGCAAAACGTACATAATAAACCCCATTAGACATTTTTTTTCTTTTTTATTCGGAAGAATGCTGCAAATAAAATCATCTCGTATTTCAAATTAGGTACAAGCGATATACATATCGCAAAAGCACACAAAGAAATTAATGTGATGGAAGAGGATTTATGGTGATGGCGGATTCCTTTCTATCGCCTTGCGTCTCATTCCGATGATCCCGTTTGAGTTTAAAATCAGCTATGAACTGGAGAAGTGAATGATTCAGTTTCGCCCACTTAAGATGAAAATTGTGAGACGATCCGCATAGGAAAATATCTGTTATCTATTGCCTTGATGCGCACCAGAGCGACTAGCTGACTGTTGCAAATGCAGTCTGTTGTGTCCTGTACATAGACGTAGGTGCTTGCCTAATGGGATTGTACCGAGCCGCGCTGTGTCTGTCTGTGCCACTCACACGTGTCCATAGACAAACGCTAGCGTACAGTCGGTCGCAGGCTGATGGTACTTTGAAGTTACGCGCTGTCGGCTATCTGTTTGGTAACTGTGGCTATACGTTCGGGCACAGCTGAAATATCTCTTTCGTACGTATCCCGCAATTTTATGTTCTGAAAATGCATTATCGGCTGTGTTTTGTCTGCGATTGAGGGTTGTAGTTTATTAGTCATGTCCCTTTGTATACTGCTGCATCTTATAACATTGCCACTAAGATATTACAATAGTTCTACATGACATCTGTTTCTCAGACTAATCACCCGTTTCTCTTCAGTAGCACATTGCGTAACGGATTATGAAAGATTTCATTAGTAACAGTTAGTGACGGATCACAAAATTTGTTATTGTAATTCTTACTTTTCCATAAAACCGCTTCTACCCACAATTTGACCCAGAAATGGCGAGTATACCACAACACACAGAAACTTCAGGTATGCCGGCTGTCCCATTTATCTTGACCACCTTAAACAACTGTTTATCCAGACGCGAATTAGAAAGTGTTTCAAGCAAATGTTCTTTAGCCATCAGGGGGACATCAATCAGCATGATTGCCTTCGTTGTAGCTTTGGTTTTTTACAAAGATATGAACAGCGGTGTCACTTTTTTAAATGGGGGCCTGTATTTTTTATTCGGTAATTCGTTTCCTCTGTTGAAGACCCATTCGAAAATGTATCACAGTGTACCATTCACTGAAACACAACGTTATTAATTACGTAACGCAACATAGGCGTTGACGCTCCCAACGCATAGTGCAGGTACTCGGGGTAATGGAACACATCCACGTGCCGACGTTGACAGAGGACAAATGTAAACATAAGTAGAATGCCCACCCATCATTCCGTCAACCATCGTCAGTTAATGAGTTGTTTGAATAGAATGTACACCAACGAAAAGAAGGTAGAAATGCTACTCATTTATGGGGAATGTGTGTTAGCAGAACAGTAGTTCAATACTGTTTTCTTATGTACGGGTACATTTAGTACAATAGTTTAGTCCTTTTACATACTGTTGTGTAGAGTAGGCATACAGCAAAGGTTGTCCTTCCTAGAAACAGCATCGACATAACGTTTCTTATATTGTTGTTGTTGAAAGTAGGCGAAATGCTACGCACGCAGCGGAACTGTACAGAGAGCGATATCCCTAGAAGAACTCACCTTCCCGACGGATGTTTTCTCGTCTTGTTGCGGCGTTTCAGGAAACGTGAAGTTACAAACCACGACAACGCAATAGTCGTAGCACTAGCACAGACGAAGCTGCCGAAGTTACTTTTCTCCCTTCCATTGCTATAACTCAACATGTTAGGACACGACAGCTTGAACACGAGATTGGCATTCCTAAAACCAGTGTACACCGTATTCTTACACGTCACCGGTTCCATCCTTACCATGTTAACCTACATCAAGGATTGCACGGGAATTATTTCCAGAATCGTGTACAGTTCTGTCAGTGTGAACAGAAGCAAATCCTCGCCAACCCAAACTTCTTTTCCAATGTTCTATTTACCGATTAATGTTCCTTCTCAGACAAAGGACAGGTAAATACAAGGAACACGCATTATTGGTCCAGCGACAGTCCACGATGGAACATCAGCGTCAATGGAGAGTTAACGTCTGGTGTGTGGTGCTTGGTACTACAATTATTGGACCTTATTTCATAAGTGGTAGCCTAAACGGCACAGCGTATGCAAACTTCTTCACACGAATTCTTCCTCCTCTTCTGAATGAAGTGCCGCTAAGAACCAGAATCAACACGATGGATGTCTAGCACATAAAGCCTTGCGTGCACGACGTGCTCTGAACCGCACTTATCCTACTAGATGGATTGGTCGAGGAGGAACAGTTACTTGGCCTTCTAGGTCTCCTGATTTAAATCCTCTGGACTTTTTTCTTTGGGGATGCATTAAAAACGTTCTCAATCGCGATATTCCAACAGCTCCGGAGGACATGTAGGAAAGTATCTTGCGTGCTTGTAATGCTCTTCAGCAGGCAACACTGGATCAGTAAATAATTCTTTTATTCAACGAGTGCACCAGTGTATCGCTGTCCAGGATCACCACATGGAGCAGCTTTGAACTTTCTACTCCTGGGCAATGGTACAGGAGAGTCAAAGTCAATTTCGTGTTATGTTTCTACTTAGTCTTCGTTCGTTTACTGACAACTCTAGCAAGTGGACGAGTTTGTGATCCCGGGCTCAAAGTCACTGTTTTATTATGTAATTAATAACGCTGTATTTCAGTGAATGTACACTATGATGCATTTTTGAATAGGTCTTCAGGAGAGGAAATGAATTACCGAATAAAAAATACGGGGCACCATTTAAAAAAGTCATACCGCTGTTCATATCTTTGTAAAAAAACAAAGCTACAACGAAAGCAATCATGCTATTTGATGTCCCGCTGACGGGTAAAGAACATTTGCTTGAAACATTTTGTAATTTGCATCTGGACAAACAGTTATTTAGAGTGGTCAAGATAAATGGGGCATCCTGCATGTAGCCCCAGCGCTGAACATAATCTCGAGATGCTATAGTTTCATTCTGATTATATCAAAAGACACACGCCTAAACGTTTAGTAATTTTTACTGCTGGGTAATGCGTCAAGCTCTTGCTGAGAAACTGTCGACACTGAGTATGCAGCCAAACTAAATAGTAACTTTAAAATGCCAAGAAAATAATAACAGTATAATATAACGTCATAAAATATAATATCCTCACAATATGTTTATTCGACAGTAGTTAACATATTTCACTCATTCCATTGCGTGTTCCCTTAATACAAGTTTAGTCCATAATAATAAAAAAAATTAGCCGTAATTTTTGTTTTGCTTATAAAGCTTAGGAGTTATTCGTTAACTCAATTGAATTTTGAATTCATTTTCGGTTTTAAATTGAACATAGTTAAGGTATAGAGCCTAATGTTAGTTTTTATATGCATAATATCCATATTCTTGATATTGCATCACGCTGAAATAACGTACTTTCCTATATAGGTTTCCAGATCGAGATTCGTTCCGTAATTTTATTTGAATGGAAGAGGATATTTTTTCCATGCTGCTCATCATCACTAAAAAACATAATTGTCAGCAAGATACATAGACGAGACAGTCCATAAATACAGGTATAGGTATATAAATTTTACAGAAAGTTTTATAATACCAAAAACTTCCAATGTGAAGAGCCCAGGGCAGCCACGTGGTCTTGGGCACCTTGCCACGGTTCGCACGTTCCTCCCTGTCGGAGGTTCGAGTCCACCCTTGGGCATGGGTGTGTGTGTTTTGCTTAGCGTAAGTTAGTTTAAGTTAGATTAAGCAGTGTGTAAGCCTAGGAGCCGATGATCTCATCAGTTTGGTCCAATAGGAGCTTACCACCACCACATAGACTGGCAGTCACGTTAAGCTTTCTGACCACTGGGGAAACATACCAGTCGTTGGCCTTTCCATCAAGAATTGCAGCACGTAAATTATATGATAAATAACATCGACTATATAGGTATTACTTATATTAAATGAATTAGAAAGACCCAGAATCTTATAGAAAACGAAAAGCGAAAAAAAAAATCCTGGATATCTCTTTGGAACTCTGAACCCATCAACTGCGCTAGGGCTTTGGTGATGCAACTAGACCTCATCACATGGCATACACTGTCTAATGACTGTTTCTACAAATTTCATTATTTGATATGCAGATTTTACAATAAAGATGCGCTTTTCACAGATCATCATTCTGTCGTAGCACTGATGCAGTATACATTTTATTTATTGGCTTACGAGACGTGCTGATACAGCCCTGTCAACATTGGACAGTAAGGACAACACAACACCCAATCCCTCAGTGGCGAAAATCTCGAACACGAGCGGGAATCTACCCCCCCCCCCCCCCTTTCGGTTAACAATCGACCGCGCTAACCGAGGCGTGCGACGGTATTTGTTTGTAGCATACAAATTATAACGCTAAAAACATCAGTTACAGGAAACCTTTACCTACCAAAAAATTTGTGCCAAATATTATGGGACTTAACTGCTAAGGTTGTCTGTCCATAAGGTTACACACTACTTAACCTAAATTATCCTGTGGACGAACACAGACACCTATGCCCGAGGGAGGACTCGAACCTCCGCCGGGATCCCCCGCGGCTTTACCTACATTTTGTTATAACACATCGTATCTAGAACGCCCATTTTTTCGAGAGATCCTCAATGTAATGCTGCTTCGAAAGTGTTTTTATTCATACAACGTATTCTGTGAGAAAGAAAGTCTACTAAATACGAAGTTTAAGTCCCTACAATAGGGCGGGTCGTAAGTTGCGCTTGTGACACAAAACGATGTCGCACCTCACTGGAGACGAGGCAAAAAAACTGTCTCGCCAGATTCTTTATTTCACGCTTCGCAGCTGTAGTGGAACGTGGAATTGCACGCTATGACGTCACCGGCTCCTCGTCCACGTGCGTTTTCCCGTCTCGTGAGAGGATGGCATGGCTGTAGGCTTCGACTGGGAATCGTCTAGTGAAAGGCGGCCATTTCTGCGCTGAATTCGCGCGGCAACCGCGCTTCGGACGGCAATACACAGTTATTGCCAGGCAACAAAGCCTCAGCACTGGCCGCGGGATGACGGCGAGTGACCGCCGCCGGCGCCAAACTGCCCCTGCGGGCTGCGCTATGCAGCGCCGTATAACAGCTGCGGCCGGCGCGCGATCGGTCGTTAGGGCCCTCAGTTGCGCGCCGCCATTACGCATTACGCAGTGGACACACGGCCACGAGTAGCAGAGGCGGCGCGAATGAGCGTTGTGCAGAGCCTCCCAACCTTTTCAACTGGCGGACCCCTTCTTCAGTCGAAAATCCATGGCGGACCCCTAGTCAGTCAAGAGAACAGTAACTTTAAATTTCAGAGCAAAACCCATGGGAACTGAAAGATTCTTAATCCAAGAAGTTCGCAATGACCCGCCTTCCTCTACCCCCCCTCCCCCCCCCCCCCCCCCGAAGTATCAATAGTTTTTGGTTTAGAGATGAATGAATACAACTTGAAATTAAGGATCCAATTTGAATTCTCACTGTATCCAGGTACTTACTAGTGAATTTACTCCCTTTGTTCAACACAATATAGCCTTATTAATATTACTTGGTAATTGACATTTCACACGTTGGAACTGCCTTCCTCCAAACTGTTCGCTGTTGACAAGCTACCGCCCGTGGTCTGTTCACTTCCACTATTTGGCTACTGTTGTGTAAGGAGCATGCATATTTCGTAACAGTCGTGTGTGTATGTGTGTGTGTGTGTGTGTGTGTGTGTGTGTGTGTGTGTGTGTGGTTTTTCGTGAAATCCGAATGTATGTAAAGTCTATGGGACTTAACTGCTGAGGTCATCAGTCCCTAGTCTCACACACTATTAACCTAAGTTAGTACGTTGGGAAGCCTTGCAGTAGTGTGTCCTTCCCCTGGCAGTACAGTGTCCGGGCTGACAGACCAATGCGTCAAACACTGTGCGCTCCATTACTGTTCCGTATGACTGCTGCCTGTTGTTGGACGTTTCTGCAGTGCCTCTTAGGCCGGTATTACAGTATCAAATTTCTTTGTCAATGATTTGATCAAAGACGTGATCAAATATTCCGTCAAATATATTTGACAAAGATCTTTGACGTAGCGCTAGAAGGGGTATTACACTGTCATCATATTTTTCGTCAAAGTTCAAGATGGCGGACAACAACAACTTGTTACCTCAGCAGTTGCATGTACCACAGTTGCACTGTGTGCACGTACGGAAGAGAAGAGGAAAAAAAAAGGAAACATACCTGAATGAAGCCGTGGGTTTTACGACGACACGATAAAACATTCAATAAAACTTGTTACGTGAGCTTATAGTGGCGCACGTCAAGTCGTATATCAATTACTTAAGAATGGAAGAGCATACATTTCTGTATGTGCTCAATGAAGTGTATCCTCATATCCCAAAGAACAATATTCACTTAAGAAATGCTACATCTGCAGAAGACAAGCTCACTTTAACACTCCGATTCCTTGCTACAGGAGAGGATTAGGTTAGGTTACGTTACGTCAGGTCTCCAATCTTCGTAATCTTTTTTTGTATTCAGCGTGCCTCACGTTGTAAAGCGCCTCATCAGCTTCATACATCTCTATTAATTTTGTAGTTGTCGGCACACACCAATTGTATTTACGACGACGCCCTAGATTTGATCAAATACTGGACGACATTTGACAGAGTTCCCTGTTACACCATCAAATATCATTGGTAAAGGTATTGGACAAAGATATTTCACAAAGATATTTGACAAAGATATTTGACAAAGAAATTTGATAGGTTAATACCGGCCTTAAGGCTGCGTTCACAGTTGCACCGAACTTTCTCATTCCGTGGAAGGCCCGGTAGGGCGCTGCTCTTCAATGTGCAGACAGAAGGGCACATTCCACCCTCGAGCACCCTCAGGGCAGATCCGTGACAACAGTAGCACCGTGCGTGTGGCGAGCCTGTCAGCGCCAGGAACCGTCCACAGTAAACATTTCGGGAAACAGGACCATTTTCGCGAAAACTGGCTGCCACCGACGAGACACTCAATCCCTGCTTTTGAGCCACCATGAGAAGCCAGAGGCCGCCAGATAACGTCGGTTGACATATTGGTCGCTATCTGTCCGACCTCCTTCGTGCGACGGTTCCCATCGCCATCGCTCGTCACGGTAATGATGCATGATACCTATACTAACAAACCCAACCTTGCATGAACTACCGCAACTAGTAAGCCACTACTGCTCTTACTACCCATCCCAGCGCCGCAGAGGTTTTTTTTCCCACGGCACGAGCCATGGCACTTTTTTCCCTCTGCTCTTCAAATCGTTACCCTCACTCGCGTTTCATCCACTATCTATCACCTGATGGACTGTGTTAATGCGTATTCTCACCCAGACGTACGGACATCATCCCAGCCCAGCATCCTGTGATCCACTGAATAGATAACTAACATGTTCACGGAGGTGACAGTAGAACTTTTGGTTTGGTCCCCACGTTGGTGCGGGCGTGGAGGGGCCCCATCTCAAAAAAAAAAAAAAAATGGTTGCTGCTGTGCATGTGGTTTTTTACAGCCACCCTCCGCAATGGTCTATCGATACATGAGACTCACACCACCAACAATCGACTTGGGTAGCTTTAGAATGGTTGAAATGCCCTGTTACTCAGGTCACATCCGACGACCAGTCCAGTACTCGTCGTCCAACCAACTCACTCTGCTGCGATTGCTCTCATATTGACAACACAGTACTGTCCCCTCCTTTTATACTTGAAATGTATTCACAGTTGCGTATTTGGACAACCGTCAACTGTAGAATGGAATGACGACAGTAAAAATTTGTGCCGGATCGGGACTCGAACCCAAGTTTCCCCTTACTCACCAGCCGTCACCTCACCATATCCGAACACGACTCCCGGCCAGACACAAACTTCCATATGTCATCAACCATGTGTCTGCAACCTGTACTCGTACATCCGTTATGTATATTTCCGTGCAGGGGAGATTTTTTACTTGAAAGTCACTTGCCCGGTATCGGCGAATAAATACGATATTGTAGTGCCTGTGCCGGCCGGCGTGGCCGAGCGGTTCTAGGCCTTACAGTCTGGAACCGCGCTACCGCTACGGTCGCAGGTTAGAATCCTTCCTCGGGCATGGATGTGTGTGATGTCCTTAGGTTAGCTAGGGGACTGATGACCTCAGATGTTAAGTCCCATAGTGCTCAGAGCCATTTGAACCATTGTGTTACTGCTGGGTAGGAGCTCATGCATCCAAGTTGCTGACAAGAATAATATACAGAAGAATGGAAAAGAAAATTGAGAATGTGTTAGATGACGATCAGCTTGGGCTTAGCAAAGGTAAAGGCACCAGAGAGGTGATTCTGACGTTGCTTTTGATAATGGAAGCAAGACTAAAGAAAAATCATGACACGTTCCTTGGATACCTGGAAAAAGCGTTCGACAGAGTAAAATAGTGCAAGATGTTCGAAATTCCGAGAAAAATAGGCATAAGCTATATAGATAGTCGAGTAATATACAATATGTGCAAGAGCCAAGAAGGAATAGGTTGGGTTGTTTGGGGAAAGAGACCAAACAGCGAGGTCACCGGTTTCATCGGATTAGGGAAGAATTGGGAAGGAAGCCCTTTCAAAGGAACGATCCCGGCATTTGGAAAACCTAAATCAGGATGGCCGGACACGGGATTGAACCGTCGTCCTCCCTAATGCGAGTCGAGTGTGCTAACCACTGCTCCACATCGCTCGGTCAAGAAGGAATAAAACGAGTGGACAACCAAGAATGAAGTGCTCGGATTAGAAAGGGTGCAAGACAGGGATGTAGTCTTTCGTCTCTGCTGTTAAATCTGTACATCAAAGAAGCAATGATGGAAATAAAAGAAAGGTTCAGGAGTGTAATAAAAATTCAAGATGATAGGATATCAATGATACGATTCGCTGATGACATGGCTATCCTGAGTGAAAGTGAAGAACAATTGCATGATCAGCTGAATGGAACGAACAGTCTAATGAGTTCAGAATATGGATTGAGAGAAAATTGAAGAATGCCGAATGTAATGAGAAGTAGCAGCAATGAGAACAGCGAGAAACATAACATCAGGATTGATGGTTACGAAGTAGATGAAGTTAAGGAATTCTGCTGCCTAGGCAGCAAAATAACTAATGACGGACGGAGCATGGAGGATATCAGAAGCAGACTAGCACTGGCAAAAAGGGCATCCCTGGAGAAGAGAACTGTACTAGTATCAAACATTGGCCTCAATTTGAGGAAGAAATATCTGAGAATCTACGTTTGGAGCACAGAATTATATGGTAGGACTAGGGGAAAACCGGAAATGCGGGAATAGAGGCTTTTGAGATGTGCTGCTACAGTTGAAAATTAGGTGGACTGCTAAGCTGACAAGGGAGGGAATGAGGAGGTTCTGCGCAGAATCGGAGAGGAAAGAAATATGTGGAAAACACTGAAAAGGAGAACAGACAGGATGATAGGACGTCTGTTAAGACATAACGGGATGACTTAGGGGGGCTGTAGAGGGAAAAAACTGTGGGGGAAGACAGACTGGAATACACCCAGCAAGTAATTGAGGACACAGGTTCTATGTGCTACAATGAAATGAAGAGGTTGGCACAGGAGAGGAATTCGTCGCTTGCCGCATAAACCAGTCAGAAGATTTCATGTCTCAAAAAAAAAACTCTGCTAAACAGCAGTCCATACAAGGAAACCAGTTAGGACTTTCCCTGATATTCCTCGTTCCTTAGATAGTTGGGCTGTGCGCTATGCACGGTTCTGTTGTTTAAAATGATAGCTCGATGTAGTCATTAGGGCGAGCCGCGCACGTCTGCATTCATGCCCCGCAGCTTATTCGATGCAGGTAATAAATAACCTGTAGCTGTAATCCTGCAATCAAATAGTCTATGCTTGGATAGAACTGCAAGTTAATAAAACACGCAGATATACAAAATAAAAGCTAAATCAATACATTAATAGCAAGGGTTCTATTGTAAAATCTGTAATTGATGTAAACAGCAGAGAATTATGCTGAATGATGTTTATTCGAGATAGGACACCTCAAATAAGGAATTAAAATACAGACAGAAAATATCCTTATCAAATGTAGGAAAGTTATGTTGAGAGTGCTAAGAAAATAGTAACAAAACACGAAACAAAACTGCAATCGAAAACATGCGAAAACTAAGTCCATTCCGTAATCACAACACACGAAATATTCACCAGCTCAAAACCGTTCGGAGTTTAACATTCAGAAATTGATACACTCAAAAATTAGTAATTCACATTCTGCCTGTCCTCATTTCCGTAATACAATCGGAAAAAATTAAGAGTCCTGCACTGGAGCACTTTCAGACCTCTCGCAATTTAAAGTCACTTCAGAAGTTATAGTGGGTAGCGGCCGTTAGCCGCCCAAATCAGTCACATCCACGATTGAATACCACTCGCTACGGCAGGCAGGTTTGCCTCCTTCAGTCTTCAGCCACAAACGTGCAAGTGTCCCTAATAGCTCCTTTGAGCTTTTCACTCAAAAAAGTGTCTGCCTCCACTTGACTCAAGCAGTGTTCTGCCACTGTCAACTCTCATTGCCTGAAGGCAATCCCCACCAAAAATTCATCGTTCTCCATCCCTACAGACATGATTGACTCAACATGACTACTCCCGGACTAAACTAATATATTACAACAATGTTCAAATGAAGAAATGTTATAAATATTCGGTCACCCTCAGGATATATACAATGATGATAAAAAAAGATTTGTTCATAAACATATAGAAGCTAGTACGCTAACTTTAAAAGAGAGCAAATAGTCGTTAAATTTTCTTTAAACAATTTGTGGTGTCACTACCAGTCTAGGTGGTAGCCTTTAAATCGGCCGCGGTCCGTTAGTATACGTCGGACCCGCGTGTCGCCACTATCAGTGATTGCAGACCGAGCGCCGCCACACGGCAGGTCTAGTCTAGAGACACTCCCTAGCACTCGCCCAGTTGTACAGCCGACTTTGCTACCGATGGTTCATTGGCAACATACGCTCTCATTTGCAGAGACGACAGTTAAGCATAGCCTTCAGCTACGTCAATTGCTACGACCTAGCAAGGCGCCATATTCAGTTACTGTAAGTTGAACAGATAATATTGCGACTCAGGTACCGTCAAGAGCGACGTTCATCATTAATGGATTAAAGTTAAGTACAAACTAACATCCGCTTTCTGAATTCTAATTCCTTGTCATGTTCCAGACCGCACGTCAGTATAGTTCTTCCCTCCTCACGCCAGCCTGCGTGAGCTAAAACGCGTGCATTTCGGCCTCCTCTAGTAACACGGTGTTGGCTCTTCTGCCAACCCAACACAATTATTTATGCCTTTTTGACAGAAACGTCTTTTGGTTCTCTTTTTTACTGTGGTGTTTGCTAACACATGCAACTGACCACTTTTAAATTAGCGTAGTTTTTTAATGGCACTTGCAATCGACGAATAAATAAACTTAGTGACATAATAGTACATACAATCTCAAGTGTTCATTTGCTGTATAGATCAGGAGAACACAATTTCCTGAAAAATATTTTCATAGTAAAAAAGATATAGAAGACGTAATACATCAAGAAATAAAATAGATACAGATACGAAGCTTTCAGAGACGATAGCTATAGTGCAAAGCTGTCATCTAAGATGTCGTACGATGAAATCGCATGAAGTATTTAAAAGTTGTTAATTCATAGATTCATTGCGAAAATGTTCATTTGCTGTGAAATATTAAGTTTTGTTCTTTTAAAGATGCTGAAATAATGTTGTGTTGCTGGATGAGCCTCATTTTTATGAGATTGCAGGTGTATTCTGATCTGCTTCAATATTTGATTGAAAGTTATTCTAGCACCTCAGAGAGATGTAAGAGACCTTGTCTCAAAGTCCGCTACTGCTGGTCGTTCCGCATTCTGCTAAGCGAGCGACCATTGTCCAGCGCCCCTCTCTTGGGACTTACCCACGCCCGGCTACACTGCTCGTCTCTGTCCAAGGCTGACCTGGAGAGCCTGCTAGTGTGCAGTGGTACATCAAATACACCTTACCTCGTAGCAATTCTGGGTCACCGATTAGCTCGTCTGCATACACGTAACGTCATATTTGTCAGTTTTTTGGGCAGGATCAAGGAAGTTGGACTCTATTTCAGTCCACATCTGTCTCGAAGAGAACGTGGCGATAATGCACACTTTCGTCTCTGTTATTGTAATAACTAGACACTTTTTACGAATATATGAGATGAAAAGAGAAATGTTTTATTACATATCTGACATGATTTGTGGGGACACTGAACGGAAAGATTACAGACGTTCTGTACAACTCTCTCTCTCTCTCTCTCTCTCTCTCTCTCTCTCTCTCTCTCTCTCTCTCTCTCTCTCAATATATATATAAAATCACAGAGCAAGACAGGTATTTTGTGCCTTTCCTCTTGTTCTTTACGGTTTTATTTATAATATCACAGGCTGGTGAAAATTATTAATTTTATGCTGGAGATTATTATCGTTATTTAAGCTGATGTCGAACCCTGAACACCCTAAACTGGAGACTTCCTCTGGTGACTTCAATAACAATTTTTGATCGCAATGGGTGTTTTCTGAGAAGCATCGATTACGTAAACTGAGAGTGGCTGGAATCGATTATTGCGATTTCGCCACCGCCAAGCGTGACACTCATGGCTCCGTCGTCACGTACAGGAATAAGATGGGCCTTCAATACTAAAATAAAACATATTTCCTCTTGGTTCTGCACGACAGAGATACAAGATGAGCTGCCAGTGGTCTACATGGAATCAGTTTACTGTCGAAGACTAATTTATGTTATACAGCTCATAAAGAACTGTGAAAAAGAATACGAATATTTTGAGAAAACAATGGAGACTGAAAGTCCACACTCTATGTGCGGCATATGCGAGACAAATATATTAGGAGATAGAGGAGGAAGTAGACAGAGGAAAGGGAGAGAGAGAGAGAGAGAGAGAGAGAGAGAGAGAGAGAGAGAGAGGGAGAGAGAGAGAACGAGAGTGCTAAAATGAAGAAAACGACGTAGCTGGATTAAATTTTGAGCCGGACCCCTCATGCATGAACAGAGCGCCTCTGTGCTCCTTAATAAACAAATTCCTTGTTAATATTCAGCAGCCGATAACCACGTCTGAGTGCTCGAGCCCAGCTGGCCGTTAGGCGGAGCTCCGTTGATCTTGTGAAATTTTCAGTAATATTACTGTAATCCAGAACCGGAAATGTAGTGAAAATTAAGAAAGCCTGCTCTTTCTAGCTGTATTTTATCTTCGCGACAGTGATGGCTTCTTTAAAACGCTACGTATTTGTTCTGTGTGTACAAGAGAGTCTAAGATATGGGGAGCTCACTGGCAAATTAAAATTGTGTGCCGGACCGGTACTCGAACACGAGACCTTTGCCTTTTGCGTGCAAGTGTTCTACCGTCGGAGCTACCCAAGCACAACCCACGACCCGATCTCAAAGTTTTGCTTTCGCCAGTATCTCATCTCCCATCTTCCCAACTTTTCACAGGTTCTCCCTTTATTCAAGAGCTTTCGATTGCTGTTGAAGAGAATGTCCTTCAGTTTAAGAATAAAATTCAGTGTCTCGATTGGTATAAAAACGCAAGTGATTTGCTCTCAAACTGCATGTTCCTTTACGTACAATCATCTTTCATGAACTAAAAGAGGTGTAAGTTGAATACGACTGCACAATATTAAGAGGCAGATCACGTCTCTAACCTCCTAATCGTATTATGCGCCGAGTTCGCTACTTGGAAGGTAGTCGTGTCAGAACATGTAAATATGCAACGAAGTGACAAGTATTTATCCAAATGTGTCGATATCTTCATCACATAACAAGTAATAAACGTAAAAATTGCATTACATTTGGAGCTGATGTTAGTCATCAACACTATGTGGTGTGATGTCTCTCCAAGTGTACGAATACAGCTGTATTCTTTGTGGTACGGAAGCCGCCAAATTATACTTGATGAATTCCTTTTCCATGCCTGAAACAGATGCTGGGTCAGTTAATGAAAACTGATGAATAGAGGCTTCTCTGTAAGTACATTGAGGTGCCAAAAGTCGTGGAATACCTGCTAATATCGTGGCTTAGTGCAACAACTCTACGAGTGATGTACTCAACACGACGTTGGAAGTCCACTGAGACATGCTCTCTCTATAGCCGACCGTAATTGCGAACATGTTGCCAGTGCAGGATTTTGTGCGCGGATTGACCTCTCGACTACGTCCCATAAATATTCTATGTGATTCATGTCGG
This sequence comes from Schistocerca gregaria, assembly GCF_023897955.1. Lineage (NCBI taxonomy): Eukaryota > Metazoa > Arthropoda > Insecta > Orthoptera > Acrididae > Schistocerca > Schistocerca gregaria. The sequence continues at coordinate 221,629,877 of NC_064921.1, forward strand.
TCGATATCGGAGGCCAAATCGTTCCCTCGAATTGCTCAGAATATTCTTCAAACGATTCCCGAACAATTGTGGCCCGGTGATATGGCACATTGTCATCCATAAAAGTCCATGAATGGCTGGAAATGGCCTACAAGTCACCGAAAATAATCATTTCAAGTCATTGATCGGTTCAGTTGGGCCATTCCTTGTAAACACACCCCATACCATTATGTAGCCACAACCATCTTGCACAGTGAGTTGTTGGCAATTTGAGTCAATGGCTTCGTGGAGCCTGCACCACACTCGACCCATACCATCAGCTCTAACCAGCTGAAACCGGAACTCAATTGACCAGGCCACAGTTTTCCAGCTCCTAGGGCCCAACTGATATTGTCACGAGCACAGGAAAGGCGCTGCAGGCGATGTCCTGCTTTTAGCAAAGGCGCTCGGGTGGGTCGTCTGTGGCCATAGCCCATTAATTCCAGAATTGGGCACGCTGTCTCAAATAAGTTTGTCTTAGGTTCCACATTGATTTCTTCCGTTATTTCACGTAGTGTTATTTGTCTGTTAGCACTAATAACTCTATGGAAACGCCGCCGCTCTCGGTCTTTAAGTGAACTCCGTCAGCCACTGCGTTGTCCGTGGTGAGAGGTAATGCCTGAGATTTGGTATTCTAGGTACACTCTTGACACTGGGATATCGAAATATTGAATTCCCTACCGATTTCTGAAGTGGTATGACCCATGCGTCTAGCTCCAACTGCCTTTCTGCGTTTAAAATCTTCTAACAGCCGTAGAGCGTCCATAGTTATATCGCAAAAAATTTCATAAAATGGATCAAATGGCTCTGAGCACTATGGGACTTAACTTCTGAGGTCAACAGTCCCCTAGAACTTAAAACGACTTAAACCTAACTAACCTAAGGACATCACACACACCCATGCCCGAGGCAGGGTTCGAACCTGCGACCATAGCGGTCGCGCTGTTCCAGTCTGTAGCGCCTAGAACCGCTCGGCCACACCTGCTGGCCAAACCTTTTCAGATGTACCATCTGAGCACATCTGACAGCACCACTAACTCAGTGTCGTTTTATACCTCATGTACTCAATACTATCGCCAGGTGCACATAAGAATATCGCTTTCCACTCTGTATTGCTACATCGAATTATTTCGCGCCTGCAATTAGGCAACCCAGTGAACAGATTTCCAAAGCGGACCGCTATCGTACTTCCCGGGAAGTACAAGCAGAAACTTGAATGAACCGTCTTAATTGACGTGTGCGTACACCACAATATCCCTATTGAGCACCTGTAATATGAGTTGAAACGTGTAGAGATGCTCTAGCAACTGATATGTGTCTATTGTCTGTACTTCTTGTGGTTTCTCTGCAGTCGTCTCCTGTAAACCCGCAGATATGAATAACCCTGTACATAAATTAGTCTTCTGTGCAACGATGTCGACAATGACACCGTCATGTCTGTCTACAATGTTCCGATTCAGTTCTACATTTCCTGGCAACGTGTATGTAGCGATGAGCAGAGAGCTGCAAACACGAAGCGCAGTTGGCTTGCCTTGGCGCGGCGCGCGGCTCACGACCTGAGCGATCCCTGGTAATCCCGGGGGCAGAGCTGCCTCCCCCTCTCCCTCCCCCCCCCCCCCCCTCCCGCCAGCGCCGGCAGGCGTGTACCCGCGACGCGACACGCCCCCGGGGCTGCTTGTTTGAGTTGGCGGTCCTTCCTTCCCCAGGCTCCGCCGCGGTTCGGTTCGCGCGCCCCCACTGTCTGACGTCACGCTCTCGACACGCCAGCCGCGCACTCGGCCCGTGACCCAGCGCAGCTCTTTACTCCCGCACGGCTAATTGCGTTAATTAGCTGCGTACCGCCCTGCTGACGCACTGCGGCTGTGCAGGCCATTGAATCGGCGTGAAAGGGAGTTACGCGTAACTCACTTTTGGTATCACTACAGTGTGTGAGTACGCACTGCTGCAGCGTGGGTCAAAAGAGGCTATATGCCTGCGCGCAAGAGGACAGCCGAAAACTGCGGGCTCCTTACTGTAAACACTGTCAGGTCTGCACAAGGCTTTCAGCGCAACCTCGAAACCGGAAGGAATAGAATACTCTGCAACGAAATATAAGACGTAAAGAAAGTTGTTGATACATTACATCATGCCTTGCCCACAACTTCTCCTTTCAAGTGCAATCCTAAAATCGTCTGAACTACTCAGGCATGCCTTGAAGGTCGTGCTGGGACACAGCTCGAACATTACAGCATCGCAAATAGAAAAAGAGTTGTCTCCGGGAACCAAATAGTTTATAGACGACGCTGTTTTACACAGAAAAGATATTTATTTATTTGTAGTCAACAGTGTTATGACTGGTTTGATGTCCGCCCCAGTTCCTCTCCTGTGCCAGTCTTCCCATCTCAAGGTAGCACTTGCAACATACGTCCTCAATTATTTGCTGGACGTATTCCAATGCATTGGAGGGCAGCGTGGAGGGTAAAAATCGTAGAGGGAGACCGAGAGATGAGTACACTAAGCAGATTCAGAAGCATGTAGGTTGCAGTAGGTACTGGGAGATGAAGAAGCTTGCACAGGACAGAGTAGCATGGAGAGCTGCATCAAACCAGTCTCAGGACTGAGGACAATAACAACAACATTCCAATACCGTCTTCCTCTACAGTTTTTACCTTCTACAGCTTCCTCTACTACCATGGAAGTTAATCCCCGATGTTTTCGCAGATGTCCTATCATCCCCTTCCTTCTTCTTTTCAGTGTTTTCCAAGTGTTCCTTTCCTCGGCAATTCTGCTGGGCACCTCCCCATTCCTTACCTTATCAGTCCATCTAATTTTCAGCTTTTTTTCTGTAGCACCACTTCTCAAATGATTCGATTTTCTAACGTTCCACTTTTTCAACAGTCCTCGTCTCTGTCCCTTACAATGCTGTCCGTACTCCTGACGTACCTTCTCCGAAATTTCTAACTCAGGTTAAGGCCTATATTTGTTACTAGTAGACTTTTCTTGCCCAGGGAAGTCTTCTTTGCCTGTGATGGTTTGCTTTTTATGTCTTCCTTGCTCCGTCCGTCATGGATTAATTTGCTGCTTAGGTCTTAGAATTCCTTAACTTCGTCTACTTCGTGAACCACAATACTGATGCTATGTTTCTCGCTGTTCTCAGTTCTGATAAGTCTCATTACTTTCGTCTTTCTTAGAATTACTCTCAGACCATATTCTGTACTCATTAGACTGTTTATACTCCACTTTCACAGAGGATAGCAAGGTCATCTGTGAATATCATCGTTGATACCGTTTCACCTTGAATTTTAATACCACTTTTGAGACTTTCTTTTATTTTCATCATTGCTTCTTCGATGTATAGATCGAACTGTAGGGGTGAAAGACTACAGTTCGGTCCAAAACAAAGAGAAAGAATAAAATAGTATGTGGTTACAAAATTAGTGGCGAGCATCTTCATCGAGTCACACCGTGTAAGAATTTAAAAGTAAGAAGCGACAAGAAAGGGACGGTCACGTGAAATTAATGCTGTGGAAGGCGAGTAGAAAATACATTTTTGAAATACATTTTTGTTGCGAGGGTGATGGGAGCATGGAATGAATCTATAACGGAAATCGCGTACAAGACGCTAGTGCGACCAATTCTAGAACATTGTTCCTGTTTTAAAGTCATTACATAATCATGACAGCGGGCATAGAAAGAATGCAGACATGCGCTGCTAAGATTGTAACGGAATTTCTCAGGGAATTTAAGTAGGAGTCTTTAGGATAATAAAGATAACGAATTCTCGTAAAAGTCCGGTGGGTAAATTTGGAGAACCGTTAGTTAGGTAGAACGCGTAGCATCTTTAGTGCATCCACCATATATCATGTTATTGTTGGAGGCAGTTCGCCGTTGTATTGGTCTATGTTTTGAAATCATGTGAAAGGTCTAACAGGTATAAGTACAAATATTTTTATTCGTCTCTGTATTTTCATATTGTAAGACCTCGGCTGTTCAGTACAGAACGTCAAGTCAAAACACATTTCAGCGGTCTAAATTTCCAAATTGTTATTTCATTGACCAATTAGTCTCGGCGATGTATTATGTCATCTTCAGGACCCATGATCGTCCTTTAGGATGATTCCCAGCACTGGTCCAGTCAAAATAGCGGCCAGCATTCAATGACTGACACCCATAGATTTTTGTGGCAGCGATCAGTGACGGATGTCTCAAAAATCTACAGTAATTGAATGCTCACCGCTGTTTTGACTGGACCAGAGATGACAATCATGCTGCATGTCCTTAGGAATGCCTGAAGATTTGCGTAATATATAGCCGAAACTGGTTGCTCAATAAAATCACAATTTGGAAATTTAGAATACTGAAGGGTATCTTGATTTGACATTCCCTACTTTCATATGTGGTTCCTTAATATGAATGTACCACATCAGTGTGCCGATTGCTTTTCCTCTGTACGGAAACAGTCTTCCGACAGACGCCTAATAAATTTTACGAACTAATGTTTTCTGCAATGGTCGTGCAAGTGACCTACAACTGTCAGTACAGATTACCCGTTTCGCGTCCATGCATCCAAATTTCAACACCTGCCCTGCTGCCCAGAGGAAAATAAGCATTAATGGCTTGGTCTCGCCTCATATACTTGGGGGTACTACCCAACCTAAAAACATACGATGAACAATAATATTATTACTCTGCAACACCAACAGAAATATCTCCACTTATACCAATTACACCCTACATAAACTATAGAAATGAGTACCTTTTACTTCATTGTCTTGTCGTGTACTAAGTAAAGGAGTATGCAATCCAAGAAGCGACGGGTATTAAATACGAAATTGAGGGATGGTGGTGGTCGTGCTGGTGGCGATGGTGTTGGTTTTTGACGGAGGTGGCGGTCGTGGATCGGGGACAGGGAGGGCGGGAGATAAAAATCTATGTTTGACCTGGCTGTCTGTTACACTTGTTACGCCACTGGTGGTAGTTTAAAAGGCCAGCAGAAGGATGTCCATGCACGATTACATGCGTACGATACAGCTGCACATCTGTAATGTACTTCCGTACACTAGATCCAGTGCAGATCTTGTAAGGGGAAACCGTGAGTACTATGCGTTTACTTCCCCATCGGGATGTGCGTGATTTACTTGAGTGACCTGTAAGGCGAAGCAGCTGCCAAACGTCAGACATGTTCCAAAGTGGCACCGTCGCCCTACTCACGCGGCCCTTCCGCAGACAGTGAGGCGGTGACAGCTGGTGCTGATGAGAGGAACAGAAAACTCGGGCAGTACTCTTGGGAGTGCCAGCTTGCGGCGGAGGACCCGACCGGCCGGCCGGACGGACAGTCGCCTGTCATCCGTAATTAAAAATGTTTCGCCGGCGGTGGCGTGCAATTTAATTAATTCGTGACCCGGAGGGAGCGACTCAACTCGTTTGCAGCAGGTTATGAAAAAAAAGCGCGCGAGAGAGAGAGCCCTAAGTAGCGGTTCGCCGAGCTACAATCTGTTCCCCGTGCAATCTGGCTAGCAGATGATTATTGAGTCAGTCAGTGTTACGCCGTTCTGCAGTTTTTCTTCGGGTTAATTTCACTGATGGCTATTCAAAGAAGTAAGACCATACAGGCGGCATGCAAAAGACATCATATTGGCGTGAAGTACACGACATGCTTTGACATGCAAGTGGTTAGCATTTCAGCACAATCACATGTATGCAGTCTGCATTTCTTATATAGGGAATGATTACGCAGCGGCTCTCTCATTCAAGACTCGCATTTGAATGTTGGCTGTTTATGAGAAGAACGTGTTATCCCTGTTGGAAGGGCGGGAGGACGAAAGATTAAGATTTTACATCCCGGCGACGACGAGGTCACTGGAGACGGAACACAAGCTCGGTTTGTTTGAAGGATGGGGAAGGAAATTGGGCGTACCCTCAAAAAGTTACCATCTTAGCTTTTGTCTGGAGCGATTTAGGGAGTTCACAGAAGACTGGATTGCCAGATACTCATCTGAACCGTCGTCCCGTCGTCCTTCCGAATCAGTCCAGTGTGATAACTACTGGGCCACTTTGCTCGCTCCTCGGGTAAGGAGAAACGCCTACCAACAAATGTCTGAATTTGACAATGATAGGATCGTGTCACATCGATATACTGTTTTTTCTGTTTTTTTTTGTTTTGCTTTCATTCTCATGATATTGCCGCCCGCTTTACCCAACACCGTGCAGTATCTAAACTGTGTCGTGGAACAGAGTGTGCCTAAATGATGCTAGTATCATTGTCATTGTGGTCCTCAGTCCGAAGATTGGTATGATGCAGCGATCCATGCAACTCTGTCCTGTGCATGCCTCTTCATCTACGAAAAACTGCTGCAACCTACATCGTTTTCAATCTGCTTATTGTATACATGTCTGGTCTTCCTCAAAATTTTTTACCCTATAGACTTCGCTCGATACTAAACTGGTGAGTCCTTGATGTCGCAGAATGTATCCTGTCAAGAGAGCCCATGACCCAGTCAGGTTGTCCCACGAATTTCTTTTCTCCCCTACTGTATTCAGCAACTCCTCATTAGTTATGTGATCTACCCATCTAATCTTCAGCGGTCTTTCGTACCGCCATATTTACAAATCTTTCGTTCTCTTCGTTTTAATCTACAGTTCATAACCAATAAATTGTGGTCAGATTATATATCTTCTCCTGGAAAAGTTTTCGTTTTAAAATTTGGTTCCGAAATCTCTGTATTACCATTATGCAATCAATGTAGCACCTTCCGATGTCTCTAGATCTCTTCCAAGTGTACAACCTTCTTTCAAGATTATTAAGCCAAGTGTTAGCGATTATTAAATTATGCTCGGTGCAAAATTCTACCAGGCAACTGACTCTTTGCATCAGTTCCCCGAGTCCATGTTCACCTACTATTTTTCCTTGTCCTCCTTCTCCTACTCATGCTCCAACCACAGTTAAATTTTCGTCTCCCTGAACTATATGAATAATTTTTCTAATCTGATCATGCATTTCCTCAATCTATTCACTGTGTGCGGAGATAGTTGGCATGTAACTTGTACTGTTGTGGTGAGGTTCGTTTTCGCAACTATCTTGGCTACCAGAAAGCGCTCACTATGCTGTTCATAGTAGTTTACCCGCATTCTTGTTTTCTTATTCATTTTCAAACCTCCTCCTCCTGGATGTGGTTTTTAGGTGGTTTTCCACATTCCGCTAGGTGAATACCAGCCTGGTACCCACGTTCCGCCTCAGTTATACGCGTCGCAGACATTTGAAACCCGTCCGCACTATTTCACGATTTACACTAGACGCAGACAGTTGGGGTACACTGATTCCATCTTGGGGGGTTCGGAGTGGCGGCAGGAAGGGCTCCGGTCATCCCTAAAACTAACATTGCCAAATCCGTTGTAAGCACGCCGACCCTGTGATCACTGTGGAACTATGGCGTAATCGAAAGAGAAAGAACTCCACTGTGACAACTTGCTTTGGTTTCTACAGCGGAATGCTACTGTGGTACAGTTTTGAGTATGTACCACGATTGCAGTCATTTACCTGCTATCAAATACAAGGTGTTGCAAAAAGGTACGGCCAAACTTTCGGGAAACATTCCTCACACACATATAAAGAAAAGATGTTATATGGACATGTGTCCGGAAACGCTTAATTTCCATGTTAGAGCTCATTTTAGTTTCGTCAGTGTGTACTGTACTTCCTCTGTTCACCGCCAGTACGCCCAATTGAAGGAAGGTAATGTTGACTTCTGTGCTTGTGTTGACATGCCACTCTTTGCTCTACAGTACTAGCGTCAAGCACTTCAGTACGTAGCATCAACAGGTTAGTGTTCATCACGAACGTGGTTTTGCAGTCAGTGAAATGTTTACAAATGCAGAGTTGGCAGATGCCCATTTGATGTATGGATTAGCACGGGGTAATAACCGCGGCGCGGTACGTTTGTATCGAGACAGACTTCCAGAACGAAGGTGTCCCAACAGGAAGACGTTCGAAGCAATTGATCGGCGTCTTAGGGAGCACGGAACATTCCAACCTATGACTCGCGACTGGGGAAGAGCTAGAACGACGAGGACACCTGCAGTGGACGAGGCAATTCTTCGTGCAGTTGACGATAATCATAATGTCAGCGTCAGAGAAGTTGCTGATGTAAAAGGTAACGTTGACCACGTCACTGTATGGAGAGCGCTACGGGAGAACCAGTTGTTTCCGTACCATGTACAGTGTGCGCAGGCACTATCAGCAGCCGACTGGCCTCCATGGGTTCACTTCTGCGAATGGTCCATCCAACAATGTGTCAATCCTCATTTCAGTGCAAATGTTCTCTTTACGGATGAGGCTTCATTCCAACGTGATCAAATTGCAAATTTTCACAGTCAACATGTGTGGGCTGACAAGAATCCGCAAGTAATTGCGCAATCACATCATCAATACAGATTTTCTGTGAACTTTTGGGCAGGCATTGTTGGTGATGTCTTGACTGGGCGCCCGCAGCTCGTGGTCGTGCGGTAGCGTTCTCGCTTCCCGCGCCCGGGTTCCGGGTTCGATTCCCGGCGGGGTCAGGGATTTTCTCTGCCTCGTGATGGCTTGGTGTTGTGTGCTGTCCTTAGGTTAGTTAGGTTTAAGTAGTTCTAAGTTCTAGGGGACTGATGACCATAGATGTTAAGTCCCATAGTGCTCAGAGCGATTTGAACCATTTGAATCTTGACTGGGCCCCATGTTCTTCCACCTACGCTCAATGGAGCACGTTATCATGTTTTCATACGGGATTACCTGTACTGCTAGAACATGTGCCCTTACAAGTACGACACAACATGTGGTTCATGCACGATGGAGTTCCTGCACATTTCAGTCGAAGTGTTCGTACGCTTGTCATCAACAGATTCGGTGACCGATGGATTGGTAGAGGCGGACCAATTCCATGGCCTCCACGCTCTCCTGATCTCAACCCTCTTCACTTTCATCTATGGGGGCATTAGAAAGCTCTTGTCTACACAACCCCGGTACCAAATATAGAGACTCTTCGTGCTCGTATTGTGGACGGCTGTGATACAATATGCCGTTCTCCAGAGCTGCATCAGCTCATCAGGGATTCCATGCGACGGAGGGTGGATGCATGTGTCCTCGCTAACGGAGGACATTTTGAACATTTCCTGTAACAAAGTGTTTGAAGTCACACTGGTACGTTCTGTTGCTGTGTGTTTCCATTCCATGATTAATGTGATTTGAAGAAAAGTAATAAAATGAGCTCTAACATGGAAAGTAAGCGCTTCCGGACACATGTCCACACAACATATTTTCTCTTTTTGTGTGTGAGGACTGTTTCCTGAAATTTTGGAAGTACTTTTTTGTAACACCCTGTATATCCCCGCGTATGATTTGTCTCTTTAAAATTTTTGTAATGCTATGGCTACAATACTCGGGAGCAGCGTGTCACTACTAGCCAAGAACGCACACGTGCTGGATACCATCGTCAGGGCCGACCACTTCACACCAGCGGAACACGCTGTTCGGCCCTGTAAAAGTGATTTACGAGCGCCTTAACGCGCAGATAAACGGCGTTAAACCGCCGCGAACAAGCTTGTTTCGGCGCCTGCGCCTGGTCCCCGGCTGATAACGGCCGGTTACGACCGTCTGCCGCCGACGCCGGGGCGTCTTCGGGAGCGCTTAACGCCGCCATTATGTAAAGCGGGACGCCGGGGGCTCAGGTGGCGACGCTCGCAGGGGCCAGAGGCGAGCGCACAACAGGTACTTGCCGGGGGATGCCCACATTCTCTTTGTTACACTGTTCCCCGCTGTGGGCCTACCGTATATTGACACCTGAACAGCTGCATTCCTTTCGAGTTCTTAACTTTTCCCGGCGAATCGAATGTTCACATAACTTACCGGTTTGCTGCCGGGTGACGTCGTCGAACACCGCCGGTATTTCGACAGGCGCACACCCTGCCATTCTCAAGGCACAAATGCAAGGAAGAAAAAATGTGCAACCAAATTGGATACCTATATTCACAGAGGAGAAACAAGGAAGACACCACACACAGAATAAGTGTCAGCACAACCAAAGATAACCAACATCAGACATATCGATAGTTACTATTAATCAACAGGTGAGGTAGCACTAATTCTGTCCCTCTGTTTTTTGATGAGAGACAGAGCCGGATTCCAAGCATCATTTAATCTAAATCCACCATCTCTGTTAATAAGGTTGCTTGAGAGTCTGATTTCAACAGCTTCCTTAATAACACTATTCCCATAGCTGGACGTGCAAGCCAAAATCTCCGTGTTGTTGTATTCCATAGGATGACCGGTGTCAAGGCAATGAACGTAAGCGTCACACACGCTAACAACAGCCGAGCAAATTCGCTATTGCAGAACATTTCCTTGACAGCGGTCATCCTATGGAATACAACAACACGGAGATTCTGGCTTGCACGTCCAGCTATTGGGATAGTGTTACTAAGGAAGCTGTTGAAATCAGACTATCAAGCAACATTATTAACAGGGATGGTGGATTATGTTTAAATGATGTTTGGAATCCGGCTCTGTCTCTCATCAAAAAACAGGGGACAGAATTAGTGCTACCTCACCTGTTGATTAATAGTAACTATCGATATGTCTGATGTTGGTTATCTTTGGTTGTGTTGACACTTGTTCTGTGTGTGGTGTCTTCCTTGTTTCTCCTCTGTGAATATAGGTATCCAATTTGCTTCCACATTTTTTCTTCCTTGCATTTGTGCTTGAGAATGGCAGGGTGTGCAACTGTCGAAATATCGGCGGTGTTCGACGACGTCACCCGGCAGCAAACCCGTAACTTATTTGAACTTGTGTATTCCTTTCTCTTGCTCCTGCCTGTCACACAGTTTCTGTATTGCTGATTCATCTTCCACGCCACATATGATGCACTACGATACGGAAATGACTTAAGACAGGTCGAATAAGAGATGAGTTCTGAGATCACCGATTGTCTTCCTCAGGACCCTCGTTCGACCTATACTTGAGTATTGCTCATTAGTGTGAGATCCGTACCAGGTCGGATGGACAGAAGAGATAGAGAAGATCCAAAGAAGAGCGGCGCGTTTCGTCACAGGGTTATCTGGTAAACGTGATAGCGTTACAGAGATGTTTAGCAAACTCAAGTGGCAGACTCTGCAAGAGAGGCGCTCTGCATCCTGGTATAGCTTGCTGTCCAGGTTCCGAGAGGGTGCGTTTCTGGATGAGGTATCGAATATATTGCTTCCACCTACTTATAACTCCCGAGGAGATCACGAATGTAAGATTAGAGAAATTCGAGCGCGCACGGACGCTTTCCGGCTGTCGTTCTTCCCGCGAACTATACGCGACTGGAACAGGAAAGGGAGGTAATGAGAGTAGCAATTAAAGTGCCCTCCGCCACACACCGTTGGGTGGGTTGCGGAGTATAAAAGTAGATGTAGAACTGATATAAACATGGTGTCTGGCGTAAAATACGCTGGCACTCTGTGAATACGTGACACAGTCTGCACCATTGTGTCAACAGTCTTGAGATTGGTTTGGTGCGGCCGATCATGAATTTCTAGTATCAAAACACTCCTACATATCACCGTTGCCGGTAGTGTTCCTTGTGCCATACATTACGAGGAAAGGAATATATGGTAAACACAACAAGAAGAAGGGACAGGATGTAGTACATCTGTTAGGACATCCAGGAATAACTTCCATGGTACCACAAGGAGTAGTAGAGGGTAAAAACTGTGGAGTAAGATAGAGGTTGGAATTCCTTTAGCAAATAACAAAGGATGTAGGTTGTAAGTGCTACTGGCATACAATTAAATTATTCTACGGCAACCAGCCAAACTCTTCTTTAATATTACCATAATTCTCCGTCCCTGTTGAACATTTTTAATTATATTCATGTTTGTATTGTTCTGCGCTGTTCTAGATTGGAATAATAGAGAATTATTGTGAAAGTGGTTCGATGAACCCTCTGCCAGGCACTTAAGTGTGAATTGCATAGTATCCATGTAACGTAGATTTAGATGTGGTAGCATAACGTAACTATCGAACAATCAGAAGCCTTCTGTGGACTGTATGAGGCCACCAAAGCACAAGCCTCTCGGTAACGATGGTGGTAATCGTCGGAAGCATGAATTTTTACCCAGAACTGTAGCGGGAAGACGTCCGATAATATTTTCTTATGATAGCGTCATTCAAGATATTCATCATGGCTGTGGATCTCACTTCAACTAAACTATTCGAAACTATTTCGCCACGCACTAGCTGGTCAGACGACTTGGGCACGCGAGAAGGGACATTTCGGCGGATCACCGATTGACTGTGATAGGAAGAGCCCCCTTAATTGGCATTGCCGTGGGATGTGCGCACGCAATACTGTGTGATGACCTGATAATGCGCACGTGGCAGGTGATATTAACAGGTTATGGCGTGATGAGACTTAATTTTCAGCATTTATGACAACAGATGAGACAAGGATGTCGCTTTTCAAACCTTAACAGAAACAACAGTGAACTCATTGAAAGCATACAGTTTCAGCGGCACTAAAAAACGTTAGGGTAGTTTTAGTGGCCAGCGGTGGTGTAATCCTTGCGTATTGTGCTCCAAAGGCCTCCAAGGTGACGGGTGAGAGCTATCAAACTGTTTTTTTGAAGAACAAGCCGCTTCTAGCATAGCATGGAGAACGGCCAGAACGCCGTCCTTGTGCTCTTTCATCGTGACAATGCACTAACCTATGTGGCGAACGTGACGCAGAAGTTTCTTCATTAAAAATACTTTGCAGAAGTTTCTCGTGCTTCTTACTAGCTCACATGACCTGGGTACTTGAGATTTTGGGCTTTTTCCAACTACTAAACATCCTGCAGTCACGCCGCTATTTCATCGGCGATTTTGCAGTAGTCAAAATGGATTCCTAAAGAAGTTTTGACAGAAGCAATATCGTAGGCGTTATTAAGAGTGTACGCCTAAAGGGAGATTACGTTGAGATAGGACAGAAGATTCAAATTATTTTTGTATTTTGTAAAGAAGAAAACTGAAGGCCTTAGAAATTGCACGCGCCTCGTAATAAAGATGAACTATCGATTTGAAGCAAGAAACGGAAACTCATCGTCTGAGATACACTTTGAGAGAGAGTTGTCGGTTGTCCCAGATCTACAGCGCCGTACTTGTTCTCTCGAAAACTGTGTAACCGATATCTTTTCATGTAGAACGTTTCTAGATAAACCTTCAAGTACGAATCGAACGACAAAATGTTTATTGTCTGGAATCTGTTTTAAGCTAGATGAAATCAACATCAAAATTTCAAGTAGGCGATGCTACAAAATCAATCTCGTTAAATTGAGATCTGGTCTAGCTAAAAAGGGTTTAGGCACATTTCCCTGATTCGATGATTAATACTTCTTATTAAAAATTATTCCTTGTTGTGTCACGTTCGGTGCATTTTAAGGAAAGAAACTAAAATACGTTAATGAAGTTACGAAGAAAAACATTTTCTTTCACTTTGAAATTTAGGCATGCAACAGTTACCCCACCCCTGCTTCTTTAAAAATCGAATTCCCATGTATAAAAGTTTATAAAAGGTTTGAAATTATTTTTCAAATTTGTTGGAAGTCGCTAGGTGCTCTCATCAAACACTGGAAGATTTGCACTTCTCTTTAAGAAAAAGTTAGTTTTCCAAGAACCTCAATATCTATGACCTCAAATCTCCAGGATCATGTGTCAACAGTGACGTAATTTTGCATGCAACATTCAATGGTATATATGAATACTGTCTGCAAAATGTATTCCGAACAGAATTAGTAGTGAAGGTGTTCTAAATTAAGACATAAAAAAAGTCGTGGCTGGTGCTGAAGCTGAGTTGGTGCCAGTGAGAATAATTTTCGAAAATGTCTTGAAACATGTATAAAGCTTGTTGAGAGTTGCTAATCTCGATACTTTGTTCGGGTGAGTTATCGTTCCTCAAGACACTCGCCTATTGTCTGACTTTAATAGTTGTACAATTTTGGTAAACATTTTTTAATACAGTGATCAATAGATGATTATATTTTGACTAAAGCTCAGTCTTGATAACACCATTTATGTCTCAATGACAGAACTTCGTAGCAGCTGAGGAGAGCTCCGCTTACCATCCTAAGGAAACCATGGGTCTGATGATGGTTATGTAAAAATAACCGAAACCGGTTACCACTGTCATTGAGACATAAGTGGTGTGATCAAGACTGAACTTTAGACAAAATATAAAAATTTAATACTTGTCTTGTTGCATTTAATTTTTAAGCTGTTGCCCCTTGAAGCCATACAGTAGGCAACGTGTAACAAGTATTGCACACCGTGCACCGTTTTAGCTGTTTAGTTTTATAGATCGTTTTTAAATCGCTTAACTACGAGAAGGTTAAGTATTTCTACAAATCAATACGTTTGCTTGCAGTTTTTGCTGGCCGCGGTGGTCTCGCGGTTCTAGGCGCGCAGTCCGGAACCGTGCGACTGCTACGGTCGCAGGTTCGAATCCTGCCTCGGGCATGGATGTGTGTGATGTCCTTAGGTTAGTTAGGTTTAAGTAATTCTAAGTTCTAGGGGACTAATGACCACAGCAGTTGAGTCCCACAGTGCTCAGAGCCATTTGAACCATTTTTTTTTTTTGCACTTTTTTGTATTCGCTACTCTTCTTGTTAGTCAAGGTACTTTCGCCACGCTATAAGCGCCTTCGTGCCTAATCATCAGGCCATTTTCGATAGCGCGAAGTATTTCTGCAGGGGTAAAGTCGATATGTTTCCCGAAGTTGTTTTTCGTTGCATCTCTCGTTGATATCATGTATCTTTGATGTGTCTCTCGAAATATTTATCAAGTGTTGGCCCGTCTTCCAACAAATCGATCAGGATTTTTAAAAAATTTAAGGCAATCTCGCCCACCTACGAAAACTGCGCAGGTGTGCCGTGGCGAAAACAAGTAAACGAGACCTATTGAAAATATTTCCAAAAAGAATAAAAAATAAATGTGTCCAATCTAAAAGTTATCATTATTAAGTTTAAATGTCAAGCAGTACTTTTGGCGGAAATAGGTCGTAAAAGGCGCAAAAAGTTTACTTGTACAAAATTTTAGGATTATTCTTACGTGATAAAAATGTGACAGTGCGCCATTTCCTCACTAGGAGTCCATGTAGGCTTGGAAGCTAGTGCTGTCGGAGACAGTGTTCAAAGCGTCGTGTGATAAATATTGTTTTAGAGATGTTACTGAAAATGTAGTCCACTTATATTCACGCATAACTGGCCTCTACGTACTAATCATTGCCTAAAACGATGAAAACAACGAACCGAAAAATGGGAACAAGCTCTTATGGACTTCTATCGGCATCTCTTGCATCAATCGCTTCATCTTTCCACACAGAAATCCAAGGGAGGTCAGCAGCATCTCTAAAGTAACGTTTATCGCACAGCAGTTTGAACATCGTCTCTGAACATCACTAATATTAAAACTTTCATGGACCCCTAGCAGGAAACAAATACACCAGTGACTTTTTTGTCGCATAAAAAAGTATTTCTTTTCATCTGCTCCAAACAGTCTAAAATTCTTTTTCTCACCACAAAGTACTCGTGTTCTTAGCTTCTACATAATTTCACAAAATTTATCAGCAGCAGCAACATATTTTGATGATGTGCCAAATCGGCGCTACACAGCAATAAAGCAGAAAACTAAATTTTAGTTTTCAGAAACGTGTTAGACGATACTAGATTTCTAGCGTCTTTCGTTGAGATTCTTAAATCGATTTTATGTCCGCCATTCCAACATACCAATATCTTTCAGGCAAAGGGAGGTTCTATAACAATATTGTTTGCTAGCTTTCATGTTCCAGTCACTATCAAAGCAATGAATAACTCAATACCTCACAATGCAGACCAGGCAGTTATAAAATTTTAATAGTACTTCGTAAATTTCCTTTCTGCCACTGCTCTGCGTGTATGAACCATAACATGTTCCATTGTGTCTTGGATTCCGTATTATCCTGCAGTTTCGCACAACATTCATAAAAAACTAGAGGTATACCATATCGAGTGGAACCATACTTATTACAACACACTGGTGTTCAAACAGCACATGTAAGGTTAACTCCCCCTCCACATTTTTTTTAAAATTTTAATGCCTTTTTTATGTACGTCAGTTTCGAGGAAAATTTTACTACATTCGACTTACAAATAGAATTCAGTTGAGGAGGAATTCGTTCTGATAGGAAGACACATACTAGCAATGTTGCAGTGAATCATCAGGGCTTGGTCTATCAATGAGGTATATATAAATTTAGATATTAAGAAGTCTTTTCTGGAGATGTTTGGAGCGTATCCACATACGGACGTGATACGTGGACAATAAGAAGCTCAGACAGGAATATAAGCTTTCAAATCGTGGTGCTACATAAGAATGGCGAAGATTAGGTAGTTAGATCCAGACAATAATATGACGGTGAATGTAACTGAGGAAGAAACAAATTTATGACACGAGCAAAAGAAGGGATCGGTTGATAGGAAAAATTGTGAAACATCAAGGAATTGTCAGTCTGTTAATGGATGGAAGTGTAGGAATTAAAAATTGCAGTGGGAGATCAGTGGATGACTGAAGTGCGCAGGTCCAAATGCATTCAAGTTCCAGCGTGCGCAAGAGTGTTGCATCAAACTAGTCTTTGGACTGAAGATCAACCACAACAACAATATCACTTCCTCAGTCTTAGCACACTTCAGGTTTTTGACCTCTATAACAGTAACATTAACATTAACAGTTTACCATCTGAAACTAACAATTAATTACACGTAAGTGCAGAGTTGAGGCAGCTTGCGCAAGAGTGTTGCATCAAACTAGTCTTTGGACTGAAGATCAACCACAACAACAATATCACTTCCTCAGTCTTAGCACACTTCAGGTTATTGACCTCTATAACAGTAACATTAACAGTTTATCATCTGAAACTAACAATTAATTACAGGTAAAAAAAACATTTTCATTAATGAAGAATCGAAAATATGAAAAATATTATACGCAGGTCATGTATGAAAAACTTAGAGTGTTGCACGCACTGA
This sequence comes from Schistocerca gregaria, assembly GCF_023897955.1. Classification (NCBI taxonomy): domain Eukaryota; kingdom Metazoa; phylum Arthropoda; class Insecta; order Orthoptera; family Acrididae; genus Schistocerca; species Schistocerca gregaria. The sequence goes on from NC_064921.1 coordinate 221,646,923, forward strand.
AAGTTTAAGAAGAAAGAAATGTAATTCACACGTACGGGTGTTGCGCTACACCCTAAACACTACGGTGCACAAGGAAACGGTGAGCCGGCGTTTTCTGTTGCCCCGGTTCCCTGAAGAACGGCAGGAAAGTAGGCATACGGGGCAGCGGCTATCCTCAACATCAGCATTAATCTGTGCTGCACCGCATCCGCGTGGACGCGTCTCCGGTGCAGAGACAAGGAACGACGACGGGCTGGTGTTCGGGTGCGGAAGTCGCCATTCAGAGAAACGACAAAGAGCAGGAAGTCGTGGGACTTCCGTGTGCGGCGTTCTCAGAGTGGTCTGATGCTTTGGCCCGCCACCACTCTGAAATAAACGACAAATGTCGTTCGGTTGACGAGCCTGTGTGCCGTGCCGAAAGAAAGCGATAATATTTCAGCTCCACTGAGCACTAGTGCACCTGGAAGAACGGAGTGCAAGTCCCGCAATGTACACAGGAGAAGTTCTTTGAAATTTGATAAGTGTAACATGTAATGGCGGAATTGAAGCTGTGAGGACGGGTCGTGAGTGGTGCTTCGGTAGCTTAGGCGGTAGGGCACTTAGCAGCAAACGTTCAAAGTTCGATACCGGTCGGCACATAGTTCTAATCTGCCATGAAGTTACAAATCGGAGACTCTCCCCCACATAAGGAAAAGTTATCCTGCAATGGAGGAGTTCGTATACTGAATATTTATATGGATGAATTTCCGCCTGCTTAGCTGAGTGGTAACATGTTTGCCTGTCATGCAGAGGGCCTGGGTTCGACTGCCAGCCGGGCTGGAGATCTGCGCTCATGAGATGGGCTTTGAGTTATAATCATCATCATCATTATCAGCTCATCATCACGCAGGAACACGAAACGCAACTAAGATCGTAGCGATGTAAAGGTATGATGGATCAGAAATACATACAGCAATTATAAAATTATTAACAGTATTTCTTTCTGTACAGCATCTTGAAAATATTTGTGGTAAGTTCCTATGGTACCAAACTGCTGGGGTCATCGGTCCCTAGGCTTACACACTAATTAATCTAACTTAAACTTACGCTAAGGACAACACACACACACACACGCGCACACACACATGCCCGAGGAAGGACTCGAACTCTTGCAAACTTAGTATGAACATACTGTTTGTCCACAGTACTTTGGGATTCCTTTTTATAACTGACTCAGGAAGTAGAAGGTAGAAACAGTTATAGTGTCTCATCTAGTATACCTGCAAAGTGACTGACACAGATAAATTGTTTTATTTGAACTTTTCTTGTCAAAACAGTCACAGTTCCCTTAAAAAACAGTGCAACGTGATGATATAACGTTAGAGAATGTGAAACTTTCCCATCTTCTCTTTATCTCTTTTGTTACGCAACCTTCCCTTCCACAGTAACCAATTAAATCTTTCCTTATGATTTCTATCTCTTGCTTAATAATAACAAATCAAATCTTCCCTTTGAAATTAAGTCTGTTTCTCAATCTTCGCACATAAGTTGAAATGCTGCTTATTAAAAGTTATTTTCTGATCATTTCGACGCAACATAGAATGTGCCGTCGTCGTGGCCCTCAGTCGTTATCTGCAATACACCCAAAACTGTTCCTTACCTTTTTTACTTTTACTGGATCGCCATCTGACTGCTACATCGAACTGCGATATGAATGTACTACTCTGTTTTACTATACTCCATTAGATGCTGGTGGGCTGTCATAATTAGTGGCTGTATTTATTACCAAATCTGACGTTATTCTTTAATAGCAAAGCTGAAGTTATTCTTTAATTAGTTTCGCTGACGTTGCGTAATTCATAGTTAAAGTTTTTCTTGACAACAATAAAATTTTGCAAAGTTTTACGTTGATGGTTTTTGGGATGGATTATAATCAGTGCAATATTGGTGACAAAAATTAATTATATTCTGAATGAAATGCTTTTACAAACGTTCAAATGGGACTTACTTTTTACAATAATCTTACAACTAGCAATGCGCAAACATGCCTTCAGTAGTCTTGAGTTTCTCAAAAAAATAATTCAATACTATTTAGCTGATGTCTGTACATCCGTTTATAATCTCTTGTAAATCATAGCTGGTGGCTGGCAGGCACACAGCTCCTCTCAACCTCTCGCTTCAGACCTACTCTCTTCACATCTCGCTTACTACTTACTTCCTACGAACGCTAAAGTGCGGTCTCTCCCATAGATGAAAGTCAAGAGGGTTGAGATCAGGAGAGCGTGGAGGCCATGGAATTGGTCCGCCTCTACCAATCCATCGGTCACAGAATCTGTTGTTGAGAAGCGTACGAACACTTCGACTGAAATGTGCAGGAGCTTCATCGTGCATGAACCACATGTTGTGTCGTACTTGTAAGGACACATGTTCTAGCAGCACAGGTACAGTATCCCGTATGATATCATGATAACGTGCTCCATTGAGCGTAGGTGGAAGAACATGGGGCCTAGTCAAGACATCACCAACAATGCCTGCCCAAACGTTCACAGAAAATCTGTGTTCATGACGTGATTGAAAAATTGCGTGCGGATTCTCGTCAGCCAACACATGTTGATTGTGAAAAATTACAATTTGATCACCTTGGAATGAAGCCTCATCTGTAAAGAGAACATTTGCACTGAAATGAGGATTGACACATTGTTGGATGGACCATTCGCAGAAGTGAACCCATGGAGGCCAGTCGGCTGCTGATAGTGCCTGCGCACACTGTACATGGTACGGAAACAACTGGTTCTCCCGTAGCGCTCTCCATACAGTGACGTGGTCAACGTTACCTTTTACATCAGCAACTTCTCTGACGCTGACATTATGATTATCGTCAACTGCACGAAGAATTGCCTCGTCCAATGCAGGTGTCCTCGTCGTTCTAGCTCTTCGCCAGTCGCGAGTCATAGGTTGGAATGTTCCGTGCTCCCTAAGACGCCGATCAATTGCTTCGAACGTCTTCCTGTTGGGACACCTTCGTTCTGGAAGTCTGTCTCGATACAAACGTACCGCGCCGCGGTTATTACCCCGTGCTAATCCATACATCAAATGGGCATCTGCCAACTCTGCATTTGTAAACATTTCACTGACTGCAAAACCACGTTCGTGATGAACACTAACCTGTTGATGCTACGTACTGAAGTGCTTGACGCTAGTACTGTAGAGCAAGGAGTGGCATGTCAACACAAGCACAGAAGTCAACATTACCTTCCTTCAGTTGGCCGTACTGGTGGTGAATAGAGGAAGTACAGTACATACTGACGAAACTAAAATGAGTTCTAACATGGAAATTAAGCGTTTCCGGACACATGTCCACATAATATCTTTTCTTTATTCGTGTGTGAGGAATGTTTCCTGAAAGTTTGGCCGTACCTTTTTGTAACACCCTGTATACTGCAGCGGTTCTCCATGGTGCTACACTTCCCATTACCGAGAGAGTACGCCCGAGTTTGTAGCGTGGACCGTCCCAGCAGGAGGGCAGCGCGCCAGCACCAGCAAAGCGAGGGCGACCCCGGGAGGCAAACAGGGTCGCGAAATGAAGCGCCGGCCGCCCAGAGACTGAGGCACGCGAGTACAATCCAATCAATAGCGGCCAGATTACACGGCCGCCAAATTGGCGACACGGCCGGCAGGAGGTCCACAAAAGTTGGCCGCCCGGCGGGATGGCGCACGTAACAAACGCTGCGACATCCCGGGCCAGACCGCATCACATCCCTCCACACCACACCCTTGTGTCTGAGGGCGCCGCAGGCTTGCTCTCTGGCATAGAATGCTACACCTCTGACTCTCTTGTCAGTACTGCTCTCATCAACAAGGTCGCAGGAAACTATTCTTCAGCCAACAGCAATTGAAATAGAAGCTAACGCTCGTGACCTACAGTCACATCTAACTGCAAAACCAACAATCTTCAAGACAGCCCTCGAGAATTTCAGTCAGGTTATTCTGATGGCTGGATTTTCATCGAGACGGTTTTGTGTGTATGTGGCTGACGTAGAGCTTTGGAACTTCATTTGGCAGTTACACGTAATCTGATGGGGCCTAACTGCGACGAAATGCGTTCTTTTTAAATAAAAATAACTTTTCAACCGTGACTGTTTTATTCTTAATATTATAATAAGCTCAGTCCATCCAAAACTCCACCTGTCCTGATTAGTAATTCTAGGGTGATTGGTCCGACATATCGAGTGTGACATTCATTTCTGAAGTGACTTTAGCGCCTGTCGTCCCCTTAATTTTCGTTACAATCGTGTTGAATGACCGTTCGTCACAATCACTCTACACACACTTCCGTCCCCGTAGTTATTAAGTGACCGATATTTTTCTGCTTTCCCCGTCTACAGTATAAATCTTCGACACAGTGCTTCTCAAGCACCAAACTGTGGCTACCTTGGTTAGGGAAGCTCCCACCGTAGTCCGCTACCTTATCTACACTGACTGCCACTGTTTTCGTATCCCAGGCGGTCTAAATGAAAAAAAGAGCTTATCCCAGTTAGGGGGCTGGATAAATATTGATATGTCATCTGGATCTCAACATATTATTCTACGCAGTATCGGACCGCTGGAAGGCATGGACTACGAACCTACTTCCAGAGAGCCATTTATTTGAATAGATACGAGGGGAAAGGTGATACAGTCGTAACACAAATAAGAGATTTAGAAACTAACACAGAGAGATATATTCTGAAATTACTGCAGAGCAACATACTCTTAAACGAAGGCACCCTTGACTGACATGGACGCATTCACAGCACGACATGTAGACATAACATTCGCCTGTAATTTAACAAATTCATCTGAGAACACTTCGGAGAGAGAATACTGAACCACGAGAAGTAGGTTTCGGCAGCAAAAAAGAGAGGGTGGGTGGTTGGCAGACTTCGGTGAATCTCACTGCATGGCTGGGGAAGCTGCCCTCCCGTAGTGCCGCGAAATTCTCGCGATCACCAAACGACGGAAACAGCGGTCTAAGCCGAACTTCATTACTAGACTGTACCCGAAGTAAGAAGCCCTTAAAATTTCCGTAGCAAGGTGGAGTTCTCCTGGCGACAAGAGGCGGTCGCTTGCGAGACGGCAGTTGGTGGAACTTCCGAGAAGAAGTTGCAGAATCGCTGGATTGGCGATACACAGGGCTTTGTTAGCTGGTCGGCACCGCACACTAGTGTGTATACAGCTGAGGAAAGTATGTCTGCTGCGTGGTCAAGCGGCTAGCTGCCGCCTGCTGGACCACAGAACTCGCCACTTCCTTTTTGCATCGGATGTTTCCTAACCTGACGCAGCCTCGGTCGTTGGGACGGCGGGAATTTCTGAAGGTCCGTACGAAGCCCAAGAAGGCGCTCAGTTTAAACTTGAATGTTCTTAACGGCGGCCGCCGTACTGAATAATTTATTGAAATCTCTCAGAATGACGGCATCCTAGATTTGTTTACAGATTTCTGTTCCTCTGTATGTACTGAATTAATATTATATCGTTTCTTTCAGTTTTACAGTTATTTAGGCGCTTTAAATAGCGGTTGAATCTTCAGATATGTCGAAATAAGATTGATATGCAAATTTTGGATAGAGCAACTGATTGTTATTCGTCAGAAGGTCCCCAGTCTGTCACCAGAGTCATATTCGTTAATGACTTCTCGATTTAAACACTGTTTCCGGCATTGCGGGGCCTTCCACGCTCTCGTCAGTGCACGTGGCGTTCTTGGGAGCGTCAGTAACACGAGCACCAGCTATTTTCCAACTTCGAATCAACTTAACCCCTACATGATGCACTCACTGCTGCACAGAACACTGTTATGACCTCCACTGCCACTTGCAACGTAGTTAGGGCATTGCATAGGGACCACCCGTGGTCAAATACAACAGCGCCACTTGCAGGCTTGACTAGAATCTGCATTTGTCTTCAAGCGATCATTTCCCGCATCGTATCCCTATTTTCGTCCAAGCCCTACATTTCTGTCTCCAGCTGCAGCGGACTAGATTACAACTGTTTGCCGCACTGGGAGTTGAATCTGAAACCTTGACCTTTCGAAAGCACGGTTTAATCTGCCAGAAAGTTTACATGTGTGTACCCCCTCAGGCACTACTCGCATGGGACCATTGAGATGCTGCATGGCGTTGATTACGATTTTCCCCGAATGCACTGAGTCCATGTACGGTTGTAGACATGTGCAGGACCACAAACTGCGGTCTCGAGAGAGGCAAGCCTACTGCTGCCAGATTTCGACACAATTGACGCACCTTTCTCCAACTTATCCAAGGCGTAACGCGATTATATCGCGACAACCAACAAACATATGTAATCTCCTGATGAGAAAGTTGCTGTTTAATTTTTACTTTAATACGGTATTTTATAGAGAAGTTCTTCCTGCCTACTTTATGTAGCCGTGCAGAAATGCTTATCATTCACGTATACAAGCATGCACCGCACTTCATGCCAGCTTGATGTTTGCTGCAGTTCTAATGGCTAACACATACAGGGCGATTCAGTTGCCCCTACGTGTGGGTTTTATGCAACCCACAACGCTAATAGAAACCACGCTCGAGGTCTTCATACTCTATTGCTCTATGTACGTGTAAAATATTAGTTCTAACAAAAAACTGAACACGGCTTTTTCTTCCTTGGAAAAGTAATGGAGTTAAATTTTGTACAGAGTTACGTCTTCGCTGGAGGACAAAGTTTTCGAATTATTCAAGAAAAACGTGTTTGAAGGTCATTATTATACATTTTTCTTGAATAATATGACCATTAAATACTATGTGAACTGAAGGTCGAGGGGGAGGGGAGAGGGGAAGAATGGAATGGAAATGGTAAGAGCTAATGTTATCAGCTGCATCAGCACTTTAACCGGAATCAGCGGCGACGAGTGAAAATGTGTGCCAGACCGGAATTCGAACCTGGGATCTCTTGGTAATCTGGTAATTCGGCAGTTTCGGGAACCACTGCGCCACCCAGACACAATTATTTATTTCAAATACTCAGACTATCTCGGCAGGATCTCCAATCGACTTACACTCCCGCCTAGTGCATTTATCCGGCGTCCCCGTCTGTGTCTTCCACGCTCACTAGTTTTTAGATTCCCGCTGGAGGTCGAAAGTAAATGTGCACTCGCACTAAAAGTTGTGGATTCATTGCCCATCGAGACGAATCAATTTTACGAATGCGCAGTGTCTGTTCTTTTGGACACATCTGAAACAAAGGACACCACCCGGGGTCCCAGCTGTGATATATACCGGGTGATCAAAAAGTCAGTATAAATTTGAAAACGTAATAAACCACGGAATAATGTAGATAGAGAGATAAGAATTGACACTCATGCTTGGAATGACATGGGGTTTTACTAGAACAAAAAAAAAATTGCTAGATGCATGAAAGATCTCTTGTGCGCGTCGTTTGGTGATGATCGTGTGCTCAGCCGCCACTTTTGTCATGCTTGGCCTCCCAGGTCCCCAGACCTCAGTCCGTGCGATTATTGTCTTTGGGTTTACCTGAAGTCGCAAGTGTATGGTGATCGATCGAGATCTCTAGGGATGCTGAAAGACAAGATCCGACGAAAATGCCTCACCATAACTCCGGACTGCTTTACAGTGCTGTTCTCAACATTATTCCTCGACTACAGCTATTGTGGAAAGATGGTGGACATATTGAGCATTTCCTGTAAAGAACATCATCTTTGCTTTGTCTTACTCTGTTATGCTAATTATTGCTATTCTGATCAGATGAAGCGCCATCTGTCGGACATTTTGTGAACTTTGGTGTTTTTTTGGTTCTAATAAAATCCTATGTCATTCCAAGTATGTGTGTCAATTTGTACCTCTTTATCCACATTATTCCGTGCTTTATTCAGTTTTCAAATTTACACTGTCTTTTTGATCACCCGGTATTACGTAAATCGGAGGGGAAGTGACAAGTAAGGAGAGGAAAGAGATGGAACTAATAATATCGGCTTTACCAGAACTTTATCCGGAATTAGCGGCGACGAGTCAAAATGTCTGCCAGACCGGGACTCGAATCTGGGATCTCCTGCATACTGGGCAACTGCGTCAATCACTGCACCACTCGGACACTATGTTTAGTGCGAATGCGCTGACTCTATCGGCACACACAATCTGCCGGCCCTGACTCCCACCGAAGCCACTTACCTGCAGCCGCTGTCCATGTCCTCTGTGCTCGCTAATTTTAGGTTCGTGCTGGAGGTCGAACGTATATGTTCGTATACATTGATTGTTGTGCATTCATAGACTGTCGAGGCGTATCGGTTATGTGAATACATGGTGTGACACCTCACATTCATATAAAACCACATATGACGGTATTGCAGTACAAAATGTAACTACTTTAAATTTCCTTCAATTGTCGTGTTCATTTTTTTTCTGTAGAGCTAATAGTTTGTCGATAGCGGCCGAGAGAATACGAAAATTTGCACGTGATATCTGAAGGTGTGCGGTTTGCATTAAACTCATAGGTAGGAAGTGCTAAATCACCTTGTAGATGCCATTGGCAGAGAGGGTGTAATTTTATTACATACATGACAATCAGACGCTATTCGATATGGTTGTTATTTCCTATGCTGGTTAATATTTATGAAAACATGATGATATTCACCACATTTAAGGAAAACAGCATAGGAGAGATATGGAGAAATCGTCTGAAAAATCTTTTTTACAACTCAGATCGTAAATCTGGTGACCCTCGACTTCCGGAATTTGCCGCTTGAAGAGTGCTCCAGGGCGCCATTAGGATAACGAGCGCGTCTTCCGTTTCGTGAGCGGCGTCCAGTTCCCCCAATGGGGGGGGGGGGAGGGGGGGGGGATGGAGATTGCCTTCGGAGTGCACTGGTGCAGCATTTCTGCGCTGAACCGATCGCCCTCTTGTACACTCCGGTAATTCCGGGGACAGAATAAATCGCCTCCCAGAGGTCGGGAGCCAAGGTGGGGTCGCCGACTTGGATGGAGGGTGAGCGCATTTACATCTGGGACGAGCCGGCGTCCGCCCCTCCATCTCCCGGCGAAAATAATTAAGCTGCGTCCAAGTTCCCGGCGAGTCCTTAAGGAGTGGCGCGCGCTCCCGGGCAGACGCTATATCTCCTCGGCGGGTGACTTCGACGCCGGGCGGCTGGAGTAATGGTGACGTAGATCACGCCTATGAGACAGTTTTATGTACGCGTCCCGCTTCGGCCGCCTTCCGGTTCTCGCCAAGTAGCGGCGACGAAAGCTGCTTCGGGAAGCGCCGTGCCAGCGGTATTTCCCATGCTGCACCGCGCGGTCAGCACTTTACTCTACCAAACTATTTCCATATCCCCGCGATTAAGGGTGGCAGTGATACTATTTTAGCTAATAAATTACGTTCCTTCTACTGAACTAGCCAAGCACTTTCCTTTGACGCTGGTTTGTTGTTGTTAGCTCTGAGCATTATGGGACTTAACTTCTGAGGTCATCAGGCCGCTAGAATTTAGAACTACTTAAACCTAACTAACCTAAGGACATTACACACGTACCTGCCCGATTGTGGCGGTAGCGCGGTTTCAGACTGTAGCGCCTAGAACCTCTCGGCCACTCCTGCCGGCGCCGGGGAAGTGAGAAGGACTTGAATCGAGTTCGCGAAACTCAACGAAGTCAGCTCGGCACTTACTTTTATACCTCCAGGATAATTCAAAAACATTTATCCAGTTTCACAGCTGTGCACCTTTTTGGGGTGAATCTGAAGAAACAAAGAGAACTAGAAAGATTTTATTTTCTTTAAAAGATTTTATGTGGGCACGTTCAACATTTTTAATTACGTTTGGGATGAAACTATCCTTTTATTATTATATCAGTTACCATTTTCGTTCATATGTCCTCCAGCGGACGCTTGAAAAACATCCAGAATATAATTAAACTTGTCCCATACCTTAGCAAGCATGCCTGTAGTTCTTGCATTCATTGCTGTTGACAAGAAACGTTGCAGTTCACCAGAAATTATTGGAAGGCGACACACATAAACGGCATCTTTCACAAACCTCCAGAAAAATATCAAGTACCGTGAGAGAAGGCGATCTTGGAGCCGAGTGGTACGAAGCGAGATCCGTGCGCTCTTTATGGACGAACTTACGTTGAGGTGCGTCATTGTTAAGAAATGCTGTCACATGGAGGTGCTAGTGAGGCAGTGGTCGATCCTGTTGGAAAATGAAATTTGAGTTGAGAAGAGAGACGGATTTTGTAGAAGTGGAACGTATTGGATGATTACTGCTTGTCAAAGAAATACTTTCGAATACTTCGACACTGAGCAGCCCAACATAAATACGACATTGCACTACGCCATCACTGTTAGTGCTCATCAATTTTCATAAATTTAGTTTGATACCTTACAAAGTGCCCTAACATTTCACCATGCACATTGCTTTATCAAATGATTCCCGAGACATCCTGAACTGAGCATTGGTAATTTCTCAGGCAGATTGTATGACCAACTAATAAAGCTCACTTCAAGTTGCGTATAGACAAAATTAGTCACATTAAACTAGCAGTGTTCACAAACACAAAAACCGCTTCGTTATTAAAAATATAGTACAGCGCACTCTCTTGATAATCGCTTCGTAATACATAAGAGCTAAACCAAGTTACGTAGTACCAGACTGTAGAGCCCAAAAAGATCTAAATTAAAGTCCACGAGAACATAGTCTGCGAGAGCATAAGTTTACCTTTTACGGTTGATCAACAATGACGATTTTAGCCTTTTGAAGTCTGCCGTGTCAGTACCCACAGAGCAGAAAGAGGGCGATCATGACTTTTTTGTAGTTCTTTCTGACGTCTAAAATTCAGTACTAAATCAGATGATCTTGCAGTAATAGTTTATACAGCCGCAAGAGAGCGCAATGTCAGCACACTTTCTTCCAATTTGGTTTAGAATTATCGCCAATGCTTATTGCTTATGTTAACTAAATTAGCTAAATGTATACTAAAACGTAATCAATGAATATATGGTGAACCAAAAAAAAAGGAACACGTAACTCGCATAAGGACAATGGTAAAATACGATCATTGCCTTGCCCGTTTTTCTTGTAATAGTCGAACCTATTCCTGAGCTAAGCTCTATTATCGACAACGGCAACTGTACTCAGTTGCCAGGTCATCAGGTATGTGGAAACCTTCACAAATTACGAGGGAAAGAAGAGCAGAAGAATTGTGTTGGTTCCACTCTTTCCCACTTGGAAGAACTGGATAACAGGAAAACCGATTACACCATCAGACTGTCGTTCTTACCGCGTCTCCTAGAAAAATGTAAATTTCAAAAATCATGAAATATAAGTTAAATTAAAAATTTAAAAACCCAGGCACAAAACAGCTGTAAAAAGTAAAAACAACGCTTATCCCTTTAAGTTTAATATAAGTATTTCTTTGACCCCAGAGTCTAGGACCGAAAGTCAATAAAAAAGAATACATCTAAAAATGATAGAGTGTGAAATTCAAATACAAGTACGCTGCCTAGACAACGTAGGTAAGTATCAAAATAACATAATCAAATCGTCGAGTCTGAGTATTAATTTACTCCGAAAAATTACCAATACAGACACAACCGTCAATGACGTCTGCGCTCACCTCACGCGACTGACCGTTCGGGTCGCCGCAGTTACGTCACAGGCCCCTCGCGGCGCCCACCACCCACCACACGACTCGCGTTCGCGGTTTAATGAAGCGTGAGTCAGAGCATTGTCATCAGACCAATGCAGGACATGGGCCTCGTAAGACAGATTAACAGTGTTAGGCTAATTAAAGACGAATTGGCTCCGTATTTTTGTAATAAATAATTATAACTCCACTACTTATTGTGAGGTGTGGGTGCGGGCGGTGCAGGATTGGAAGAGATGACGCCATACCCAGCAGTAATGAAAGTATGCTGTTATAGAAAGGATAGCTGCTGTTAATTTCTTATTTTATTTACTTAACCATTCCCCGGCGTGACGACACTTGAATCAAAATATTACTTTTTACATTAAACTTAAAAGGGCAAAATATATATATTCTTTTTGGAGGATCTTTTGTTGCGTTTTTCTTTTTAAGTTTTAATCTGAGTTGTTTGACCAGTTAGGTTACCGACAACTCTAGTATCGTCTCTTGCTAGTCTTAACTCTACCGGGGTATGTTAGTGTACAAGGTTCAAAGTTCAGAACAGCTCGTCTTACCACCATTTTTATTTATTATTACACAGAGCACTCTAATTCTTTGGCGGATAGGTCACACTTGTACGGAGACACGTCCGTAACGTAATTCAGTTATGTTCCCGAGCACTTCCTGCTGATGTGACATAAATCGTCACAACAGCTCTTAAAGATTCCAATGTTATCGTACCGTTTGGAACGTAGTCGATCACCATCTCTGATTTTCATCATTCAGACGGATGCGTTCCTAATCTGTGCACCGCAATCTAGCCTAGCCAGTTGTTACCAACGAACCAGGTCTCCGTCACAGTACGGAGCACCCTGTCTCCAGTCACAGAGCCCTCGAGCCCTCACGTAGCCCTTTCTCTCTCTCTCTCTCTCTCTCTCTCTCTCTCTCTCTGTGTGTGTGTGTGTGTGTGTGTTTGTGTGGAGAGATGGTTAGTCTCGCAACGGCATGCTCTCCGTCGGTGACCACAGTTATTTACAAAGATTCACACTGTCACAACCCACCTCTGTCTCACTCTGTGACTGTCCTGCTTTCTCTCTCTGTCTGTGTGCCGTTCTCCTCTTACTCTGTCCAGCGATTATACAGCGTCTTACTGGTATAAGCATATATATTTTCATTGGTCACTTAGGGAAATTTATCAAACAACATTACAGCTGGTGTTTACTTCATTTGTAGCTAACAATTATAGCTATTAGGAATAGTATGTTTTTAGGTTCGGTGGTAGCGACAAGTGGATGTGTCAAGATCAAGCCATTAATGTTTATTTTCCCCTGGGGGGTTCGGTGGTAGCGACAAGTAGATGTGTCAAGATCAAGCCATTAATGTTTATTTTCCCCTGGGCAGCAATACCGGTGTTGCAGTGTGGATGTAAAACTGTTAGTCTATATTGAAAGGCCTTGTCCATTTAATGGTGCACAAAACATCAGGTAGTAAATGATGTGAGGTGTTTTCCAGAAACCTGTTAGACGCAGAGAAAAAACATATCAAGGTGGTTACATATTAAGGTACCAGTTATCACAATACCTGCACTTATACCTCTAACAGACTGTTTGTACACAGTACATTGTTCGTGTCCTTGATAACAGCCGAATGACGGGTCGATCATAACTTAGCATAATCGATAATGTGACACGGCTCAAGATTTTTGGTGTGTCCTCATAATTGTGGAATATGTAGAGGTTCTTTGTTTGATGTGACTGTCTTTTCAGAAATCTTGCATCTATTCAGGGTCTCTCCTGTGCTCAATAGTGATATGTGGCTGTTCTGTTCTCCTTATTGTTACATTGTGACATTTCATGTTTCCATTAAAATTAAACGTAGCCTTTGAATAATAAACGCAGAAGAAAATTATCGTATATCTCCACGCCCAGGACGAATTCATGATACTCCACACGTCGTTGTTCATCGCGATGTCGAACGGCTTGTAGCAAATGAATCCTCCATGGTTTCGAACAGAAACGTTGTCGTCAAATACCTAGGACCAATACAGGAGGTATGGCTGACTCCCAGCTGGTACAACGAATAGACTACTGTGACTCCAAGAAAAATACTGTTGAATGGGTTGTACATATTGGACGATCACACGGCGATGATCTGTGGATTCACTGTCACATAAACAGCTGGTGTCTTGAAACGACTGGCAGCATCACCAACTCTTTTGAGCTGTGGAAGGTGCAGTCCTGTTCTCGCTGCGCAGCTGTAACTGAATTGCATTTACTGAAACGGAGAACGCGGAAGTCATTTGGTGCCGTGTCATCACCGTCTCTACTTCAGTGAGTGAGCTGTACCAGGGAGACGGCCGCTACCACACGATTGGGCCCTTAATTTTAAACTCGATGCGTCAGTTAAAACCCGGCACCAAGTTCTATCTCCATTCTATATACACTATTTAATTGTATCCAGATACCTAATACTGTTCATGACGGCCTGACCTCTACTGGGAGTACTTTGATGAGGTGTCTGAATTTCTGCCCATTCGTCCTCAACAGCCGAAACGGGAGGAGGTACTGATGTTGCACGCTGGGTCTGGAGCAAAATCGACGTTCTAGCTCATCCCAAACTTGTTCCAGTGGGCTCATATCGGCACTCTGACCGGACCATCCCATTTCGGGAATGTTATTGTCCCCAAACCATTGCATCACAGATCCTGTTTTATGACTGGATTCTCATGCTGATGCAGCCGCTACTGTACGGAGTACACAGTGCTGCAATATCATTTCATATCCTTCCGCATCTAGCATTTTCTTAACTGGAAGAAGGGGACAACACCCTTGCCACGGAAAGAACTCCCATACTGGAACACTATATTCCCGGTACTTCACTGCTGGCGTTAGACGTGATGGTTGGTAGCGTTCTCCAGGAATTAGCCAAATTCAAACCCTACTGTTCGGTGATGGTGCAAGGCTCCCTCACAAGGATACAGCAGCGATTGGTCACTGTCGCTGCAGATAAGAATTTCTACCTGGCCTTCGACAAAATGAGACGGCCGTGTGAGGGCACAAATGACCTGAGAAGTTAAGTCCCATAGTGCTCAGAGCCATTTGAACCATTTTTGCTGTGCCTGTGTTATTCCGAATTAAGATGCAAGGTTCCTTTGAACATGCATGCATGTAGACACATGATTGACGACGTATGGAGGTTTGGGTCTGGCCTCGGGTAGCGAAATGGTAAGGCGCGAATAGAAGGAAATTCGGGTTCGAGTCCCGTTCCGACACAAATTTTCATTGTTGTCACTCCATTATACAGCCGATGGTTTTCCATATTCGCAACTGTGAATACATTTCATGTATTTCATAACGATTGTAATCGCCGCAGTGCCGATTCCTTCTGACATACATGCATTTCCAGATGAACCTAGCGTCGTAATCCAGAATAACTTAGTTACTGCTGTATCGTATCCTTTTATATTAGCGGGTATGCCTCTCGTGACATCTAGTGGTGAAATCCTCGTTACTGAGGTAAAGAAAATAACGACGCTAAAATTTTACATTACTATGCTGTATTGTTATGCCCATAAGCACGTATGCAGCTAAAACACAATTCTTCCCTCGCGAGAAAATAAATAAATAAATAAAATTCGATCATTGGAGATCCGTTTCCCATTTTCCAACTTTTTATGGACGTAAAAAAGAGAGGCAGATTATTAAACGAAGAAGTATGTCATCATCTACAATCTAAATCATAGTCGGCCGCTGGGTCAGAGCGGTTCTAGGCGTTTCAGTCTGGAACCGCGCGACTGCTACGGTCGCAGGATCGAATCCTGCCTCGGGCGTGGATGTGTGTGATGTCCTTAGGTTAGTTAAGTTTAAGTAGTTCTAAGTTATAGGGAACTGATGACCACAGATGTTAAGTCCCATAGTGCTCAGAGCCTTTTCAACCATTTCAATCTAAATCATAAAACGCTTATCCTTACGTGAAGATCTCATGCGTAAGAAATGAGCAGTAGCCTTTTGTAGAAAGGGAAAATGTAAAAGAAGATGATATCTGTACTGAGGTAGATGATAGTGATGATGAATTACTATCTTAATGACCCACCTTAAATCCTTGGTGACCCAAATGATTTATTTATTTGTTCTGGTTTCAAAATTGTATAATACGCCCATGATCGAAAAATGTTTTGTTTGTGTGTTTATCTTCAACATACGGACGGTCTCTGCTGACGGGGTGCCCTACACTATTGGTCTTTTGTGTTTATCACAGAGTAATTTGTGTTTGCATGTCGTGAAGGTACCTAACTTGTTTTCTAGTTTATGTTTTGCATACACACACATATATGATGCTGACATAAATCTAAACCGGTTGTAAAATAAAAATGTGAAAGGCTGTTTTGCGTTCAACAAATTTTTAAACAGTGCTTCGCTCGTACCTGAGTGTGACGTAATCACTTCATCAGTACTGCATTTTCATGTAGAGCTGCTTTCCAATGTGAATAACTCAGCTTACGATCAGGAACTGGTGGAGGCGCGTCAAAAGCGACAACTCCATTTCTTTGCAGCGAATAGAAATTCTCGATCTGTATCAAAACCGGATCTGTTAAATAATATACTTGGATGTACTCCGCCAAGAGATATCGGCCGATCCGGAGACGGAACGACCGCTATTCATCAGACCGAAGTTCGTTTCGAAATTAGTTCATGTGGAACATTGATTTATTCAGTCCGTGAGCTGTACGCATTTAAATTTCGACACACGAAATTTTTTTGTGCAAGCGTATATTTTGCAAGTTGCATTCAAAAGGCTCCGATCTATACGTTTCAGATAAATTGAAAACGGCACGGATGTGATATTGACTGTGGCGCGTTCTCTTAATATAGCGAGTGGAGAAGAAAAACATCTGCCGCGACCTGTAGGTTGGCTTTCACGGTGCAGAGCGGGGCAGGGGAAAAAACGGGAATATCTTCCGATGAATCACTGTGAACAGCCCCCAATCTCTTTGGAGAATCGCTGCTTTTCATGGCACGTTCTCAATTCACATATAGTGCAGATTTCAGTTGAAAAAAAATCTGTGTATCTCTCGTATCCATCGCTCCATGTGAGTGCCTATGTTAACAAATTACTACCAACATATATCATAAAAAAGGGGTAGAAACAGCGCAGTTGCTGTTATTGTTGGCGTTTTTTAGAGTTAAGTATTTAACAGAATAACCATCATCTTCGTCTGCCAGTGACACTATGTTGGCGAATCTTCCTGTAATGACGTTACGCGTAATTTCCTTAGAATTAGACGTTACAAATTACCGTATCGAATGTGGTCTACGTGTGAGATCTAGGACTCTTACATACGCATTGTTTGTCAGACTAGTTTGTGCAGCATTTGCTCGACGTTGTCAAATGCAAGATATTCAAAATTCTGAGAAAAACACGGATAAGACATAGGGAAAGACGTTCATGATCCGAGAGGGAAGAATAAGAGTGAAGACCAAGGACGAAGTGCTAGAATTAAAGAAGGGTCTGAGACAGCAATGTAGTGTTTCGGCCATAGTTTTCAACGAATGAAACGAAGAAGCAATAGCGGAAATATAAGAAAGGTTCAAGGCTATCAATGTGGAAGGCTATCAATGATAAGATTTATTGATGACGTTGCTACCCTGGGTGAAAGTGAAGAAGAATTACATGATCTGCTGAGTGGAATGAACAGTCTGATTGGTACAGAATACGGAGTGAGAAGTAGCAGAAATGAGAACAGCTTGAAATTTACCATCAGGGTTGGTGGACGTGAAGTAGGTGAAGTCGAGGAATTCTGCTACCCAGGCAACAAAATAACCCATGACGGACGAAACAAGGAGGACATAAAAAGCAGACTTGCAGTGGCAAAAAGGGCAATCCTGGCCTAGGGAAGTCTACTACTATTATTTTCAGGAAGAAATTTCTGAGAATGTAGGTCTGGAGCACAACATTAAACGGTAGTGTAACATGGATTGTTGGAAAACCAAAAGACAATCGAAGTCTTTGCGATGTGGCACTACAGATGAATGTTGAAAATTAGGTAACCTGTTAAGGAATGAGGACGTTCTTCGTAGAATCGGTGAGGAAAGGAATACACGGAAAGAAAAAAAAATGGTTCAAATGGCTCTGAGCACTATGGGACTTTACATCTGAGGTCATCGGTCCCCTGGAACTTAGAACTACTTGAACCTAACTAACCTAAGGACATCACACATATCCATGCCCGAGGCAGGATTGGAACCTGCGACCGAAGCGATCGAGCGGTTCCAGACTGTAGCGCCTAGAACCGCTCGTCCACACCGGCCGGCAGGAAAGAAGAAGAGACATTATGTTAGGACATCCGTTAAGACACCACGGAATAACTTCCATGGTACTAGGGGGTGCCGTAAACGCTAAAACCTGTAGAGGAAAACAGATATTGAAATACATCTAGCAGATAATGAAGGCTGGTGACTTAAAAAAAGGGGGTGACAAAAAGACAATACGTCGTATTTATCCATTAAATAAACAATTGGTTGATGAAATGTGGTAAGTTGGCATTGTTATAGTACAGAATATGCGACCTTTTCGTCATTGATGCTTCTGGTAAACACATTTCTTTTTTTTTTTAAAGTTCAGCATTAACTGTTCTTCGTTCTTCTGTGGCAATAGTTGCGACATATCCAGAGCAGTAGAAGAAACAAGCGACCATTTTCTTTGAAATGTTTTGAAAGCTAGCCACATTTATTAGTGTCCGCTCATGGTGGAACACACAAACATTTCATTTAAATGCTGCTTAGTTTTAGGCCCGAATACTATATCCAAGTCTTGTCTATTGTTACGAAGTTGTATTCGGAGTTTGCATTCCCTCGGTCGCAATTTTCTAACATTTCTGTAACCAGGTGACACGATGACGCTTTTCATCTTCGGTCAACAGATCCTCCAAAAAGGAACAGATTTTTTGGAAAGCGAAAGGTCCATTTTAAGTACTATAGTCTTGTACTGTATATACCTAAGGAAGTCTCTCTCACTGTCTTCGATTGTGTTGCGCACTCATCGATATTTTCTGGAACAACAACCGATTTTCGTCGACCTTGATGAAATTAGTCGCTGCCGGAAGTGGAGCCACGACGAAATTCTCAAAGCAACTGTAAGCAGTCTTTTTCCAAAAACTGAACGGAGCCTTTGGAGGCGTTGTAAAAATCGTCCTCATTAAGTTACGTTTTCCCCTTGAATAAGTTCCGTTCGACGGAAGAAGACAGGCCACTGTCAATACCCAATCCTGACTCAGAAATTCAGATTCGATTGTGCGTTCAGTATGTAGTGCACGGTACACAATATCTGAAAGATATCTGAACTACTGAGAAATTACATTTTTTGTAGGAATCCCTTATACAGGATGTTTCACAGTATTGACATAAAACATCTTCGGTTGATAGATCACCCTTTGGGAACAACCGTTGTCAGGCACCAATTGTTCGTTGATGCTTCCCGGCGACGCTAAGTATTTTTTAGTACTAATTACGACACTGTGAGGCGGAAGGGCGTAGAAAACCTGTAGCGTAGTTTGCAATATGTGACGTCTACAATTTAGTCACCTCCTCTCCGAGTTCATGATGAACTTCTGAAACTCCTTTCTCCTCTCACAAGGAACATATTGAGTGCGATGCCGCAAAAGGTCAGTGATTTATACGATACTCAACGCCCCACATATTGTCCACCATGCAACCACAACATTGGTTGCTAATGGCAACAGGGGACGGGACTGGAGACATCCAATGGTGTGCAGCATGTGGCTACGGAGCGTAGTTGAACTGTTTAGTCGACGAGTAACTCACAACAGAGCTACAGTGCTAGCGGTGTTGATACAAAGCAGAGTAATGGCAACGATGAACAAAGGAAACATTGCATTGTATCTGCAACAACAGTTGCCGAAGTTGGCATTTCGTCAGATAGTCATCCAAGGCATTTCGCAGAGTGAGTAAGAAGTGTCAGATGAAGTATTAGCGTTTCTGCAAGACGAGTCAGTTTAATGTATTGAGTCGTATACGCTCGACAATGCTCTACAACGATGACGATACGTGCTTAACATGTGAAAGTGATATCGAAACAGGTGTCGAGCCACGTAGTTAATCATCCTTGTCGAACAAGGAGGCGCAAATACCGTCTCTGGTGAAACGTAATAAAGGAAAATCGTTGTCCAAGGAGCTGGTACTAAACATCATTACATACATGGAAGAGCACAGAAAAAAAAACAGTTATGAACAGATTTCGAATAAGTCCGCGGGCAAAATAATCGTGTAGTGCATGAGGAAAACTACGGATACTCAAGAACGGAAAAGGCGCACTTGTCACAAATGCTGGTGTTTGCTCGTTAAAAGGATGCTACATACAGCTTACAGATGTGCGTAATAGCGACCTACTACGTCATGCACATCAAATTTCGAGCGACCTAGATTACAGTGAAAATAAAATTAAAAGCAATAACAGTCCTCGGTTGCAAAATAGAAGTCTTCTGACCTAGGTTTCGGCACTACTATGAGTGCTTTTCATCAGAAGTAAAACACTCAAACAGATGCTACCGTAGCTCGACACGTGTGAGCAGCCCATAATGGCTTGCCGTCTATGTATTCTATTTCAAAAATTTTCTGACTAAAGCATTATCGCTTGATATTTATTTTTACACGCGACATACCAGTTTGAGTGTTTTACTTCTGATGTAAGCACTCATTGTTGTGCCGAAACTTAGATCAAAGGGCTTGTTTTTTGCGACCGAGGGCTGTTATTGCTTTAATTTTATTTTATAAACGGTCGCTGACCATGCAGCCGTATTCAAAACTTTAAGATTGCAGTGATTTCTAGGAAAACAGTGGAAGGTTGCATAACTTCGGTGATGCAGAATCGGATGACATGAGACAACGAAATTTCAGACAAAGGGTGAAACTGATGACGAACAAGCTGCGGAATCAGCCCGAAAATTTGTAGATGAGGTAAATAAACTTATCCCATCGTTCAATAAAGAATTTGTTTTCAACTCCGACCAGTCGGGCTTTGAAGAGGAAATGCATGTGAAAGAAACCCTGTTGTATTAAGGTCACCTAACATCAGTGCCTTCACGCGTTCGTATACACTTATGTCGGCTATTAATGTGGATGGTAAACTGGCTGGAAAATTATATACTGTGGAGATGCTCTGCCCCATACGATTCTTTGTCGTGTGCGTCATCTTGCAAGAGCAGTAGGGAATATTTACGTCACAGCAAGCAAGAGTGGGAAAATGGACTCAAGAGAATGATAACTGTGCTCTTACCAATGCTTTTGGCCAATAGCAGGTCCAAATGACTTGCTTTTGCTTTATTCTTGATCCGCGTATAAAAGTCATACTGCTTTAGAGCAAACTATCCGTCTTGAAAAGTGTGCGACATTGTAATTCATTACGCTGTGTCTTGAAAGGAGGATATAAGATGAACATCAACAAAAGCAAAACGAGGATAATGGAATGTAGTCGAATTAAGTCGGGTGATGCTGAGGGAATTAGATTGGGAAATGAGACACTTAAAGTAGCAAAATACTGAGCAAAATAACTGATGATGGTCGAAGTAGAGAGGATATAAAATGTAGAATGGCAATGGCAAGGAAAGCGTTTCTGAAGAAGAGAAATTTGTTAACATCGAGTATAGATTTAAGTCTCAGGAAGTCGTTTCTGAAAGTATTTGTGTGGAGTGTAGCCATGTATGGAAGTGAAACATGGATGATGATTAGTTTGGACCAGAAGAGAATAGAAGCTTTCGAAATGTGGTGCTACAGAAGAATGCTGAAGATTGAATGGGTAGATCACATAACTAATGAGGAAGTATTCAATAGAACTGGGGGAGAAGAGGAGTTTGTGGCACAGCTTGACTAGAAGAAGGGACCGGTTGGCAGGACATATTCTGAGGCATCAAGGGATCACCAATTTAGTATTGGAGGGCAGCGTGGAGGGTAAAAATCGTAGAGGGAGACCAAGAGATGACTACACTAAGCAGATTCAGAAGGATGTAGGTTGCAGTAGGTACTGGGAGATGAAGATGCTTGCACAGGATAGAGTAGCATGGAGAGCTGCATCAAACCAGTCTCAGGACTGAAGACCACAACAACAACAACAACAACAACTGTTAACACAAAACTTTCAAAGGGCCTTACTAAAGGCTGAACTCTCGACCTCGCATTCAGTGGTTCCTTGTTAGAGAGATTCATTCTTACTGGTTTTGCTTCTTCAAAATCATTCTGTCATTAGGAAGCGTACAGATGCAGAACACATGGTTAGTTCATGCTGCTAGTTCGGTGAAATCTCGTCTTGTCAGGGCTGGTGAATTCAATAAAGAGACGCGCTGCGTGGCTAGCAAGCGTTAATGAACATTTTGGCTCTAACAAAAGTTGTTCCCCGTGACGAGGTCGATAAACCTAGACACCGACTCTGTGCAACTCTAACACGTACTGTGCGTTTGTACCGTGTGTGACTCTTGAGGAATTAATCTATGATGCGGTCTTGTAAAGAAATTCTATTGGTTGGCGTGCAACTCCCTTAAAAGCAACAAACTTCACCTGTTTTATGTACCGTAAAAGGCTCAACGACTTCTCGTCCCCAGTCTGTATGAGTGGAGAAGGAGAAAAATACGGAAGTGTGACCTGAACATAAACGCAACGCTAGCTTCTCTTTGCAAAGTAGCACCAGCCAGCAAGGTGAGGCGGAAGGCGTCAGTCGTGGAGAAAGCGTCATTACTCCATCCTTTGTCGGTCCCGTAACAACCCCCCCCCCCTCTCAACCCCTTCTCTCAGACAGTTTTCCGCTTCGCCGTTTAAGCGCTTGTAATTTCCATTCGCCTGTCGACTGGACGGAGCTACGAGGACCAAATTCAGTTAACCCCTTTGACACGGTAGCCCACCATTTCTTCGTAATTTTGTCGTTTCGCTTCCGAGAAATTAGGTACGTTATCGTAAAACGGTGTTCCTTTTGACTTTGCCGTTAATGACGTGAAGGTATGAGTAGGAATTTGCATTTAATCGGGGCGTAAAATTATATTTGACGGTCGCGTGATACAGGTATATATGCCGACGCGATACTGTCGCCTACAGCATTACCCTCCGTTACGTCGGACTGCGAGCGTATGCGAATAATTACGTTGAAGAAAAGAGAAGGGAAGGGGAAGCAACAGTGCAAGCTGTAGCAGCAACGCCATGAATAAGAACAAAGCTAACCTAGGTGCGTCAGTAACTGCCGCCATTGAATGGACGTCAAGTTTTTATCAACATATTCACGGGTGGCCTGTATAGGCAAATGTCCTTATTCCATTTATATGTCGTTGTGTCTCATGTACACACACACACACACACACACACACACACACACACACACACACACACACACAGCAGCAGCTATCGTGTGCTCTGCCCTGGTATTTTCCGTTGTTTTTATCAGGGCTGCGCTACCTCATATTCTTAATAGTTTCTCACCGATCGAGTTGTCTTCTCGTACGACTATGAGGCTATGGTTGTTTTGGTTGTGTATGAAGTACCACTGGGCTGTGTCCGTCTGACTTCAGAATGCGCTAGGGGTTTACGTGAAGCTGAGGGATTGAGGTTGTGTGCGTGTTTTCTGTGTGTAAGCTTGTGTTTCGTATTTTATGTCTGTTATTGGTCACTAAAGATGCGTGTAAGGGTTTATTTTTAGCGGTTGTGAGAAGCTTTTGGTGGCTCGTTCCCTAAATTATGAATGAGCAAGTGGGGGAAGTTTGTGTTGTTTCGTAAAATTTTGTGGATTTGTCTTGAATAAGTGTGTAAATGGTGGGTTGGCCTTGAAAGTCTCTTATGTGTGTGCGCTTGAGATGACACAGAAAACTTTATTCTGGAGGCGTTGCAGTCGGGATAATGGTGTGCCTGACGCCATAGACCATACTTCCGAGCCATACAAGATGACGGGAAGTATGAGCCATCGCCAGAGGAGGAGTTTGCACTGAGTGGTTATTCCTTTGCCTTTCAGTAGGAATGGGCGCAGCCTTTGTTTGCTGCGATGGTGAGCTGCCTGTTCCATGTTAGGCGTCGATCTATTTCGAGGCCCAGGTATTCAACTGAATTTCTCCAAGTTAGCTCTTTACCACCAATGGTGAGTTGACGATCAGTGAGCTTGATTTTGGGGGTGAAACAGATCGCCTGGAACTTGATAGGACTGGTCTTTATTTTCCAGCGGTTGCACCACTGCGTAATCTTATCGAGATGTTATTGGCGGTGGCGATGTGTAAGGAGTAGGCTGCGACTGCTTCTGTATATGGTGGTGTCATCTAAATAGAGAGCAATCTCTCTGCCTGTCTGCCTTTATATGGTATATAGGACAGGACCAAAAACCGAACGTTACCGGACTCCCGCCGCATCCCCGTCATGTCTAGCTGGACTTGTCTCCGTTTCTTACGAAGAACTGACGTTCTGTAAGGAAGGAATAAATGACCCAGATTATGTGAACTGGTTACCCTACCTGATCTAGTCTGTAGATTAGACCATCGTGGCAGACGCGGTCAAATGCTTTTTCTATATCCAGAAACATTGCTCCTTCTCGTACGAGGGTATTCACGAGGTTCCAATTGTCAGCTCGAAAAACTAAATTAACGTTATTAACTTTTAATTTCTTTGTTGCTACATGTCTGCAGTCCTTACACACCGAGCAAGGGGGCGCAGTGGTTAACACACTGGCATTCGGGAGGACGACGGTTCAATCCCACGTCCTGCCATCCTGATTTAGGTTTTCTATGATTTCCCTAAATCTCTCCAGGCGAATGCCGGGATGGCTCCTTTGAAAGGGCACGGCCGAATTCCTTCCCCGTCCTTCCCTAATCCGATGAGACCAATGACCTCGCTGTTCGGTCTCTTCCCCCAAACAACCCAACCCAATCTTGCTACACTCTGAAATCTCCACGTCACAGTTCCGCATCTTCCTGCTTCAGCAGCCGAAACAAGAAAATGGCACAGCTCCTTTACAAAAGTGGAGATGGGCAGCGACATTTTGTTTAGCGGAAAGCTACGGAACTGTGACGCAGAGATTGCAGAGTGTACCAACGTTGAAAAACTTAACGCATAACTTTATTTCTTCGTGGTATATGATTCACTGATTAAAACACTGTACTCGTAAGTGGACGTCAGATTCACTGGGGATTATCCTGATTTGTGTTTCCCGTAGTTTCAAAAGTTACTTAAGACGAACAGCGCGCTAGTTCTGCGGAGAAGGGCATGGTTTATTATCTTACCATCCTTTTACTATTACTGTTGGAGTTCTGCCTTTGGTAACTTCGTCGTCGAGGGGAGGTTAACACCTTTCTCGCTTTTTGCCATACCTATGCTACTTGATGGTGTGTTCTCACAAATATTTTTGTCTCAGTGTTTACTCAACGTCGAGGTTA
The DNA here is from genome assembly GCF_023897955.1 of Schistocerca gregaria. Classification (NCBI taxonomy): domain Eukaryota; kingdom Metazoa; phylum Arthropoda; class Insecta; order Orthoptera; family Acrididae; genus Schistocerca; species Schistocerca gregaria. The sequence continues at coordinate 221,671,910 of NC_064921.1, forward strand.
ATATGTGTTTCCTCTGTTTTTAGGTTCGTGGAACACAGTAAATCTTCGAGAACCGTCGCATGCTGTTTTACGAAAACTGTAAGTGCAACCATTGTTTCGTACTTTCCTGTTAATACAGTTACGTAATTTTGTGATAGGTTTCAAATGTCGATTACTGGTGCTTGGAGATCACAGATACTTGAACCGACAATTTCTGACCTGGGCTCCTCGTTATGTCATACTTATTTACATTATTTAGTATGTAAACACCCTGAAGTAGTTTCTTATCCAAGATAAACATGTTTCACCCAAATTAATCAGCATTGCAGAAAAACTCGTAAGGAATTACTGCGTAATTCTTCTGCCATTGCAGTTATATGAAAATAAACGTCAGAAACGCAAACTGTAGTGAAACTGTAAGAAACACAATAACACAGCAAACTTTGTCATACATAGAATCTGCAAAAAGCGGTTTTCTCAAACATATATATTTCTTAGAAAGAACTGCGGCGTGGTAATGTCGGAGAATAGTAGTTTGTATAGGATCAAATGGTCGTGTGTGTAAAAATCTGCACTTCAACTAGAGGTTATGACACGTTCTTCACAAATTTTAAACCTAAATGCATTCTTTTTACGCTACAGAAGCTAGAGAAATACTTATGATAAGTGATGTAATGATTTTTTAGTTGTTACTGTTTTACTAGTCGTCCTGTTAAATCTTGAAAGGCTCATTTCGATTATTTTTACACGCTCAAAGGCCATATAGTTTATATAGTCACACCATCCACCAATTACGGTTCAGGTCTCTCTGATGATTCACACATTGTCAATCTCAGAGCTAATCTGTGTCTGGATCCTTGAGTCTGCTGCAGATGTTACTTTTCAATACAGCTCTCATATATGATTAAAAAGTAATGTGCCATAGAACAGTGTCTACATTTACGGTTCAACAGTCTGATCCATAGGACGAAGTCGTGTTCACGTATATGATAGGAGAACCATTTGAAGCAAAAATGCGTAGCAAACATGGCCTTTGAGATGCAAACTTTTAAGAGTTATGAGCGCTTCTTTATCTTTGATACTGCGAAAAAAAAATTATTGCAAGCTCTTTGTTTGCCACATTTTGGGAGGAGATATAATGGATCCAAACAAGAAAAGTGGTCTAAAACCCATACCGTAAGAATGGAAGAAATGTGTTTCACAGCAGCGAAGATGAACAAATGCTCATAGATCTTAAGGTACGCATTTTAGAACCCACGGCTAGTAGACTTTTTAGGTTCGAATGGTCGTTCCCGTCATATCCCTGAAAATGGGCCTAGCCTACTGAGCCACCAATGTAGACCTCGTCTAATGGTAGAGGTCTTTTCTAACACCATGCAATAACTGGTGATAAGGCCTCTGCACAAATGTTTTCATCGAAAGATAAACATACTGCCAAGAAATGATACACACGATCAGAAAAGCTTAGGTGTTGTTCCTTGGTATTGATTTATTTTCGTCTGTAAGCCGATCCGATTGGAATCTGCGAATTGTAAAAACAGTTGATGAAGGTTTCATTCCAGGGTCATAAAACATACAAAACGTAAGACCGTTTCGAGAGGAATGCTTCTCAGCCTCGGACCCTTACCACGTACGATTACTTTTGGAGAAACAGCAGATCTGACAAAGGGCTAATAGAGGACGGTGCGTTTCGTCAAGGGTTCTGTTAGTAATCGCAAGGCTCTACAAGAGAGGTGTAGTGCATCATGGAGAGGTTTACTGTTGAAATTCAGAGAGCTTACGTTCGAATCAGAGTTTGGCATCGTATTACTTCCTTCCCCATACATCAGTGATCACAACAACAGAATTAGAGTTCATATGGAGGTTTACCGACAGTGGTTCCGAACGTGCGACTAGTGGTATCAGAAGCCATATACCGTACGGTGGCTTGCAAATCCTAAATCTGGAAATCTAAGACATTCAAACGTCCACCTACGGTGAATGTGCCACGCAACCTGAAGGGCCTACCCCAACGGTTGTGGAGAGTGTTACATCGTGAACATCTTAACCAAACGGTGACAAGTATTTCCGTATCTGTGGGATATTTTGATCAAAACAGCAATCTTGTGCTAGATTATTTTCAGTTCAGAAAAGAAAACATCGCTAACAGATGAATAGTGGTATGATTAATGTCTATTGGGTATGTTTCTAATGTTACATCTGCAGAGGAAATACATCTGCCCCTTCTCGCCACTTTCGGACCTAAGTCCACTCATGAGGGGCCACGTGAGAATCACCCATGGAAAGCGCAGACGATTATTGTGCAATGACTGCAGAACAAACGTTTGCGAACATGCGTAGTTGTGGCTTCTTCGAAAAGATTACACCCTCTCTGACAACAACTGAAATACAGGTAGTGTGTCACCACAAACCGCCTGGAACAGATTACTGGAAGCTGGTTTGATATCTCGAGCTGCTCTGCATCCTTTGCAGCGACATTTGCCTTGGATACCACACATTATAGGCAGAGTCCACTGGGACATTAAGTTGTGTTCAGCGAGGAGACTCGCTTCATCTGCGGCTGTCACACCGAAGCCACTGTGTCCACAGACGATCTGAAGAAAAGCACAGAAAGGAGTGATTCTCAGACCCATACCACCCGAAACTCTGGGATCATAGTACGAGAAGCTGTTGGATATGAAAACAGGACATTTGTTTCCAGAAGGTAAGCTGACTGCTCGCCAGTATGGGTCCGAAATGTTAAACTTATTTTGTCATATCCTTCCTCACCAGGGTCAAACACAGGGTAATGCGAGACCCCACTGTGGTGTTCACCTTACAAACGCTCTGTGCGGATCCTTGACTAGCATGCTAGGCCTCTAAATTGTCACCCACATAGCATGTCTGCGATGCGATGGGAAGACGTATGCTGTCATAGCAGTCTCCAGCCAACAGTATTCATGAAACGACACAGCATGTGATGTGTTTCAGGCATGGCAAGAAACTCCTCGAGATGACATTCCGTGGCTGTTTCCATCCACACGATAACACGCCTCTGGGGATAACACACCAGGGGATGGAATGGAAATTCAGTTCAAAGCCCGTTACGTGATGAACAACTACACAAATTTTGATAAATATCGAATTGCTGTTTCATAGTGTAGCACTTACACTTTTCGTTGGTTTTGTCACACAGGCTCCCCACGGCATTCTGGAATTTCTGTTATGCATCCTATTCACAGCTGAAACCACACCGACATAAAGCACGGACGGCTATTGTGCGACAATTGCAAAACGACTGGTGAGGATATGGGCTCAGGTCAAAAGTTTGCCGACATGAGTAGGCGTGGATTCTTCGACAAGGACTACACCCGCTCTACTTCCTGGAACGAAACTTTCATCTACTGTTTTTACGATTCGCAGATTCCAATCGGATCAGCTTACAAACAAAAATAAAACAATACCACGGAACAGCATGAAAGCTAGCGGTACCGTCAGCCTTCACAAGAATCACCTGTGAGCTGTGGAAAATCCCAATGGTATGGTGGCAGCGAACCATCAGCACCGGTTCAGCTGTAGTGAATGGGCGGGGATTATTGGCAATCGATTCTTGACCGTGGAGCTAAAACGTACAACAAAGAGAACGTTCCAATTTTCTGGTGTTTCCTCATGTACGTTTTCGATCACGGAAAACCACACTGGCACAGATTTTTATATTTCTAGCATCATTTTTTCGTATTTCTGTACGAACATATTTCCGATGCCCGTATGACCTTTGTTTGTTCCTTATTCGGAGAAATTTTGCACAATGGGCACTTCTTGGAGAAGGAAATGAGAGCGATGCAGTTATGTTCTAGCTCGGAGGAGAAGGCTTCTTGTTAGTCACTGGTCTCGTGCCACGTAGGCCTTCCCAGAAAACTGAACACAAGTTCTTTGGTTCCTGTGAGAGAAGCGTGCCTGCGATACCAATTGTGTTGGCAGCGCTGGAGGCTCTGTGAAACAAACTTCCGAAGAAAGGTCAACGGTTTTCGGGACGGAACAAGATTTATTTCGTACGGCGTTAGAGAGTAGACTTGTCGCGTGGCCGCCTTCATGAGAGACGAGCCACTGCTTTCGGCTCCGTTCCCCGTTGAGGCTACTGTAGCCGCAGCAAACGATGTTACAGTATGCAGGTAACCTTTGCGTGCGTAGCGAAACACTAATGAAATTGTTGCTCCTATTCCTCTCACATTCATTAAATTGAAACATCTCCTTTGAAAAATTAATGAATTACTGTGCTGATAAACCTCAAAGTAATTGATATTCAAACAGCTGAGAAAACTGAACGTACTCAGACATTACTCTCTTTACTTATTCTCATAAACACCAAACTGTCATACACTATTTTTAGCGCAACGCAATCTGACGTTCAAAACTCCCTACAAAAGAATGGTCCTGACCAACAATAACCTATACCCTTCATGAATCACTTACCTCACAAAAATCTTCGTTACTCAAACTACTGCAATACAGCGAGCGCCAATACTGCCAGCTAAATAAAAGATTCTAACTACTGAAGGCGCTAACTACTGATAGTCAGCAAATGAAAGATTTTGATAGACAACAAACAATGTATTTACCTTAATAATGTTACGTGCTGTTCACATCCAACTGGCCAACACTATAATAGCGAATATTTCAACAATGCGAGCCAGCTACAGGCTGCACACGGCGCAGTCAGTGATTTTCATACAAAGCGCTACGTGGCGTTACCAAGATAAAAACCTAAACAGCCTACTTACAAGATTTCCATGCTTTTTTATCGTTAGTCATAACTGACAATTAACATAGTTCTTACAAGGATTTCTGTTTTTATAAATTCCCTTTCAAGAAATTTACAACTCTGGAATCGATCCAGCTGTTAAATCTTGCAAGTAGGATCGAACCGAAGTTCCCTGATCGAAAGCATTTGTATTTAGATTAGTGTGCGCAATAACTCGAACCGGTTCAGATGAATCGTATGTAATGCAACTATTTCAAACAGTTGCACTCGACACCGTGAGTAATTAATAGATCTCAGGTGGAGATCGACAAAGCGGTAGTACAACAGCCAGGAGTCGATCTTTGATACAGATACGACATCAAAGACAGGGATGCTGTGACTGTGCTGCCGGAATGGCGTTTGGTACATCAACCCTGGCCACCGCAGCAGACAACAGATGGCGCCGAGGTGGGGAGGGACCACCTCTCAGGGCTGCAGATCACGCTCAGCAAACGCAACACGTCCGTCCGCGGTCGAGACGGAGCTCGGCGCTAGCTCCTGTTTCCTGCGCTCTGTGCCTTAATAGCCGCCCGCGTCCACTGAATTACAAATGTGACTCCGAGAATTCTACACAGCTGCCTTCAACAGAGTCAGTTCTTCCTTGGACCTTTATCGATACAATCGCAATTCTTTTAAAGTGGCACCGGAGACAATGAAATACACAAATGGCCATTAATATTGCTACACCAAGAAGAAATGCAGATGATAAACGGGTATTCATTGGACAAATATATTATACTAGAACTGGCATGTGATTACATTTTCGCGCTATTTGGGTGCATAGATCCTGAGAAATAAGTACGCAGAACAAACACCTCTGGCCGTAACAACGGCCTTGATACGCCTGGACATTGGGTCAAACAGAGCTTGGATGGCGTTTATAGGTACAGCTGCCCATGCAGTTTCAACACGATACCACATTTCATCAAGAGAAGTGACTGGCGTATTGTGACGAGCCAGTTTCTCAGCCGCCATTGACCAGACGATTTCAATTGGTGAGAGATCTGGAGAATGTGCTGGCCAAGGCAATAATCGAACATTTTCTGTATCCAGACAGGCCCGCACAGGACCTGCAACACGCGATCGTGCAACATCCTGCTGAAATGTAGGGTTTCGCAGGGATCGAATGAAGGGTAGAGCAACGGGTCGTAACACATCTGTAATGTAACGTCCACTGTACAAAGTGCCGTCAATAAAACGAAGAGGTGACCGAGACGTGTAACCAACGGCACCTCATACCATCACGCCGGGTGATACGCCAGTATGGCGATGACGAATACACGCTTCCAACAATGTGCGTTCCCCGCGATGTCATCAAACACGGATGCGACCATCATGATACTGTAAACAGGACCTGGAATCAACTGAAAAAATGACGTTTTGGCATTCGTGCACTCAGGTTCGTCGTTGAGTACACCATCGCAGGCGCTCCTGTCTGTGATGCAGGGTCAAGGGTAACAGCAGCCATGGCCTCCGAGCTGATAGTCCATACTGCTGCAAACGTCGTCGAACTGTTCGTGCAGATGGTTGTTGTCTTGCAAACGTCCCCATCTGTTGACTCAGGGATAGAGACGTGGCTGCACGATCCGTTACAGCCATGCGGATAAGGTGCCTGTCATCTCGACTGCTAGTGATACGAGGCCATTGGGATCCAGCACGGCATTCCGTATTACCCTTCTGAACCCAGCGATTCCATATTCTGCTAACAGACATTGGATCTCGACCAAGGCGAGCAGCAATGTCGCGATACGATAAACCGCAATCGCGATATGCTACAATCCGACCTTTATCATAGTTGGAAACGTGATGGTAAGCATTTCTCCTTCTTACACGAGGCATCACAATAACGTTTCAGCAGTCAACTGCTGTTTGTGTATGAGAAATCGGTTGGAAACTTTTCTCATGTGAGCACGTTGTAGGTGTCGCCACCGGCGCCAGCCTTGTGTGAATGCTGTGAAAAGGTAATCATTTGTATATCACAGCATCTTCTTCCTGTCGGTTAAATTTCGCGTCTGTGGCACGTCATCTTCGTGGTGTAGCAGTGTTAATGGCCAATAGTTTAGTCTGTTCTGTATTATCAGGAGTCTTTCGGCTGATACAGTGTACCGCGCCACAAATCTTTCTCTTGTGGCAATATCCTTGTCTAGGAGCCGCACTTGCGCCCTAGGTCCTGAATTATTTGGGGGATATTCAATGAGGTGACAGAAGTCATGGGATACCTCCTAATATCGTGTCGGACCTCTTTTTTCCCGATGTAGTCCAGCAATGGACTAAACAAGTTGTTGAATGTCACCTGCGGAAATACTGAGCCATGTTACCTCTACAGCCGCCCACAATTGCGAAACTGTTGCCGGTGCAGGTGTTTGCGTACAAACTGACATCTCAGTTGTGTTCCATGAATGTTCGCCGGCATTCATGTCGAGCGATCTGGTGGCGAAATCATTCGCACGAATTGTCCAGAACGTTCTTCGTACCAGTCGTGAACAACTTTGGCCTGAAGACACGGCATTGTCATAGACAAAAAATTTATCGTTTTTTAGGTACATGAAGTCCATAAATGGGTGCAAATGGCCTCCAGGCCAAGGAGACGTTCAGCTGGACCAAGTCCAGTCCATGTAAACACAGTCCACGCCTTTATGGAGCCACCACCATCTTGCCCATTGTCTTGTTGCCAAACTGGGTCTATGGCTTCGTGGGGTCTGTGCCCCACTGGAACCGTTCTGTCAGCTCTGGCCAACAGAAATAGGGAGTAATCCGACTAGGCGAAGGTTTTCGAGCAATCCAACGCCCAATCGATATGGTCACGAGCCTAGGAGAGGCCCTGCAGGCGATGCCGTTGTGTTAGCAAACCGAGTTGCATCTGTCGCCTGCTGCTATAGTCCATTAACACAAAATTTACCCGCACTGTACTGACGGATACGTTCGTCGTGCGTCCCATATTGAATTCTGCTTTATTTCAAGGGCGTTGCTTGCCTATTAGAACTTAAAATTCTAGGCAGACGCCGCTGCTCTCGGTCGTTAAATGAAGGCTGCCGTCCACTGTGCTGCCTGTGGTGAGAGCTAATGCGTAGAATTTGGTATTCTCGGCAGACTATTGACACTATGGATCTCGGAATATTGAATTCCCTAAAAAATTCCGAAATGGAATGTTCCATGCGTCTAGCTCCACCGTGCGCGTCGTTTGGCATTTACCGGCGTGATGTCTGGCTTATGAGCAGCCGCTTGACCTTGAAATCCAAATTTTCTCACATCCCGCCTAACTGCCATGACCCTGATGCACTTTGGAATTCCTGTGTGATGGTCTGGATAGATGTCTGCCTGTTACACATTACGACCCTCTTCAACTGTCGGCAGTCTCTGTCAGTCACCTGTACGCTTTTGTGCTGAACGTGCCCCTTCACGTTTCCACTTCACTATCACATCGGAAACAGTGGAACTAGGGATGTTTAGGATTGTGGAAATATCGCACACAGACGTATGATACAAATGGCACCAAATCGCCTGACCACGTCCGAAGTCCGTGAGTTCCGAGGAGCGCCACATTCTGCTCTCTCACGATGTCTAATGACTACTGATGTCGCTGATATTGAGTACCTGGCAGTAGGTGGCAGCACAATGCATCTAATATGAAAAACGTATGTTTTGGGGGTGTCCGGATACTTCTGATCACATAACGTATCAGTATAGATTAACCGTATTGAGTCCACACCTGACCTGCTGCCCAGGGGAAAATAGGGATTAGTGGTTTGCTATTGCAACGTGCACTTGGAGGCACTAGCGAACCTATAGACATGCGACCCCTAATAGCTCCGAAAGTTATTCGGAAAGTAAAGAACCATGAGTCGCGAAATGGAATCCGCAGTGAAAAATTCGATGAAACTTTGTGCGGGTGTATAAGGCAGTGTGTCTAGTGTGTCCACAGATAGCGTCAGGTCGACGTCTTCGTTTTTATCGCACAGTGAGAGCGTAAAGGTGCCACTAAAGTAATATCTCAGCCTCCCCCCCCCCCCCCCAATTATTGGTGCCTGTCGTGATATTTCGCCTGAATTCCTGCAGCAGCACGTACATTACTGTCACGCATTTTCTTTTTCGTGACAGGCCTCGGCCGCACACTGCAGGGGCAATGTGGAGCTCTTGCAGTGGTTCTTATGGGAAGGGTTTGACCACCCACCATGCGTCCCGCACTTGGCTCCCTCTATTTTTATCTCTACTCAAATGAACCGCTAGTTATGCAGACAACAGTCCTCCGTAGAAAATTGTTGGAAAGCACAGGAAGATGCCTTCCATGTTGAGGGCATTGGAAAATTGGCACAACGCTACAACAGATGTCTAAGTCGGAGCGGGGTGAATGTAGAGAAGTAGAAGGAAGCTTTAGCTAACTGTTGCAAATAAAACAGTTTTGATTTTGACTGTGGTTTCCATTTCGCAGCCGATCTTTCCTTGTTTTCAGATTATCCGTCGTAAAATTATTAGTCAAAACATGAATTAAATACTGATGTAATGTTGTTCAGTGCACTGTCCTCAGTCAACAATAAAACGTCTGCCCCAGTAGCTGAGTGGTCAGCACAATGTCAATCCTAAGGGCCCGGGTTCAATTCCCGACTGGGTCGGAGATTCTCTCCGCTCAGGCACTGGGTGTTTTGTTGTCCTAATCATCATCATTTCATCCCTATCGACGCGCAAGTTGCCGAAGTGGCGTCAAACCGAAAGACTTGCACCTGGCGAACGGTCTACCTGACGGCAGGCCCTAGTCGCACGACATTTATATTTTTTACCAATAAAAAAAAATCAGATCTTATAGCCCTAATACCCTTTATATACATATCAGCTATTTTTTAAGGTTATGAGTCGTGCTGAATGACAATTTAGCAGAATTTCGCTTTATAATAGCCATACTATCGAAACTGAAGTAGTGAATCTTACAAATAACTTTACAGTCAGAAGCGGGGATGATATACTGTAGAATATCCCCAGTAACGAGTAATCGTAGGCACAGTTCACTAGTATAAAAAAACTCAGGAAATATTCTTGAACAACCTCCACAATTTAGTCTATGGAGCACAGATTCACCGTGTGTATTTTGAAGTTTAAATTTTTTTAATCTCATTTCTATACCGAACACACACTCAAAAGCGCAACTCTTGCTTTAGTTGGCTTTTTCGTTTTTTCATTTTTTTGTACCAGTAAAGAAACTTGAAGTCTGTGTGGAAGAGAACAGTCTACCGTGCAGTCCTAAGTATATCTGGGAGTGTGGATTCGATATTTGTGACACTGCTGCTGCCATCGCGTTGTAACATTTATCCCCGCGTCACGTCAACGGGTCGTCGCCAGCCACTGACTCGAAGTGTTGGCGGGTTACATGCGCGGTACCGCTTTCAGTCTTGGGATTGCAGTAGCAGCAGCAGCGGTAGCGGCAGCAGGATTGTATTCCCTGGTTGCTGTTCCGGAGAGCCATTACTAATGAATCCGAAGCCGCGGGACTGACAGCGGGGTAGGAAGCCAGGCTCCACCACACGCCGCCCGTCACGCATCTACTGTGCAGCTACGTCACGGCGACACGGGCTGCCCATTACGAGGCCGTGTTGCGCCGCCTGTCGCCACCAGCCAGTGGAATGCGCGCGGGCGCTCGTTCCGCGCGTTCCTCGCGGCTCCGCTTACGGCCCTCCGCTACTGAGCCGCGCTGCGTCGCATCGCGCCGCTCTCACTGTACAAACATTCATTAACATTCACAGCCGGATTAAAGTACAGGACGCATCGACCGTGCGACACGTAACAGACAGACTGCATTGGCAGCTGAGGACTGACAACCCAGCATTGGAGGAATTTTACGAATCTTCTGCACTTTTGGTCGGAGCTGAGCAGTTACCTCTGATTTATTTAACGTTTGATGGAATATGTTAGTTGTGCATCGAACGTTTCTCTCTCAGCATCAATATCTCGTATAATCATCGACATACTATTCCATCACAAAAAGGGAAATAGTACGAGAGCCTTCAATAAGTAAAGGAACACATTTTTTCTGCCAGTTTCGGTTGATAACAAGCGGAATTTGCTGTGGGACATTATGCAATATTCCCGCTTCAGCTGCTAAGTTCCGACAGGTAGAAGTATTGTACGTAGCGTTCAAATTGCCATCGGTAACGGTGGTGCGTTCCAAGCAGACAACTGTCATTGAGTTTCTTTTGACGGATAACCAGCGTACCTGTGGTATTCATAGGCACTTACAGCATGTCTATGGAAACTTAGCAGTGAAGATAAGCTCTGTGACACTCTGGGCGTGACATCTATCATCACAGCAACAAGGTCGCGCAAACCGGTCCGATTTCCCACTTGCCGGTCGGCGGCACAGATGTTTGGTTCGTGCAATGTTGGAACGTGCGGACTCTCTCATTGGAGGTGATCGACAGATCACAATCAAACATCTCGCTGCTCAAGCGGACGTCTCTGTTGGTACTGCTCACACACTTGCCAATCAGCTGGGGATCTAAATGACAGTTCTCTGCTGGGAACGTTACAGACGCCATTCAAATGTTCAAATGTGTGTGAAATAGTATGGGACTTGACTGCTAAGGTCATGAGTCCCTAAGCTTACTTAACCTAAATTATCCCAAGGACAAACACACATGCCCATGCCCGAGGGAGGACTCGAACCTCCGCCGGGACAAGCCGCACTTGTCCGCAGCTCGTGGTAGTGCGGAAGCGTTCTCGCTTACCGCGCCCGGGTTTCCAGGTTCGATTCCCGGCGGGATCAGGGATTTTCCCTGCCTCGTGATGACTGGGTGTTGTGTGATGTCCTTAGGTTAGTTAGGTTTAAGTAGTTCTAAGTTCTAGGGGACTGACACCATAGATGTTTAGTGCTCATAGCCATTTGAACCATTTTTGAACCAGCCGCACAGTCCATGACTGCACCGCCCTAGACCGCTCGGCTAATCCCGCGCGCCGGCCGCGGTGGTCTCGCGGTTCTAGGCGCGCAGTCCGGAACCGTGCGACTGCTACGGTCGCAGGTTCGAATCCTGCCTCGGGCATGGTTGTGTGTGATGTCCTTAGGTTAGTTAGGTTTAAGTAGTTCTAAGTTCTAGGGGACTAATGACCACAGCAGTTGAGTCCCATAGTGCTGAGAGCCATTTTTTTTTAATCCCGCGCGGCACAGCCGCCACTCTAAAGGCTACAATAGTACCCTTACCTATAGGAACTTAGGCGCTAAGGTGGAAATACGCAATTATGCACTATATTTATTAAATAAACATGCAGCATATGTCAGTTCGTACCTTTATCGGAATGAACAGTAAAAATTTGAAGTAAATCGGTTAAGTACTTTTCGAGATTTTGGTAACAACCTCTAACAAGGATTTGTCTTTATATACTGTAATAGTATAGATTATAGGTCCTGATTAACTATAATATTGAGATACGGTATTGCTCCCTGCCATTACCGAATGATCCATTATAACAACAGTTTCCCACAACACGTACACATCCAGATATAAATATAGCACTCATGTATTCTAAATAATTTAGGTACCATAATAGTGAAAACAGAAAGACGATTTGTGCAGAAATGCTTGCACGTTACGAGTCTCATAGTGACAAGATTTTGTTGAACATAGTCACATTCGATAAAAAACATGGGTTCATCGCTTCGAACAAGAAACAAAACGGCGATACGTAGAATGGATCCACACAGCCTCCCCCCCGAAGAAAAATTTCAGAGCTGCACACTAAACCGTAAAGTCACAGGGACGGAATTCAGGGCTCTGAACTCCTTATTCTGTTTGATCTCCTGAACCATGGCACGACGATCAACTTTGACGTGTACTGCGCTACTCTCCGGGAACTGAAGAAATGGCGACAGCGTGTTTGTCGCCCCAAAAATTCAAACGAACTTCTCCTCCATGACAACACCAGTACTCACACAATTCTGCTCATTCGAGAGAAGCTCACAAAACTTCACTGGACTGTTCTTCCTCATCCGTTCTATACCCCGGATATAGCACCTTCTGACTTCCGTTTCTTAGGCCCTGTGAAACATGCACTCAGCGGGAAGCAGTACGTGGATGATGGGGAAGTTATTGATGCAGGAAGACATTAGATCCCACGTCGACCAATGGATTGGTACCACGCTACCATACAGGCCTTCCCAGTAAGGTGGCGCAATTCCGTCCCATTGAACGGCTTAAGTTGAAAAACAGGGTTTTGTAGCCAAAACAGTGGGAAATGATATTGTATATCTGAACCGATGTGCTTTTAGAAAAAAATGTGTTGCATTACTTACTGAATGCCCGTCTCAGAAATTGGCTGTGCATTATGGACAATATGTTTCAAGGTCAAAGTGCTGCATGTTGTTACTTCTAAGTATAATAGTAGAAAACTGTCACAGAAAATATCTTTCTGAGAATGCCGTGTCTGTGTGTGTGTGTGTGTGTGTGTGTGTGTGTGTTGTGTGAAATCTTACGGGACGTAACTGCTGAGGTCATCAGTACCTGAGCTTACACACTACTTAACCTAAATTATCCTAAGAACAAACACACACACCCTTGTGCGAGGGACAGCTCGAACCTCTGCCGAGACCAGCCGCACAGTCCATGACTGCGGCGCCCGAGACCGTTCGGCTAATCCTGCGCGGCAGAATGTCGTGCGTTTAAAATAATAATTATTGTCCAGCAGAAAAATGGACCAGCTGACGGAACGTGGCTCCAAGAAGCTCAGTTATTAGAAACAACAGAGTTTTAAATACAGAAGACGAAAAGCGTTTGTTTCTCTGACCTATCTGTATAGATACGCTGGAAGAAACGTTTTCTTTTTTTTTTTTTTTTGTGACACTGTGAACATGCGAGGAAGTTCCAAGACTATGTAAACGTAGGCTTTAAAGACCGAAGCAAAACACTCACAAAATACGTTTATAAACGTTCATGTGACTAATACAAAACAGATGTAAAATCGGAGTATAAGAAACAAATTACTAGTTTCCGAGAGCCGAGTGGTTTCTCTGCGTGAGGTACTTCTTAATCATCCTACGGACAAAAAGTGTCGATAAACTGACAAAATACGAAGTTATTTTATTGAAAAACTGTTATAACTCGTCCCACCTAGATCGAGATCCAGAAATTTTTGGTCCCAAATGTTTGAATTCATAATCAGCTTACGTTCAACTTTTTTTTGCTTTGGGGCTACTGAAAACATGCACCTCAGTGAAGGGGAACATTGTCATTAACGAAAATGTGTTCAGAACCATTCTCCTCCTGAAAGTTTGTACAAATGATAGGCCGGCCACTGTGGCCGAACGGTTCTAGGCGCTTCAGTCCGGAACCACGCCGCAGCTACGGTCGCAGGTTCGACTCCTGCCCCGGGCATGGATATGTGTGATGTCCTTAGGTTACTTAGGTTTACGTAGTTCTAAGTCTAGCGGACTGATGACCTCAGATGTTAGGTCCCATAGTGCTTAGAGCCCTTTGAAGCATTTGAACAAATGATAAAAAAAAATTCTTTAGCATAGAGCTGTGCAGTTAACTTCTCTGGAATTGGTATAAAAGGTATACGACGGATAAAATAAGTCACCACTACGTCTGAATAGATATTTCTGTTGAACATACTGGTACTTTCCACCATGAACGTCACGTCGCAACAAGTTTCATTGATCACAAGGTCCGTAAATAGAGACTATGCAGCCTGTGCGTGAACGGTGTTTACCTTCAGGACATCTGTCAGTACATGGACAGCTACTGTTTGTCTTCTGCACTAAACGCGCGAACACTGACGAGGCGCTATCATCACTCTCGGCCGACCTTCGACGGTCAGGCAGTCTTACGGTAGCTTTTGCAGGTCTTTGACACTGTACTCTGGCTGTTACGACGCTTCATGTTACTGCTCCTGTATGTTCACACTGAACCAATGTCGCAATTCTTTTAATTCAAACTGGGAAAACGCATTGCGTATGAAAGGTTATCCGGAAGTCTTACTACAATACATATGTTACCTCAGACTCGACTCCTCGCCTCGGACTCAAGTCAGACCGTAGGTAGTGTAATTTGTTGTATTGTGTATAAACAGTTGCACTACACTGGTTATATACTGCCCTACGCTAATTACAACAGGACTACAAATGCCCTACCACGTAATCCGCCTAATAAATTGCAATGTTGTCCTTCGCATAGTAACTAAGAACATTCCTTACAATATCTATGTAGAAGTTCCACCTCCAAAAACAGGAATGTTCTGTTTTGAAAAAGTAAATAAATAGCTCAGATTTACATATGAATCGTAAGTAGCGGCTTAACGAAGCTTTTTTTTTATAGGCATCTCACTGTAGTAACTGCCCTATAGATGTTAAAAGTAATCCCGCATTCAGGGGATGAGTAGGGTAGTAGGCTCAGGGATCCTGCATCGCCGTTCTAGGCAAAGTCCTTCCTCTGTCCTTTTAAGAAATGCCAAATGTATACTTGCGTCGTGTGTGTGATTGTATAATGAAATTTTCGACTTGTGTTGTTCCGCGTGAATAGAAGGGAGAGGGTAAAACAAAGTGCCGGCAGATAGCCTCCTCTCGGACAGCACCAAGCGGGTCGCTGACCTTATCTGTCGCCTTCCGAGGGTCCGATCTCCATCAGCAACGTCATATGCTTCACCTTTTGAGACACTGCGGAAAGGCCTAGAATTCATTACAGGACACTGGCGGGAATACTTCTGATCAGGAACTTCAGCCACTGGCCCTGCTCCGCTCGCTGGCCAAAATACAGCCGGTGTACATTTTCCACCACCAGGATTCGAACTGGCATACGCTTGAGTCGACTGCCACCAAACAGGTGTGCGTTATCGATCTCGGCTATATTATTCGAAGTAGAAGACCAAATTCCCGTTGGAACTTTTTGTAACATTTGAAAATAAATGTCAGTTACTTTACATATTTCGCAATATCGTTGTTCCTTTATGAATAATTTTCACCTACGAGTCACCTATGATTATTCTAGCGTACTCTTCATACAGGAATAAAAACACTGCGAACAAACGGACACAGTAAGTCATTCAACTATTCAAGAATGTAGATATTAGAGCCGTCATACGTTCATCGCTCGAGTCTGGACAGATTTAAAGGATTTGGATTTACTTTTATGCATGCTGGAGCGAAGTGGCCAGCGCGTCCGACTGTCAGACCGAGGAACTAGATTCAGTTGCCGCTGGAACCATGGAATTTTACCTAATAGTGCGACTAGAACTGAATCGATTCAGCCTCATGATGCTAACTGAGGAGCTAACTGAATGATAAGTAGCGACTTCAATGTTTGGAAGAGCGGTCTGCTGACCCGAGCCGGCCTGTATGGTCGAGCGGTTCTAGGCGCCTCGGTCTGGAACCGCACGACCGCTACGCTCGCAGGTTCGAATCCTGACACGGGCTTGGATGTGTTTGATGTCCTTAGGTTAGTTAGATTTAAGTAGTTCTAAGTTTTAGGGGACTGATGATCTGAGATGTAAAGTCCCATAGTGCTCAGAGCCATTTGAACCAGTTTTTGCTGTCCGACGCCCCTTTATACAGCATACGAAGGAAGCCATACGTTTAACTGACGTTGTAGCCTGTTGACATGCGCTTTCCTCTGTGCTGATTTAAGTTTTTTTTTTTTAGATTGAAGACGTACGACAAGGAGATGGCAGCCTTGTATGATTTCGGACAAATTCGCGATATCGGGTTCTGATCTACAGGCAGAGATAGTGTGGTTAGATACGGGTAATCATCATAAGATTGCTTTAAAATTAGTTGAAGAACTGCCAGTGTTCCGTCACGAGACCATTCTGTTTCATCCGCAGCCAGAGCGATTATTATGAACGTTTGACCTATTATAATTCACGTAGGTCAGAAAAAGTGAAATTGTTGACAAATTTTCTTTTCTAAATAACGCTACGCAAGCTGTTAAGAAACTATCGAGCAGACTGGGTAGATTAAGGACAAACGGTCCCTTTGTACAGTGATATAAAGGAGGAACATAGGAGGCCGGTTTTTCTAATTTTTAGAAATAATATTTTTTCCAGCCTTGGAAGTGAGCGAAATTTATAAAATTCTGTTACCGTTTTAAGCAAAATTACTGACAAGTAGCCACATAAGGTGATTATTTCGAACATGAGCCTGCTTATGGCTGCGAGGCTGTTGTCCTTAACAATAACAAAAGAGGTACCCTATGATGCTATGTACCAAACTTTTTAAAATATTCTTTGATAGTATTGTGGTAGTTAAATGTTCAGTTTAGCCCTTTACTTCTAATGCCACTGTATTCTGAGCAGGAGTTCGGACCTAGAGGAGAGAGAGAGAGGTAAGGCGGACGTGCAATGATAGTATTGCTGACGCCGTTGTTCAGCTTAAATCCTCAAATGCTTTCAACAGATCCCTCTTTCCTTTCGCAAATCTCGGAACTTCCGTCACGTTTCACTTTTTCCGTGTCTGGATAACCCGCAGATAAGTCGACATCCAGGCTCTCCGGAAATGAGCAAGGCCTTCCGCGGATGTCGGTTAAGTGCCTTTAGGAGAAATCCTCACCGCCGCATTCCGACGGAGGGCTGGTGCTTTCTCCACTTCCGGCTGTGATAAGACGTGAGGGAAGCTGACGGTGCAAAACCAGATCGAGCGAACTGGGCGTTGTACATGGGCCTGAGCACAAGGCTTTTGAACTTTTATTCGCGTTCAGTTTGCCCTCACGTATAAAGTACCAAACATTACTCATCACAACCGAATACGTAATTACTTTCTACATTTTCATAGGCATTTGCCCAAGTGTTAGAGATATGTTTGTATCCTGATAGTTTTCAGAAATGTGATGATTATGTACGGCAAAGCAGTATACCAAGAACAACTTTCATGATTCTATAAACGTAAAAAGTTCAGCAGGGTTACTAATGAGCTACTGGTACAGCCGATCTGTAAATAATAACGAAACAGAGTTCGAACTACGACCATACCTTAGACTCAGTCATAGACAAAGCTAGTGACACTCATCGACCTACGACAGCGCGAAACTGCCTCAGGCAGAAATGCTGGATTTCTGGACAATAAGTTGAGTCTAAGAAAAGACTGCTCGTGCTCACACATGAACATAGATGTTACTGATAAACAGGTAAATGTAACAAAGACGAGAGTAACTGAAGCACGAGAATGTTGAAAGTGTGGTTTTGGTAATGACTTTAAAAATAGCTGTTCGTATGCCAACGCTGTAGGGACTGTGAAAACAGACTCACGTAATTATTCTTCCCACCCAAAGTGGAGACTAACGAAAAGAATGAGTAACATTCAAGTATTCTTCTTGGCATTTTTGACCGTGTGCAATGTTCCATCTGATTAAGTCGCTGCTGATGGCAGAGCTAAAGTGTTCTTGCATGTTCCTTGTGAGTGACTACTTCCAATGCAAGTCCATCCCCGAAGCTAAATGGTGAGCATGACTGCCACGAGTAACAAACAGGAAAGATTCCCAGTTCTGTCAAAGATTTTGGTTGGAGTCAGTCCCGGCAGGACAACAGGGGATCTGGTTGCAGGAGAGTATGTTGTCCCTTCCGGAAGCAGACGACGGCCGGGACAGAAGTGTATTAAGCGCATAACTTCTAAGGACGAACCATTACTAAGGTTTGTGCAATGAAATTTGACTGGGGATCTTTCTCGTCACATCAGTATAGAATCAACATTCAGTAACCACCACTTGGCACTTGTGATAATGTGACGACGGTCTCTGGTTCTCAAGTCTATCGTAGACAAGCAAAGCTCTGCGCTCTTGCTCTAACAGGAGGATCGTAACCGACCGACCGCCATTTCGTCCTCTGCCAATTCCGTCATTTACATACGATATGGAGTGGCGTGGGTCCAGACATCGTTATCTCTGTTGTTGTCGACTTTCTTGGCCTTGGAGCTACTCATTTGGCTTCATGAGGCTGAGTGCACCCCGTTTCAATCTTCGAACGCAGGAAAATTCCCTGGCAGCAGCGTGTATCGAATCAGCGTCTTCCGTATAGCTTCCAGACACCCTGATCACTGACTTACGGAGGCGGACCCAGGCCTATTATGGGAGGGAAAATTTCAAACAGGGCCTGAGAAACGATCTGGCAAATTAAAGCTGTGTGATGGACTGGGAGTAGAACTCAGAACCTGGCCTTTCGCGGCCAAGTGGGATATGTAGGCACGCTATTTCGGCGGGCTGTGAATCGATCATGAATAGTGCCCGAGAAAGGCAAGATTCCGTGGTTCTAAACCAGTTATGGAACGCAGTTTTTAACCTAGAAGCCTACCTTCCTGCTTTGCTGAATGATGGACAATAGCCGAGATGTCTGTAGAAAAACATCAAGAACACCGTAAGCTGTAATTTCAGCTCCAATTTATTTTACGGGTTAGGTGTCAGCGATATAATCCGCCATCACCAGGCTCTATTCACTAGATAGTGGCTAAAGTTTCCAGTGACAAACGCTGTGTGTCATATGTGAAAATAACCAGTCTTCGCATCAGCTTATGCACGCACGATAACAGCGCACAAGACCATATGTGTTTCTTACAGGGAGTTTCGAAAGAGTGCACATTTTACTGCACGAGAAAAATTTTATTCTGCAAACAATTGAGGATATTCCTATTTCTTGCACACGAAACATTCGATGAATCTTTATGAAAGGTTGGTCTCAAAATGGTTACTCTCTTGTTGCATCTGTGAAGTGACCCTATCATATGGATTAGTGTTACGCCTTCTGTTCATTGTGAAACTTGATCCTATAAAGCCTGAAGTATATCTGTACACGTGTCTACGGGTGTATTTATAGCTTATTTTTGATGGCACATTGAAAGGTGCCTAATTTCTCATTTACAGGTTTGGAAATGTTTAACCAGTTCGCTTACAATTTAAAATTATCAGTGTAACACGTAGATACCAGTGAACAAACATTGGACTAAACGTGTAGTGATGCCTTTCCGAGAGTATCACACAATTGTTGCTCGAGTATACTTTGTCTTTGGCCCTGACCTTCTAGTTCTTATGACTATTATTCCTCACAAACAAATAACCTCCGTATTTTAGTTCATTTCACGTCCATCATCTGCCTGGTATACCATATACAATGAGGTGACAGAAGTGATGGGATAGCGATTTGCACATATAGTGAAAGTATCGCGTACACAAGGTACAAAAGGGCCGTGCATAGTCGGGGCTGTCATTTGTGCTCAGGTAATTCATGAAAAGCTGTCCAACGCATTATGACCAGGCGACATACCTTGAACGAGGAATGGTAGTAGGAGCATGTTAAATCCATTTCTGAAGTTATTATGGAATTCAGTATTTCGAGATCCAAAATGTGAAAAGTGGGCGGGGAATATCAGATTTCAGGCATTATCTCTTACCATTGGCAACGCAGTGGCAGACGACTTTGACTTAACGACCGAGAGCAGCGGCGTTTGCGTGGAGACGTCAGTGCTAGCAGACGAGCAAGATTACTTGAAATAACAGCAGAATCAGTGTGGGACGTGTGACGAACGTATACGTGAGGACAGTGGGGCGAAATGTGGTGTTAATGGGTGACCGACGCGAGTGCCTTTGCTAACTGCACGACGTTTCCTGTAGTGTCGCACCTGGGCTCTTGGCGATATCTGTTGGACCCCAGATGACTGGGAAACCCATAACCTGGTCAGATGAGTTCCAGTTTCAGTTGATAAGTCCTAATGATAGGGTTAGAGCGTGTGCAGACTCCACGAAGCTACGGACCCAATTTGTCAACAAGGCATTACGCAAGCTAGTGGTGGATAAATAATGGCGTGGTCTGTGTTTACATGGCATTGACCGGTTCCTGTGGTCCAACTAAACCGATCATGGACTGGAAAAGGTTAGACTATATTCGGATACCTGGCGACCATCTGCATCCATTCATAAACTTCATGTTTCAAAACAACGATGGCATTTTTATGGATGACAATATGTCGTGTCACCGGGCTACAACTGTTGGCGATTGATTTGAAGAACGTTCTGGATAGTTCGAGCAATTGATTTGGCCACGCACATCGCCCGATATGAATTCCATCCGGCCGCGCGGAAATAGCAGAGGGGTCAGGGACGCTGCAAAAAAATGGCTCTGAGCACTATGGGACTTAACTTCTGAGGTCATCAGTCCCCTAGAACTTACAACTACTTAAACCTAACTAACCTAAGGACATCACACACATCCATGCCCGAGGCAGGATTCGAACCTGCGACCGTAGCGGTCGCACGGCTCCAGACTGTAGCGCCTAGAACCGCTTGGCCACCCCGGTCGGCTGAGCGCTGAAGTCATGGACTGTCCGGCTGGTCCCGGCGGAGTCCTCCGTCGGGCATGGGTGTGTGTGTTTGTCCTTAGGATAATTTAGGTTTAGTAGTGTGTAAGCTTAGGGACTGATGACCTTAGCAGTAAAGTCACATAAGATTTCACACACGTTTGAACATTTGAATCCCATCGAACATTTATCAGACATGATCGAGAGGTCAGTTCGTGCACAAAATCTTGCACAGGCAACACTTTCGCAATTACGGTCGGCTATTGGGACAGCATGGCTCAATATTTCCTACGGCTTGTTGAGCCACGCCACGTCGAGTAGCAGCACAACGCCGGCCAAAAGGACATGCGAGACGATATTAGGAGATACCACTTCAGTGTCTATTCTGGCGGCTTTACTCGGCCACATAGCGTCGGCAGTGTGAAATAGGTGGTCGTGATGTTGATATCACGATAACCAACAGAAATGAAGAGCGTAAACTTTTAAAAATGAACTGCTACTGTAGATCGCTGTGAGTCTAATACTCACTCAAATTATCGCTGACTGTTTTGTCAAAATTTCTCGAAATAAATGCAATAACTCAAGTCGCAGCCACACTGCAATTTTGAGGACACCGATAAGTTTTGTTTCCCTTGTTGGCAGTGGGATGTGCCGGCCGCTGTCATCCAATAACGTACACGATGAACCACCCAATCGACTTTTATGATTCCAATTCTTCCTGCGGTTGCAGCGACTTCATTACGCATATTGCGTTGCGTCTGGCACAGCGCGGCGACTGCCTTTGATCCCATTACTGGGTTGTATAATGCTGCGTCGTAATAGATTCACTGTGAGTCGCGGCATGTTTCCAAGATCAGGTAGCTTTTGCGAGATACACTCCTGGAAATTGAAATAAGAACACCGTGCATTCATTGTCCCAGGAAGGGGAAACTTTATTGACACATTCCTGGGGTCAGATACATCACATGATCACACTGACAGAACTACAGGCACATAGACACAGGCAACAGAGCATGCACAATGTCGGCACTAGTACAGTGTATATCCACCTTTCGCAGCAATGCAGGCTGCTATTCTCCCATGGAGACGATCGTAGAGATGCTGGATGTAGTCCTGTGGAACGGCTTGCCATGCCATTTCCACCTGGCGCCTCAGTTGGACCAGCGTTCGTGCTGGACGTGCAGACTGCGTGAGACGACGCTTCATCCAGTCAAACATGCTCATTGGGGAACAGATCCGGAGATCTTGCTGGCCAGGGAAGTTGACTTACACCTTCTAGAGCACGTTGGGTGGCACGGGATACATGCGGACGTGCATTGTCCTGTTGGAACAGCAGGTTCCCTTGCCGGTCTAGGAATGGTAGAACGATGGGTACGATGACGGTTTGGATGTACCGTGCACTATTCAGTGTCCCCCCGACGATCACCAGAGGTGTACGGCCAGTTTGGAGATCGCTCCCCACACCATGATGCCGGGTGTTGGCCCTGTGTGCCTCGGTCGTATGCATTCCTGATTGTGGCGCCCACCTGCACGGCGCCAAACACGCATACGACCATCATTGGCACCAAGGCAGAAGCGACTCTCATCGCTGAAGACGACACGTGTCCATTCGTCCCTCCATTCACGCCTGTCGCGACACCACTGGAGGCGGGCTGCACGATGTTGGGGCGTGAGCGGAAGACGGCCTAACGGTGTGCGGGACCGTAGCCCAGCTTCATGGAGACGGTTGCGAATGGTCCTCGCCGATACCCCAGGAGCAACAGTGTCCCTAATTTGCTGGAAAGTGGCGGTGCGGTCCCCTACGGCACTGCGTAGGATCCTACGGTCTTGGCGTGCATCCGTGCGTCGCTGCGGTCCGGTCCCAGGTCGACGGGCACGTGCACCTTCCGCCGACCACTGGCGACAACATCGATGTACTGTGGAGAACTCACGCCCCACGTGTTGAGCAATTCGGCGGTACGTCCACCCGGCCTCCCGCATGCCCACTATACGCCCTCGCTCAAAGTCCGTCAACTGCACATACGGTTCACGTCCACGCTGTCGCGGCATGCTACCAGTGTTAAAGACTGCGATGGAGCTCCGTATGCCACGGCAAACTGGCTGACACTGACGGCTGTGGTGCACAAATGCTGCGCAGCTAGCGCCATTCGACGGCCAACACCGCGGTTCCTGGTGTGTCCGCTGTGCCGTGCGTGTGATCATTGCTTGTACAGCCCTCTCGCAGTGTCCGGAGCAGGTATGGTGGGTCTGACACATCGGTGTCAATGTGTTCTTTTTTCCATTTCCAGGAGTGTATTTGTCTGCGCAGTTTTCAGTGTCTGAGAGAAACGAGTAGACAACTTACCTTGTCCATGGGAATCTACTTTGTCATCAAGGCTAAGGACAGAATTTTTGCAGTGTAATGTTTTGTAATTGGGGTTCAGACTGGCTTCACCGAAGTTCTATAGATTGCAGACTACTGCTAGCAGCTGATGCTCCCCGTAATACAAATAATTTGACAGTTCCTTTTCTCATTACCAAGTATATCGGCTAACATATTGCGCAGCAGAAAACACCGGTAATGTTGGAGCTTTATAGCTTTCAGAAAGTTAATGCTACCAACAGGCGTTGATATTACCGATACCAAAGTTGACTTCCAGCAGTACTCTAAATACCATTGTAAAAATTAAATGTAATTGCTTCACGGGATGGCACTTGCGTTATTCCGTGTAAATTAACGAAAAATGTGCGAATTTGCATTTTCAGGTATAATACAAAACAATAAAATTTAGGAACAGCCATGCGGTGCAATGATGGTCACTTGATGTAAACGGTTCTGTCGCGTGAAATTAACATGTGCAGCTTAACTATCGTACTAAGCTAGACGGAGAGAACAACAACATTTCTTTAGTGCCACGACCCGTTTTAGAACATTATTAAATCATTAATATCCCAGTAGCTCTGACAAGTTTTCGATAAATTATGTAGTTTGCAAAAGATTCCTATTGGTATTCTGCGTGTAACTATAATTTGTGAGGGCAAGGTGAAAATTTCGACATGGTACAGAGATATTGGTGTCATCAGTGATATCGTATGTTTCCTGAGTTGCTACATGCTATAAGTCCAGTGTCCATTTGAACTATGAAATAGTTTTCTTTAATATCGTTTTATAAAAGCATTCGTGCTGTGCTTGTTTGAACAAAACAGAACACTGTACCACCTTATTTTTAGCGGTCCCGGGGAATGAAGTCTATCCAAAGTAGGTAAAGTTATTAATGAACCTGTTCCTTCTAATTGGGCAGGCAAATTCAAACGTGTCTGAACATCAGTTGCTTATGATCGATGTATAGGATACCAGAAGCTACGACTATGGATGGAAACATGGAGAAATTGCATAATAAGATATTGAGCAATAACGATCAAAGATCTGAAATACCTGAAACCGTAGGTATACTCGAAGAAAGTTTTTCGGAACGATTAGTGTAATGAATTGTTTATAAGATTACTTTTTGCAAGATGGGTACCACCTTTATTGAATGTCAAGTAAATCCAAACATTTGGATCGATTGCGAATAGGACGCCAAGTTCATTATTTCCTGAAAGGAAAACAGCAGTCAAAGAAGATGGAAACCGCTAGCTCTGTAGCCAATACCTCTGACTGGCTTTCACCAACTGGAAAGGCCAGTACTTGCTCTAATGCGAAAGTGGTTTTTATTGATTACCTTCCAAAGAGTGATACACAGACAGGCGTTTACCATATAAGTCTTCTGAATCGTTTGAGTAAAAAGATACGCAGAAGGCGCCTTAAATGTAAATGAAAAAAATATTTTAGGGCATGCCACTGCAAACGAAACTTCTTTGACAATGTAAAAATTGCTTGATACGTTTGGATCAACCAATCTGTTTACTAGATTTGGTCCGTCTGACCTGTAAGTACACCTTTATCTAAAGAACATACTCCCTACCGACACAAAAAAAATTTGCTATGACCTCGTGTTGTACTTTTATTTTATGAAATCACCAACAATGTACTAAAAACGATCATCAGGCGCACAGTCACTTACCTAAGCAGCTGCGTTATAATCTTCAAAAGTACACCACGCTCTGAGTGCAATCCTCTCGTGTGTCAATCTCTTCATCTCAGATGTATTCCAGTCTCTGTCTTTCCCTACAGTTTTAATCCTCTACGGCACCTTGTACTACTAAGAAGCTTATTCCCTGCTGTCGTAATATATGTCCCACCTTCCTATCCTTTCTTCTTGTCAGTGTTTTCCATGTGTTCCTTTCTTCGCCGTTTCTGCGGAGAGCCTCCTCACTCCACCTAACTTTCAACAGTTTTCTGTAGCACTACATCTGAATTGCTTCGATTCTCTTCTTTTCCGGTGTTCCCACAGTCCATTATTCACTACCATACAATAGTGTGTTCCAAACGCACTTCTTCAGAAATTTCTCCCTCGAATTAAGGCCCTTGTTTGACACTAGTAGACTTCTTTCGTTCAGGGATGCCCTCTTTGCTAGTACTAGTCTGACTTTTATGTCCTCGTTGCTTCGTCCGTCGTGGGTTATTTTGCTTCCAAGGTAACAGAATTCCTTAACTTCGCTTATTTCCTGATTACCAATTTTGATGCAAAGTTTCTCGCTATTCTCATTTCTGCTATTTCTCATTACTGTCGCCTTTCTTCAATGTTTTTTCTTACTCTCAATCCATATTCTGTACTCATTAGAATATTCATTCCATTCAGCACATTCTTCTTCACTTTCACTGAGGATAGCAATACCATCAGCGAATCTTGTAGTTTATATCCTTTCACACTAAATTTTAATTCCACTACTGAACCTTCCTTTTATTGCAGTCATTGCTTCTTCTATGTGTAGATTGAACAGCAGGGCTGAAAGATTGCATCCCTTTCTCACACCCTTTTTGTTTCGAGCCACCTGTTTTTGTTCTTCCAACTTTATAGTTTCGTGTTGATATATATTGTATATTATCTGTTTTTCTCTATGGCTTTCCCCTATTTTTCTCAGAATTTCAAACATGCTGTGCCATTTTATAGTGCCTAACGCTTTGTTGAGGTCCCAAAATCTTTTGAACGTGTCTTGATTTTCTTTTTCTTGCTTCCATTCTCAAGCGTATCATCAGAAGTGCATCTCTGGTGCATTTACCTTTCCTAATGCCAAACTGAGTATCATCTAGCAAATTCTGAAATTTCTTTTCTATTCTTATGTATGTTATTGTAGCCAACAACTTTAACGCATAAGCTGTTAAGCTGATTGTGCAGTAGTTCTAGCACTTACCTGCCTTTACTATCTTCGGATTTCTGTGACTTTCTCCGAAACTATGATGGTTCATTGCCAGTCTCATATACTAAACAAAAATTTGAGTATTCTTTTAGGTGCCACTTCTCGCACTGATTTTAGAAATGTTATCTATCTGCACCGCCTTATTTGATGTCAAGTCTTCGAAAGGAGTTTTAAATTCTTACTGATTCCGCAACTCCACTCTCTTAGATACGCTCTCCATCTTCTTCTTATATCACGTCATCACACAACTCCTCCCCCTCATAAACGCTTTCGATGTGTTCTGTCTGCTCTCTCCTCGGTCTCTTAATGTTGTCGCCCTTGCTTTGAGTTTCACCAAAGGTTGTTTCGGCTTTGCTATCATTCATCCCTTCTGACCTTCATTTCTTTTTCGATCGCTTCACATTTTTTCCTGCGTCTATTTAGCCTTGGCTTCCCTGGCCTTTCTCTTTCTTTCAGTCCTAAGTGATGTATATTTCCGTATTCCCGTCTTTCCCTGAACGTTTTTGTACTTCCTTCTTTAGACGATTAAAGTATTTCTTCTGTTACCCAATGTATCTTCACAGTTACTTCCTTGTGCCTACGATTTCCTTCCAGTATCTGTGATTGTACATTCTGGAGATGTCTGCCTCTTCCACTGAACTTCTTACTGTGATATTCCTTAAGGCAGTATCCCCATCTTTAGCGAACTTCAAATGGTCTAATAATACCTCAGTACTTTAGTATCCAACTTCCTTCCATTCTGATTCCTCCGTGCTCTCTTAACTTGTGACGTGAGTGTGTATCTGCTCCTGGATATGCCGTACCATCCAATATCCGGTATCACTGTCTTACCATGATGTAATCCAGCTGGAATTTTCCCGTGTCCCAGGGTGTTTCACAAGTACACCTCTTACTCTCCTTATTCGCTATTACCATCTGCAATTTGTTGCAGAACTCAATTGGGCTTCCTCTTCTTTCGTTTCTACTGCCAAGCCTACAGCCATACCTACAGTATTCCAGTAGCCCAAAGTTAGTAGATTTTCATCTCCCTTTACATACCGGATTACCCTTTCAATAACCTATCTCTTCACCTTCTACTTCCGACATCGGCGTGTATACCTGAACTATTGTTGTCGGCGTCTGTTTGATGACGAATGTGAAAGACGTTACCACTGAACTGTTCACAGTAACTCACTCTTCGTCCTATTGAGAACGATTTCTACTCCTGTTATACTACTTTCTGCTGCAGTTGATACCTTATACGCGTCTGGTCTCTGTATCTAGACTGAGCCTTAGCATTTCCCCTTTCAGGTTTTCTGGATTTCCTACCACGTTCACACTTCTTACATCCCAAGCCCTCACTCGTAAAATGTTACACTTACGTTGGTTATTTAGTCTCTTTCTCATAGTCACTTTCGCCTTGGCAGCATCTCCCGGAGATCCGAATACGGGACTAGTACGGAATGTTATTGCAGCCAGAGAGGGTAATTTCGCAGATCTTCGAGAAGGGAATATCAGGTGTGCGATTTATCCACTAAAAAATTGCGAAGAAAGTGAGATTCCCAAATGAGGGCTACTCTGAAGCACAAAAATGCACGACCTTTCGTGTCCTACCAAACCGAGAAATTTTCACCTTGTATTCGTGGAAGTAATTCTTCGCGTAAAACGCCTACTGCTGATAGTAAAAAAGAAAAAAAAAAGAAAAGAAACGGAAGAAAATATTTCTCTCCAAGGCTCTCATCCTGCTAAGTGCAGAGTGTTTTCATAAGGTCCTTTTCATAGCGTCGGAAAGATCGTGGTTGGCCGTGGTGCTCATGGTGTGCTTGAGGGAGGGCCCCTGGCGCTGGTGCATCCTTCTGGTCTCCCAGCCTTCCCGTGCGGTGTTCCCCCGCTGCTTCTGCACGCCGTTCCTCGCCGCGGTGTGCTCATCGGCTAACCTTGACTTTTGCGCAACGCGTGCTTGCGTTCCCCTTGGCGTTATACAACAGCAATTACTCTGCGCCGCGTTCAAAGCGTTGTTTGCCATCGCCGTGGCTCTCCACCATTCCGCAAAGAAATAAAAACATCGCCGACTGCAGCAGAAGCAGGGTGACTTGCAAGGCGGCGGACCGCCACAGGCGCAGAGCAGGAGCAGCAAAACATCCGCAGGCTTCTTCGTTATCTTCTTCAGGTTCTGCCGCGCTTTCTGGGAAGAGATAACAACTACGGAAGAAAAAAATTTTTGGATGTACATTTTGACGAGTATTTAAGCTCAAACAAAAGAAAACATAAACACATTATGTGCTTCTCAGACGTCTCAGTTTCCTCCTCCTTCACATCAGCCATTGCAAGTGTTGAAGCGAAACATGTCAGTCAGTTCGTTGACTTTTCAGTCTTGTTCTGTAACATTATATTGCAGAGTAATTAAATTTTAGGAAAGAAAGTTTTTTTTACACAAAATCATGTTTTAAGAACGGCATAAGCACCACGTATCAGATATCCTATCTTCTGGATTTGCTGTAAAAATTCCATTGCCGTGAACTAATTACAGTAACACTACAATTTGCTGAAAATAAGTTTGGTTCAGGAATAAATAAAAACCGTTTCGTGACGCACCTAATGGTACAAATGGCCAATAGCTTCTCAAGCTAAATTTAAAAGCAATCTATAAAATTAATTGCTGTGCGAATGGTTCGTGACTGCAGTAAGACATGTAAGGATTTTCATTGTACGTATAACAGCTGCACTTTTTTTCTTTTATTTGTTATTTAGAAAGCGATATGTATTGGACCATAAGAAGACGATCAGCTGAGCAACATGCGAAACCTATTCTTGCACTATGACAACTTCACGGTGACACTTAATTACAATTATTGGCTCAAATGGCTCTAAGCACTTTGGGACAACATCTGAAGTCATCAGTCCCCTAGAACTTAGAACTAGTTAAACCTAACTAACCTAAGGACATCATACACATCCATGCCCGAGGCAGGATTCCAACCTGCGACCGCAGCGGTCGCGCGGTTCCAGACGGAAGCGCCTGGAACCGCTCGGCCACAACGGCCAGCCTACAATTATTGTACAAACGTTCTCTACGTTGGTAGGACGTAGCGTCAGTGAAAGGGAAAAAATTATATTGGGGTCTTTCCTGTTTTGTCTGTGGTATAAGGGGAATAGGAAGGGTTCCAATGTAATTACATCATTTTCATTGACTCAACGAACTTATACTGTCGTAAATGTACTGAACACTAATTATTCTAACTACTTGTATCATTTTACATGTGACTTCTACATGTGACAATAGGAAATGGTCAGATTGTGAGGATACGTTGATTCTCAACTAATCAAGATTTATTACGCTGGTCCCAAATTTGACTGTGAAATGGGTCAAATGGCTCTGAGCGCTGTGCGACTTAACTTCTGAGGTCATCAGTCACCTAGAACTTAGAACTAATTAAACCTAACTAACCTAAGGACATCACACACATCCATGTCCGAGGCAGGATTCGAACCTGCGACCGTAGCGGTCGCTCGGCTCCAGACTGCAGCGCCTAGAACCGCACGGCCACTCCGACCGGCTTGAGTGTGAACAAACGGTCCTCCATCAACGCATCTAAGAAACGTAACTCTCCATCCTACTAATAAAAACATTTCTACTGAAACGAACTTTGGGGGAGGGGGGGAGGGGGGAGGGGTAGAAGTAGGGGTAGGAAGAGTAATGACGATACTCATACCACCCCCTGCCCCCGCCACTTCTTGGATAAGCACCTGTCTTCTTTTTCTTATCTTCGTCCATCGACTGTTCCTTTTTCCTTCTTAAGAGCATTCAAGGAGTCTTGAAGCAGGTTTGCTAGAAAGGTTTCACGTATGTAACACTCAAATAACGTTAATTTTTACTAACAGTGAACATAAACTGCTTAGTATAAGTCTGTTCCATAGAGTAGAAACCGCGTCTCTGCGCTGAGTCAGATTTCATATTTCCCGCGTTTTAGACTATGTTAAACACAAAGGAAAGAATAACTTGTCGAATTTTAAAGAGGCCTCACTGTTGCGAGGGTGGAACGCAGCTACTGAAACCAGCCTTATTAATTTTCACTACATTTCCGGAGGTGGATTACGGCAGCATCGCTGAAAATTTCACAAGACGGGCCGCTCTGCCTAACGGCCGGCCGGGAGGGGCTGAGGACCGTGCTGTGGTTATCGGCTGCTAAATATTGACAAGGAATTTGGTTATTAAGGAGCACAGTGGCGCTTCCATTATGCATGAGGGGTCCGGCTCAAAATTTAATCCAGCTACGTCGTCTCAGCTCCTTCATTTTTAGCTCTCCTCTCTCTCTCTCTTTCTCCAACTCTCTCTCTCTCTCTCTCTCTCTCTCTCTCTCTCTCTCGCTCTCTCGCTTTCTCACTCTCATCATCTTACATCCTCCGTCGCTTCTCTCCGGGCTATAGCACTCAACGAGTGTGCTATCGATCTCCATCGTTTTCTGAAAATATTCCTGTCCTCTTCCTCAGGCCTTTATAACGTGTATAACTAACTTCGACTAGCACACACGGCAGGCATGGTCCTGTTGTAGGTGACACGCCTTTGCCTTCCTCCAAACTTTCATACTGGCCGAGAAAATCAGTCTGGGCCCTACTGGATAAAGTGACCCCTGGCCTCCGAACCTCGTTGCAAATTGACATTTTTCACTTATGCAAATTATTGCCACATGTGTAAAAATAAAAGCAATTACGAGCAGACAAAAAATACGAGGGTTGTCAGACGACGGTTGTCACGTCATTAACTGCATACGACTTGCGTAATTTGCTGTCGAAGTTGACTAGAGAGGAGATGATGAATCTGAAGTGGCCATATGATCCCGAAAATCTAGCCCTATCTTTCTGACCTGCAAGAGACCGTCATTTTGTCAGATCAATACACTTTTACATCACTCACATGGCCTCTTTTCCTTTCAGTCTTTCTGAAGTCTGTAAGCGTTACAGTTCTTAGCTAGCAAGACTCAAATAATACGGTTTTGCAGTTTACCATGCCTCTAACTGTTGGGCCATATTATTAGCTAGAAGCACTGTGTTTCTGCGGTTACCCTAGATCGTCTCAGCGAATTCTACGGTGGATTCACTGATAGACCACCACTAACATCGTGTCCGGTCGTATAGATTGATCGTCAGACGCTAAATTCATTTATTTCCTTTCTTCCTTCCATGTAGCCTCAGTCCTGCTATAGTCTTGCTAACTCGATCAGACCAAGTAGTTTCGATACTGAATTAATAAGTATAGAAAAGTTAGTATGGTTGTTTTAATGCCTCACTTCACTTACAAACTGTGAGAAAAGTCCTTCTTTGATATGTTGTTCAAATCACGCCCTACATCCGCACCTTCTTCGGTCTTGGTGAACCACCAGGGACCCACTCTTCATTTTAGCGTCTTGTGGCAAGTTATTATTAATACAAGACTCATCACCAGTTGTTATTGTCTTTTTCAGAAAAGAACTGATTATTCGTTTCAGTCAACTCACGGCAAGTGTCCACGCGTCGTTCCTATTGCTCGGTGTTTAAGGTTTGCGGCACGAACTGTACTCACATTTTTCTCTTTTGCGAGATAATCTGCAGAATGTCTATAATCCTTGATCAGGAGATGTTACTCCACTGCCTGTTCATAAATGACTGGTCGAATGCACATTGTTGTTTATAGTTGTTAGTTCAAGCTGCAACCGTTGTTACTGCGCTGACGTTGCTTATAAGCCGGTAACAAAATTAATATCGGAACATTTTGAAGGGACGGTTTATAATAGTAAGTTTTGTGTATCTTCAAGTTAATCAAAGTCACCAGTAATCCAAAGACTGCTTTCAATACAACATAGCTTTATTAAGCGTTGGGGGACAAATCACTCAAATATTGGGATGAAAGGAAAATAATCGTAAGACGACCAGTCGACAACGTGTTCAATATGGGCAGGAAGCTCGGATTGAGAAAGCATAGGGAAAGAATTCGGTGCTGTTCTTTTCTGAAGAACAGTTAGGGTCTTTACGTTAAACGGTTTGGTGGAGCCACAGAAAAATTAAATTAGATGGCTGTGCCAATCTGTGGTTAAATGTTGAATTCGAGTCACAGTTCTGTGGTACAACATTCCGGTAACTGTTTGCTCTCTTACTGCACATCTCATTTCTGAACATTCCTTTCCTTTCTATCACTTAACACCGCAGATGCAATAATAGCAAAGTACTGCAGTTTTCTCAACTATGAATTTCTTAGGCTGTTATCAGCACGAGTTTTTAAGTAGTGCAAGTCACTAAGCTAAAACGTTTTGGTAACCAGTGATGCTGAATCCAGTAGAAATCAGACGCTTTTTCGAGCGGGAAAGAGTATTCACCGCCGCAGTTCATTCGACAAGAGAGGCAGATGTATCAACCCAGGGTTTCTCGTATGCTTATTTTTCTGCGATTTTTGTGTGTGTGTGTGTGTGGGGGGGGGGGGGGGGGCAGGGCATAGAACACTGTTGATGTACATCTCACCCAAATTTTACAGTTTCCACTAGTGTCGGAAGGAATGTGTCCTGAGAACAAATACGTTTCATGTGAGTCACAGAGAGAGGTGGTGCGTTGTTAACTCCGATTTTCAGGAGTAACAGGTCACAGATTGCGCCCATCCACCTTGACTTCGATTTCCAGTGGTTTACTTGAATAGCTACTCGCACGCATTGGCACAGTCACACTGAAATGTCGGTGGCGGTTGTCTGCCTCATAGTTTGTATTCCGTCCCTGATGTTTTTGTTGTTAGTGAGACGTTGAAGTCCCGCCTTCTTTGCTTCATTTCAGTCATAAGTGGCATCTTAATCCATTTAATGTGCATTAAGTCATGTCAGTGCTACAGTAGAATTAATCATATTTCATGCATCACCTTGGTCGTATACACATGAGAGCAAAAAGTCTTTTACTTTAACTCGTGATTTTTATATGATAACATGACAGTAGTTTTGGAAAGCGTTTGATGAAAGTCGTCTCCTTTATGTTCATTGTCCAGGACGAAAATTTCTTCTTAAGCGAACAGTAATGATCAAATATATTTCACGTACTGTTGTTGCATCCAGTCGAGTGCTATCTTCTTCCGAGCTTCTCATTAAATCGTCAGTATACCTATGTATTTCTGTTTACTAACTCTCTTTTTTATATAGAGAATGAGTATCCAGAGTACTTAATTTTGAGATAGGTTTGCAGTCCAAGTCAAGTAGCTTGCATCAAACTGGTGCTCTCAAAAATGTCTTTCAATTCCAATGTTTTTTTAATGTAACAGTCATTTTCATAGAAAGTTTTTGAAAGTACAGAAAAAATACTTTACAATGAACCTTGTACAAAAATACCCGGTACATGTGCTACATACGTGAACATAGAGGCGAGAGGTGCTGTGTCGTCTCGAAACACAGCATATCGTGTCGCTGTGCCGAGACGGTGTGTCTTTTCGTTTGGCATATTCTTCTCCTCTTTAACCTTGAAGTGTAACTGCAAACTACAACAAACCCCGTATGTCTGTGCTGTTTTATTTAGAGGCTCTCGTTTTTCAAACAAAAGTTTGGTATTAATAAACCCATCTTCCTTCATAGATAATTTTA
This sequence comes from Schistocerca gregaria, assembly GCF_023897955.1. NCBI lineage: Eukaryota > Metazoa > Arthropoda > Insecta > Orthoptera > Acrididae > Schistocerca > Schistocerca gregaria. Next base: position 221,705,760 of record NC_064921.1, read on the forward strand.
TCGCTACGCATGATGGATTTGTGGACGTAATTAAGTGATGAAATTCAATTTTTGTTGCGCTGAATAATAAACTGGTTACTATTCGTTTCATCTCAACGGAAACTAGAAGAAATTTTAAGACGAGTTTACGTGAGTTCACATAAGCATTTAGATTCATTCCGGAGTGCATGCGTTCCCTACTATTATTGTATATCTTACGTACGCAATATGTACCTGTTTCACATGTCTTCAAAAAATGAGTATCTGTCGTAAGATAGCTTATTCACTAGGGTAACAAAAATGTAATATCCGTAGCTTGTACGTAATCGTAACGCCACACTATTTGATATCTATTGCAAATAATACATAATACATAAGCGAAATGTATGATGCATATTTACACAATAAGTGTTTAACATTTTACTTACAAAGTACCATCAGTATGATTATAAAAATCTGTCGCTCGTTATTTAATAAAATATGCTGCATGTGACTTTTTTAATTTTGGAGAAGATTTTGATTTGCACTTTCTCGCGGCTTGTAAAGCCATACGAATTGCTTTCCAACCTAAAAAGTTAGCAAATGTATGAAGTAAGTTATATAAAATAATATCAGACAGTCGTTTATACGCGTAACGTAATTCTAATCCACTGTTACAGTTTTGTAATAAAACAGGGAATGCTTCTGCCGTAAATTTTCAATCCCTCGACTAACGGCACCAAAAAGCCGAACGAATTATTAAAACGCAATGAAGGAACATGTAAGTTAAAGACACACGGAAATTAATTATACATTATGCGCAGTCCGGAAGCATCGACTGCATGCCGATCGGCGGAGTGCCGTGAAATGGCATCAAGAAAGCGCAGATCCCCGCGCCAATGAAAAAAGGGGGCAGTGCCACAACTCCAGGAAATTTCAGCGCCTCTTGTCAAGGCAGACTTAACCAGCCGCCCAACGGTGATCGGGCCCAGTTTGGTCGCAAACTTAGAGAGCGTCAGTACTCAGTAATAGGTAGACAATACTTAGCCTGCATTCTGATAGTAGTAATAGTGGGTAAAGTAATTGCGTGCAGGAGGCTCAGGAAGCATGCCAAGCCACTTAATAACGATACGATATTTTTCTTTCCTTTTTAGAAAAAGGTTTCTGGGAGTCGGGACAGGTTCCATCAGACTGGACAAAAGCAGTAATCACACCAATCTTTAAACATGGAAACAGAAAAGATTGTAACAACTACAGAGGTATCTCTTTAATCAGCGTTGTGGGTAAAATCTTCTCAGGTATTGCTGAAAGGAAAGTGCGAGTATTAGTTGAGGACCAATTGGATGAAACTCAGTGTGGGTTTAGGCCTCTTAGAGGCTGTCAGGACCAGATCTTTATCTTACGGCAAATTATGGAGAAGTGTTATGAGTGGAACAGGGAATGGTATCTATGCTTTATAGATCTAGAAAAGGCATATGACCGGGTTCCTAGGAGGAAGTTATTGTCTGTTCTACGAGATTATGGAATAGGAGGCAAACTTTTGCAAGCAATTAAAGGTCTTTACATGGATAGTCAGGCAGCAGTTAGAGTTGACGGTAAACAAAGTTCATGGTTCAGAGTAGTTTCAGGGGTAAGAGAAGGCTGCAACCTGCCTCCACTGTTGTTCATATTATTTATGGATCATATGTTGAAAACAATAGGCTGGCTGGGTGAGATTAAGATATGTGAACACAAAATAAGCAGTCTTGCATATGCGGATGACTTAGTTGTGATGGCAGATTAGGTTGAAAGTTTGAAAAGTAATATTTCAGAGGTAGATCAGAAATGTAAGGACTATGGTATGAAGATTAGCATTTCCAAAACGAAAGTAATGTCAGTGGGAAAGAAATATAAACGGATTGAGTGCCAAATAGGAGGAACAAAGTTAGAACAGGTGGACGGTTTCAAGTACTTAGGATGCATATTCTCACAGGATGGCAACATAGTGAAAGGACTGTAAGCGAGGTGTAGCAAAGCTAATGCAGTGAGCGCTCAGCTACGACCTATTCTCTTATGCAAGAAGGAAGTCAGCACCAAGACTAAGTTATCTGTGCACCGTTCAATCTTTCGACTAACTTTATTGTATGGGAGCGAAAGCTGGGTGGATTCAGGTTACCTTATCAACAAGGTTGAGGTTACGGATATGAAAGTAACTAGGATGATTGCAGGTACTAGTAGATGGGAACAATGGCAGGAGGGTGTCCACAATGAGGAAATCAAAGAAAAACTGGGAATGAACTCTATAGGTGTAGCAGTCACGGCGAACAGGCTTAGATGGTGGGGTCATGTTACACGCATGGGAGAAGCAAGGTTACCCAAGAGACTCATGGGTTCAGTAGTAGAGGGTAGGCGGAGTCGGGAGAGACCAAGGAGAAGGTACCTGGATCCGGTTAAGAAGTATTTTGAAGTAATAGGTTTAGCATCAGAAGAGGCACTAATGTTAGCACTGAATAGGGGAACATGGAGGAATTTTATAAGGGGACTATACTCCAGACTGAACGCTGAAAGGCATAATCAGTCTAAAATGATTATGATGATGATGATAATTTCCAGGTTTGTCTATAGATCATTCTACATCAGTAGCCTACAGGTCACACATGGGTGTTAGTTAGAGGGTTCATAAAATCAGTGACAAATGCTTTCTCGACCGTTCCCTTCTAGAATAGCACGAAGGAGAAATGAAAACCTAAATCTTATTTTACTACGATGGTCATTACTCCCCTTGTAGATGGGTGTCAAGAAAATATTTTTGACGCTCGGCAGATAAACTTAACGTTTAAATTTCAAGAGATATCTCGCCGCAACGAGATACGTCTTTGTTTTCATGGTTGCCACTCCACTAAGTGACTATTTCCCCGTCAGTTTTTCCTCTATTTCTGATAGTGAATAGCGAACTGCCCTTGTATGAACTTTTTCAGAGTCCTCCGTCAGTCTAATCTGTCAAGGATCCCACGCCGCACAGCAGCACTCCAGAAGAGGAAGATAGCATGATTACAGAATAGAGAGCCAATTGTGTTTCACACGGTAATTTTCTGAATCCGTGCTGGTCAATTGTCAATAGATGATTCACTTCGGCGTGTCTTCAATGTTGGAACACAGTGTATGTTGCAAAATCTGGATCTCCACGCACAGCTAAAAATCTAGTCAAGGGATTCATATTAAGTATTACCTTCTACGCAACCAACGTAATGAAAATTTGGTGCAATACTTTGAAGAAACTAATTTAGTTAGCTGATCGGACTAGGTGTTCTCCACTCCCACGTTATTAGGGGCTTACTGTGGCTTCTTTGTACAGCGCTTTAGCGATCGGAGCGTGCGACGTGCATAACAACCGTGCTGTGCGCGGGACGATATAAAATAATAAAAGCGGCTATCGGAGGGTACAGGCCGCGATGCGGCGTAATGACCTTTAATAGTCAAATATGCCGAGGTATTCAGTCTAACGAAATTGGGAGGCCGACCTATTGAAGGTGGAATCAATTTTTGTCGACAATGGCCGTGCGGAGCAATTACTTGGCGGCACGGGGACAAAGCGGGCGACGTCGCGGCTCCATTGTGTGGGCGTTTATGCGCCGCGGCTGGGACGGGGAAGCACAAACAGGGCTGCCACACCACGCCCCGCTGCTGGAATTTTGCCGGCACTGCGCTCGCCTCGATCGGCCCCAGCTGCTGGCGTTCACAGGGGTATGCACGCGCAAGCGCCCCCAAGCGGCGCAGAGTGGCTAACGGACGTCGTGTTTGATGGTAACGTGGCACCGTGTAACTGGCGTACCCGACGCAGGCGTTCCGTAGTCTGAACCATCAATGGTTATGCGTAACACGCCACAAGCACTGTGTGTGTCGCGTTTCTCGTCGTTTGATCTGAAGCGCGTCCCTCAGCTGTCTGCGTTGCGCTTGTGTTTGCTGGGTCGCGTGCATGCTAGGCGCTAGCCTTATTTTGTACATCCTGTGACGGTCCCGTCCCAGCTTAGTACACCTCTCGGAAACAGAAATATACAAACCAACCCTTTTTTTCCATTTAATACAACATTAAAATTGTCTCTCAGATCCTAGTTTCCAGTCTTCTGCCTGCGAATTTGTGTCTCACATAGCTCTTCTGACCCAGTCTTCCCATGTTGTTTTCGAGAGGCTTCTTCTTTTATCGGTTGGAATACATTCCATCATCTTCTTAGGCCATCTGACGTCACCCAAATGGCGTACATGCCCCTACCATCTGTATCGTTTTGCTTCGTTTGTATCCACAACAGTTGCGACGAGAATCGTTCTCTTATGTATGCCTTCATTATTAATGTCACATCTCCAACCCCCTTCTTCATTAACATTAAAGCTTCATTATTTCAGTTATTTCCGAACTTTCTGATCCAAACGTTGCTATATCTGCAATAGTTTTATATCTCCTAACTTGCGACGCCGATATAATATGTGTGCTCCATGAAACTCCATTTGTTTGGTTGCTTTTCTACCTTAGCCATTCTTAATTTCGCTTTTACATGATGTCAGGTGTTGGCCCACATCTCAAGTAACCAAATACACCGTTTTCTCTAAATTAACGGTTAACCCCACACATGATATTCTCTGTCCAACTTTTTAATGCTGTAGTTCTTGTCATTTTCATACTCAGCAAAAATGACTTGGTTATCAGTGAAGCATAAACTGAATGGTCTGTCATTATTTATAGACACACCAATACTTCGACACAAACTTTTCTATAACCTTAAGGTCTGTTTTTAATAATGTTTGTATATTTGTATATGTTTGGTCACTGGAATCCTTACAGATATTAATGAACGTACTTTAATTCTGTACCAGTACATAATGGTTTAACTGTTTGAACATATAACATTGCAGTCGACAACTAACAGCACGGAATCTATAATGGGCTTTCTTAAGATCAACAAAACGATATGGTTCTCTAAATCACTCGACAGTCAGCGTTATTGTAGGCAAAAGACGAGGTCTGTGCGTTTCACATGAGAATATAATCACAATATGTTATTCAATTTTCACCTTTATAATTTTCCCATACATCTAGAGTTTGATTTTATTTCACAAACTTCTCTATAGTGGGAGCACTTTTCCCGTCAAACTCCTAGGAAGCAACTGAAATACGTTCCATTAATTCTAGAAGTTTATTCAATTCACTTTTGAACAATTCGATGGGAAATCCATTTGGACATGAAGTTCGTCCATTCTTCAAAGTCATAATAAATTTTTGCACTGTTACAAGCAGATTTATTTGTCCTCTCCATAAGATGCATCCGAGATAAACGACAGATTTCAGTAAACAGATTCCCATAACATTATCTTCTTCCTTGTAATGGAATCCTTTCTGTTCCGTTAGTTCAAAGAAATTTCAGAGTTTTCCATACTTCGTCAAATATATTTATCAGTGTGTCTACATTTCTTATCCCACATTTCATTCTTAGTTTTCCTGACTGCTTTTTTCACATCTTCTCTATGTTTCACATAGTCAGTCCAATTCTATTTGTTCTTTGACGTTAACTGTATATTGTGTGTTCTCTTCTTTTCGTGTACCAGCTTTATCAGTATTATCATTCCACCATTCTTTTCTCTTTTGAATTCCTGCGTTGCCCTGCGATACTACTAAAGCTTCCTTTGCCGCTTACCCTGCACATCTAACAATAATTTGATACATTTTATTCCGCCGAAGCGTATGTTGCAGTATTCAGTTTGAAATTCAAGCTAAAGGAATATTTTTGATTCATTCTCCAGCATTCAGCATCCCTCCTCATCATCGCAGTCTCTTGATTTATAAAAGATTTTGCTCTTGTAAAAAATATTTTGGTTTTCAGAAGGTAAAGTTCAGTAACACTTCCTGCGTCCCTATACACTCCTGTGTCGTAAACTTTTAAAAATATTTTCTCTTATAATGTAGTCAATTATAGATTTTATATGTAGCGTAGTCTGTGTCTGTGTATTTCATGCTTAAAATAACAGTTTGCAATCCTTAATGAATTAGATACTGACAGGTTTCAGATAGATTATATAACGATAAGACAGAGATTTAGGAACCAGGTTTTAAATTGTAAGATATTTCCAGGGGCAGATGTGGACTCTGACCACAATCTATTGGTTATGACCTGTAGATTAAAACTGAAGAAACTGCAAAAAGGGGGGAATTTAAGGAGATGGGACCTGGATAAACTGACTAAACCAGAGGGTGAACAGAGTTTCAGGGAGAGCATAAGGGAACAATTGACAGGAATGGGGGAAAGAAATACAGTAGAAGAAGAATGGGTAGCTTTGATGGATGAAGTAGTGAAGGCAGCAGAGGATCAAGTTGGTAAAAAGACGAGGGCTAGTAGAAATCCTTGGGTAACAGACGAAATATTGAATTTAATTGATGAAAGGAGAAAATATAAAAATGCAGTAAATGAAGCAGACAAAAAGGAATACAAACGTCTCAAAAATGAGATCGACAGGAAGTGCAAAATGGCTAAGCAGGGATGGCTAAAGGATAAATGTAAGGATGTAGAGGCTTATCTCACCAGGGGTAAGATAGGGACTGCCTACAGGAAAATTGAAACGACCTTTGGAGATAAGAGAACCACTTGTATGAACATAAAGAGCTCAGATGGAAACCCAGTTCTAAGCAAAGAAGGGAAAGCAGAAAGGTGGAACGAGTGTATAGAGGGTCTATACAAGGGCGATGTACTTGAGGACAATACTATGGAAATGGAAGGGGATGTAGGTGAAGATGAAATGGGAGATACGATACTGCGTGAAGAGTTTGACAGAGCACTGAAAGACCGGAGTCGAAACAAGGCCCCGGGAGTAGACAACATTCCATTGGAACTACTGACGGCCTTGGGAGAGCCAGTCCTGACAAAACTCTACCATCTGGTGAGAAAGATGTATGAGACAGGCGAAATTCCCTCAGACTTCAGGAAGAATATAATAATTCCAATCCCAAAGAAAGCAGGTGTTGACAGATGTGAAAATTACCGAACTATCAGTTTAATAAGTCACAGCTGCAAAATACTAACGCGAATTCTTTACAGACGAATGGAAAAACAAGTAGAAGCCGACCTCGGGGAAGATCAGTTTGGATTCTGTAGAAATGTTGGAACACGTGAGGCAATACTGACCCTACTACTTATCTTAGAAGCTAGATTAAGGAAGGGCAAACCTGCGTTTCTAGCATTTGTAGACTTAAAGAAATCTTTTGACAACGTTGACTGGAATACTCTCTTTCAAATTCTAAAGTTGTCAGGGGTAAAATACAGGGAGCGAAAGGCTATTTACAATTTGTACAGAAACCAGATGGCAGTTATAAGAGTCGAGGGACATGAAAGGGAAGCAGTGGTTGGGAAGGGAGTGAGACAGGGTTGTAGTCTCTCCCCGATGTTATTCAATCTGTATATTGAGCAAGCAGTGAAGGAAACAAAAAAAAGTTCAGAGTAGGCATTAAAATCCATGGAGAAGAAATAAAAACTTTGAGGTTCGCCGATGACATTGTAATCCTGTCAGAGACAGCAAAGGACTTGGAATAGCAGTTGAACGGAATGGACAGTGTCTTGAAAGGAGGATATAAGATGAACATCAACAAAAGCAAAACGAGGATAATGGAATGCAGTCGAATTAAGTCGAATGGTGCTGAGGGAATTAGATTAGGAAATAAGACACTTAAAGTACTAAAGGAGTTTTGCTATTTGGGGAGCAAAATAACTGATGATGGTCGAAGTAGAGAGGATATAAGATGTAGACTGGCAATGGCAAGGAAAGCGTTTCTCAAGAAGAGAAATTTGTTAACATCGAGTGCAGATTTAAGTGTCAGGAAGTCGTTTCTGAAAGTATTTGTATGGAGTGTAGCCATGTATGGAAGTGAAACATGGACGATAAATAGTTTGGACAAGAAGAGAATAGAAGCTTTCGAAATGTGGTGCTACAGAAGAATGCTGAAGATTAGATGGGTGGACCACATAACTAATGAGGAAGTATTGAATAGGACTGGGGAGAAGAGAAGTTTGTGGCACAGCTTGAATAGAAGAAGGGATCGGTTGGTAGGACATGTTCTGAGGCATCAAGGGATCACCAATTTAGTGTTGGAGGGCAGCGTGGAGGGTAAAAATCGTAGAGGGAGACCAAGAGATGAATGCACTAAGTAGATTCAGAAGTATGTAGGTTGCAGTAGGTGCTGGGAGATGAAGAAGTTTGCGCAGGATAGAGTAGCATGGAGAGCTGCATCAAACCAGTCTCAGAACTGAAGACCACAACAACAATGAATGTCGCTGACATATGGATACAAGAACAACAGTTACTAGTCATAATTAAATAATAGACTGCGTACTGTCACAACGTAGGTGACAACATTTCGCGAAGTGACCTAAATGGTCACTTCCGTAAAATGTGTAGAGCTCAGAACAACATATCAGCAAAGTGTAAGAGCCTGAAAGTGGTATGTCCTTTCCAAACACGCAGTGTCAAATAATTTGCCGTTGCAAATGTTTAATTTAGGGAAGTTCCGTTGAAAGACAGATGCACTATAGCTTGCCCGCTATCAAGATTAAGCACGAATTCGCCTCAGATTCTAATTTCATTTTAACATGATCAGTTTCAAGGCTTCCAGCCTCATCTTCACATGTGCCCGCTGACTTGAATTACAGAACTCCAGTGACTGCATAATACTTGCACATTACTTGATGATTATGCGTTAACAGGTTCCTTCACCTCGTTTGGTTCTTGAAGTTTTCTCGACGTAATGAGCATTCCACGAGGTTCAGCGTTGCAGTCGGATGACTTCGACACCTTGACACGACATTTCGTCAGACAAAAATTCAGCTATAATCAGGGGAATAGCACTCAGTGTTCATTGTTTGACGCTGGGGTGTCTAACGTATCAGCAGTGCACGTTTCATATGCCAAAACACTGTCATCAGTTTTTGCTGTAGGCGAAGACGCATGTTTGTCAGCCATGCTCTGCCACTTTCTCAGTGGTCTGTAATGAAGGAGCCACGTCTCATCAACGTTTACTGTGCGACTGAGAAAGTCTTCTCCTTCCTCTTGAAAACGCCTTAGGTGATTTCAGTTTTTCCATAGGTTCCCGTTTGCGTTGTCCGTCAGTTTGCAGCGGTTTAGAGGTTCATGAACGATTGCAAATGGTGAACTACGGCTAGTGTTCAACTCACGCGCAATGTAATCAGTTCTGACACGTCGCTAATTACGAACTACAGGCGCCGTTGTCTCGATATTCTTATCCGTTTCCGAAGTCAATGTCTTTCCTGTACGCTCTTCGCCGCAGACTAATATATTTTCACTTTCAAAGCGATTTATCCACTCGTAAGTATTGCTTTCAGAAATACAGCTATCACCATTCTCCATCTACAGTCCTCTAGTAATCTCGGCAACATTAGTCCCTTCATAGTACAGAAAATGTGTAACTCAACCTAAATCATCCTCGGTGCATACGGACAACGAGGCCTGCCCTGAAATGACTACAGACAGAGTACTGACTAAACTATTCAGCTAAGGCCCGAAAGCAGTGTACAAAAAGTACCCTCCTCCACACGCCGTAAGATGACATGGATGTAGAACAGTAGTTAGGCCAAGGCACGTTGTTGTTGAGTCAGAAGGAAAAGAAAAAGCCTTTACTTATGGACGTGCCCTTTTGCAGTGGTAAACAGCAAGTGTGATGTGAGTAAGCAGAGTAAACTGGCAAGCTACGAAACAGATTACCATAAGAGCGTACAGGAAATGTAGACTAGCAAACATCATTTATTACGAACTGTGTAACCCCTTTATTGGAGCAGTACGTGTACACGTAGTCCTCTACTCATGTCTTACGTGAGCTTATAAACACAGGAAATACTCCTACGTGGGGCACTAAGTTAAGAACAGTAGACGCAGCGTACATTTTAGCACTGTAAAAAATTGTGAGAATATAGAGTGCTCACATTTCAAAGAAGCACTCGTACAGTAGGCATGGGACCAGAAATGGAAGAAAAATATTCAGCAATTGCGGAGCGACGAATAAAATGCCTTCGCCCGTGCAGAGCGTGAGAATTCTGAGGTGTCTGGTGGAGAGAAGCAGATGGAGCAAGGCGAATAGATGGAAGTGAAAGAGAGAGACAGAGGAGAGGCATATTACTGAAATCCAGTAACGGCTGCCACGGCGGCGGCACCTGCCGACTCAATTCCTCCGCGAGAGATCTCGAATGCACTGTCAGACTGTATGGGGAAGGGGTTGAGGAGGGAAGAGGAGGGTGGGGAGGGGGCAGGAGGCTACGGAGATAGCGTAGCACGGCGGCAATACACGAAGCGGGAGAGTGAATCTGCGACACTAGGCGGAGGGAAGGGGGAGGGGGAAGTAGATTTGGTAGGCGGGGGGGGGGGGGGAGGAAGCGGTCGCGGAATTGAATCGTGCCGCGCCCTTGACGGAAGCAGCGGTGCAGGTGCTGCCACCTGTAATGTAGCAGCAGGGCGGAGAGGGGCCACCACAGCTGTACTTTTTCCAGTGCTAACGAGAACTCGAGAGGTTTACTAGACTAGTGTGCTGCGTCCGGATCGCACAGCATTTGCTTAGGCTCGGCATGCCTCTTCCATTGTGCTCACCAGTATTACTCTCACAGTGTTACGAAATTGAGGGATATCTGACGACATCTTTCACTTCAGATCAAAACGAAGTGAAACATCAAACAAAAGTCACATGCTCCAAATTACACGCCGTTTTGGGCTAATACTAAATTTACTTTTGTGTATGTGCACTACGATTTTTTTTAATATGCCACTGAACTCACCCGAATTATTCGTTTCACCTGTCAGTAGAATGCACTCTGTCCCAGACTTCCTTCCATAATATAGAACCATTTACAAGGAAAAATCAAAGATACTACCCTCCATGTACTAAATGTTGATGTACCCTACACAGTGGCACGTTGATCATTGTAATAATAGAAATAAATGTAAAATATGTGAAAATTCCCTTCTTCTTCAGCTATATTAATTGGATATGATTACAGTGACTTTCTCAGTGATGAATGAATCTTTGTTTTTGATTTGCCTGCATTGATGTTTTGGAATTAACATTTGAATGCCTACTATCCTGAACGTGCTAAGGACCAAACGTAGCGCTTTGAAATATAATGTTGTATGACGTACGAAATTAGCACGTGCGTTTTTGCCGTGCTAAACATTTATTATCATCCGCTAAGTATAAACTGTACTGCAAGTTGAGAGAAAATGGTATTGAAATGCCCAGAAAAAAGAAAATTAAAGTCTTGAGAGCAGAAGATGTCTCACACAATACTTTGTTCAGAGTATATAGGCTAAGTTCAACAGATATATAATGCTAGAATAGTTGAAAAAACTTACCGAAATATAAATATCTTACGTCATGTAACAGTACGAAACAAAAATTATCAGTTTGCAGTAGCATTAAACAAGTCAATAAAAAACCGCCAATGGTGAAGTATAAAGGGTAACATTTCAAGCAAGTCCTCCTTTTTTCAGCAGACAGTCGTGAAATACCCAGAATGAAATTTTCACTATGCAGCCGAGTGTGCGCTGATATGGAACTTCCTGGCAAATGAAAACTATGTACCGGACCGAGACTCGAACTCGGGACCTTTGCATCTTGCGGACAAGTGCTCTACCATCTTTCTTTGTTTCCTTACCTTTTTTTAACGTAAAACATAGATAAGTAAGTTTCTCAGCATCCTTCTTCTCACTCCAGAGTTTCCGCTTATCGAGTGTAGTTACCTTACCGCTTCGATACCTCTGCACGACTCCGTATATCGTCAACCATGCGTCCACATCCTGAACTCGTACATCCATTGTGTATATTCCCATACAGGTGAGACATTTTAGTTTAAAGTAGCTTGACCGGTGTCGGCGAGTCTCAGTCCGGCACACAGTTTTAATCTGACAGGAAGTTCTTTTGGCCAGAGGACTTTTGCATCGTAATTCAGAATAATACATGCACTGCAATATCTTAAAACAGTGATGTGTCTTTGAATTCAACACAATTGGACAAATAACACCAGACGAAACCCATTATAGTTTGCTGTGGATGCATAGAACCGATACAGTAAATTTGAGGCGTTGAGTACTGCGTTTCAGTACTTTAGCGATGGAAAGGGTGTGCACCACAAGCTACGCCGCAGTCGACTATACCCAGCTGCCATCGCTCAGTGTGGACAACGTCTCGGTCAGTTCGTGCTTGGTGACCGGCATATTACAACTAATGAATTGTGGGTACAGCTGAAAATCTTATATAACGCCTTAGACAAGATGTTACGCAACGTTAGTTACCGGAAGGTGTGCTGGAGTCGAGTTCCACAGACGTTTACACAAGACGAAAAAAATTATCGAATATGAATCTGTCTGAGCCCCCTGTATTAGTGTAAGGTTGAAGATGACATACGATCAGCACCGTAATCAGACATGGCGCCTCTGTTACGAACAGGAACCAGGAAGAAAGTGCATGGGCTACCTACATGATTCAGGTGTGTACTATACACCCAGATATCTAATTGAGTAGGAGTGTAAATTACTATACACTGTCTATAAAACTACTCTTCCATTTGCAGACGATCAAATAATGAGCCAAGAAAATGAAACATGCAGCCGTCCATGTTCATTCTAAATAACCTATGTAAAAATTGTACATCTTCATATTTTGGCGACACAATGATCGTTACATAAAATTTCGGGCGTTCAGCGGCATAAATTATACTTCTTCTTCTTCTTCTTCTTCTTCTTCTTCTTCTGATATTTCGGCTGTATACCGTCCAGCCATCTTCAGAGTGCGCCGGGACCACGACACTGCAGATGTCGCCACAGATACACAGGGCGAAAGATACGTTGATCGGTAGCAGAGAGGTACAACATAAGAACGAAATTAGACCTGTGGCTGCGACGTCGATCCACAATATGATATTGATTTATCACTGCAAGATACACCGTTGCGACATCTTTGTGAGTTTACTACAGAAAGTGACGAAGTCCGTGATTTATCCAAGTTTGATCAGCTATCTCTATTAATTAAACTCGTCGCATAACTAATTTCAATTCCTTCTTTCATGATTGATTCCGAGAAAGATGAATTTGAAGCTAAAATTTTCAACTTCATCGCAACCCATAGTGCGCCCACTGTTCTCTGCCATCTAATAAATCGGCGGTGGCAGAGTATTGTGCTGACATTGGGCGCTCTATGGTGTACGATAACGTCGAAATTTTTAACCTCGAATTCATCTTTCTGGGACTCAGCAGTGAAAGAAGCAGTTGAAATTGTGTTGGTGATAAATTTAATTACTAGAGGCAGCGGATTCAGCTTGGTCAAATCATGGACTTCGTCACTTTCTGTAATAAACTCATAAAGACATCGCAACGGTGCAGCTCGCAGTAGTATGTCGATATCACCGAGTTGATAGTCGGCGCAGCCATAGATCTAATTTCATGCATATTTTGTACTTCTTTACTTCTGATCAACGTCTGTGGCGCCTTGTGTATTTGTGACCACATCCGCAGTGACGCGTTCCGCGGGTTTATAGGGACGGAGCAAGTCCTGGAGCGTCAGTCACCCGGCTCACTCTGAAGATGGCTGGACGGTATACAGCGAAATATCAGAAGAAGATGTGAAATTTATGCGACTGCACGCCCGAAATTTTATGTAACTATGCGAATACTATATCTTTAAAATCTTAGTTAATAAAATGAAAATTTTTGCTTTTAGGGAATAGGATACAGAGATCAAATATTGTGCGAGAAAACAACAGCTCAGAAAAAGTATCGAATTTTAAATTTATTGGCTGTGACACAAGTTTTTATAATGAAAAGGCCTTTGGGAAGTTAGCAAATTTCTAGTTATGTGTAGGGACAAAGCAAAGAATTCTTAAAAATAAAGTGAGGGAAGAACGAAAATTAAATTATAAAGAAAGGGCTTTACGCGTATTGCTTTATGGCAGCGAAGCTTGGGTGCCGATTCAGAAACAGTGGAGTAAATTACAATCTTCAGAAATGATATTTTTAAGGAGTGTTAAAGAATTTACGGGGACGGATAGGTAAGGAAATGCAGGTACTAAGAAGGAATTAAATATAGAATCAGTACATCAGAAAATATTAAGTACACTACTGGCCATTAAAATTGCTACGCCAAGAAGAAATGCAGATGATAAACGGGTATTCATTGGACAAATATATTATATTAGAACTGACATGTGATTTCTTTTTCACGCAATGTTGGTGCATAGATCCTGAGAAATCAGTACCCAGAACAACCACTTCTGGCCTTAAAAACTGCCTTGATACGCCTGGGCACAGAATCAAACAGAGCTTGGATGGCGTGTACAGGTACAGCTGCCCATGCAGCTCCAACACGATACCACAGTTCCTCAAGAGTAGTGACCGGCGTATTGTGACGAGCCAGTTGCTCGGCCACCATTGACCAGACGTTTTCAGTTGGTGAGAGATTTGGAGAATGTGCTGGCCACGGCCGCAGTCGAACATTTTCTATATCCAGAAAGGCCCGCACAGGACCTGCAACATGCGGCCGTGCGTTATCCTCCTGAAATCTAGGGTTTCGCAGAGATCGAATGAAGGATAGAGCCACGGGACGTAACACATCTGAAATGTAACGTCCACTGTTCAAAATTACGTCAATGCGAACAAGAGGTGACCAAGACGTGTAACCAATGCACTCCGTACCTCACGCCGTTTGATACGCCAGTATGGTGACGACGAATACACGCTTCCAATGTGCGTTCACCGCTATGTAGCCAAACACGGATGCGACCATCATGATGCTGTAAACAGAACCTGGATTCGTCGTTAAGTACACCATCGCAGTCTGTGATGCAGTAACAAGGGTAACCGCAGCCATGGTCTCCAAGCTGATAGTCCATGCTGCTGCAAACTTCGTCGAACTGTTCGTGCAGATGGTTGTTGTCCTGAGAATGTCCCCATCAGTTGACTCAGGGATCAAGACGTACCTGCACGATCCGTTACAGCCATGCGGATAAGGTGCCTGTCATCTCGACTGCTAGTGATACGAGGCCGTTCGGATCCAGCACGGCATTCCGTAATACCCACCTGAACGCGCCGATTCCATATTCTGCTAACAGTCATTGGATCTCGACCAACGCGAGCAACAATGTCACAATACGATAAACCGCAATCGCGATAGGCTACAATCCGACCTTTATCAAAGTCTGAAACGTGATGGCACGCATTTCTCCTCCTTACACGAGGCATCACAACAATGTTTCACCAGGCAACGCCGGTCAACTGCTGTTTGTGTGTGAGAAATCGGTTGGAAACTTTCCTCATGTCAACACGTTGTAGGTGTCGCCACCGGTGCCAACATTGTGTGAATGCTCTGAAAAGCCAATCATTTGCATATCACAGCATCTTCTTCCTGTCGGTTAAATTTCGCGTCTGTAGCACGTCATCTTCGTGGTGTAGCAATTTAATGGCCAGTAGTGTAATAGACAAAATTGGAGCAAATAACTTACAACTTGGCGAGGGGGAATAAGAGATCACGGACGCTGGAAACAACAGTGATGCCATAACTGACATGGACGCGTATTCCACGAAGTGCAGAAGAAGAAGAAATAGAAGAAGAAGAAGAAGAAGAAGAAGAACCTACATTGTGATTTCACCTTGAGATCATAGCCCTACCTTTTCTGATTCCGTCGAATGGCTCTAACGTGTAAAGATGCAGCGTCACGGGAGCTTTGCGTACGAGCAAGACTCGCAGCGATCCTAGAATCCAATGGCTGTGCTGTCCCAGGGGGCAGGCAAAACGGCCTGGTGCCGGCCGCTCAGGGCTGCAGAAGAAATCTGCCGCTTTGGAGTGGGCGCTCTGCGAAGTGGGAACTACCGATGCCGATCGCGGCGGCAGCGACGCGTCCGCGCGACTTCTTGTCACACAGAGTAAGCGGAGCGCGGCGCCGCTCACGAGGACGAGGGACACGGACCATTCAGGCGCGCTGGGCTGAATAAAAGCGTGCGCCCGATACAAAACGAACAGTGCCTCCTGTCTTCCTTCTCTCTCGCTTACGCTCGTCAACTGCGTGTTTTTTCCTTCTTTCCACATGCTATTTCCTCGCACATTGCACAGGTGCGCTTACTGTCATCTGTACGATACATCTCTGAAAACTAGTGCAGTGTTCTGAAATGCTTAGAATGTTCCACTCACAAGAAGGTGAGCATCTAAATTCTTCAATACTGATGAAATGCGTCATACAGTACACCTTGTACGATAAGTAAACTGGATAAAAATTTAGTCAACACCCTTTTCACTACGTTTCGCAGGCAGTTCTAAAGAGACCCTGATGGGATGTTTAGCGGGCCAATCGGTTTGCAATAGAATGTTTGTAAATTCAGGAAAAATCGATATGTTGCTCTAAGCCTTCCATGCAGTCTCTCGATGACCAGTCTAAAGATAGCAAAACAAAAACCGAAGTTTTAAGTTTCTCATTTTAGGAATCGCGAGCGCAGCAGAACGGTACGAACATCCCGTTGTTTGACTATCATATGGATGACATAGTTATACACATCCAGCAAAAGTTGAAAACAAATGCCGGCCGGGGTGACCGAGCGGTTCTAGGCGCTACAGTCTGGAACCGCGCGACCTCTACGGTTGCAGGTTCGAATCTTGCCTCGGGCATTGATGTGTGTGATGTCCTTAGGTTAGTTAGGTTTAAGTAGTTCTAAGTTCTGGGGGACTGATAACCTCAGATTTTAAGTCTCATAGTGCTCAGAGCCATTTGAACCATTTTGAAAACAAATAAGTCGTTAGGTCCGGATGTAATTGGCGGCCGGAGTGGCCGAGCTGTTCTAGGCGCTTCAGTCCTGAACTGCGCTGCTGCTACGGTCGCAGATTCGAATCCTCCCTCGGGCATGGATGTGTGTGATGTCCTGAGGCTAGTTAGGATTAAGTAGTTCTAAGTTCTAGTGGACTGATGACCTCTGATGTTAAGTCCCATAGTGCTTAGAGCCATTTGAACCATTTTGAACCGGATGGAATTCCAATTTGGTTTTACAAAGAATACTTGCGACATTGCCCTCACTTAGTTTGCATTTACCGCGAATCTCTCGGTCTGCCCAGATACGTCTACATATACGTGATTACTCTGCTAATCACAATAAAATGTCTGGCAGAGGGTTCAATGAACCACCTTCATGCTGTCTCTCTACTGTTCCACTCTTGAACGGCACGCAGGGAAAACGAGCACTTAAATTTTTCTGTGCGAGCACTGATTTCCCTTATTTTATGTTGATGATCATTTCTCCCTACGTAGGTGGGTGCCAACAGAATTTTTTCGCAATTGGAGGAAAAAACTGGTGATTGAAATTTCATGAGAAGATCCCGTCGCAACGAAAATCGCCTTTGTTTTAATGATTGCCACTCTATTTCACGTATCATGTCTGTGACACTATCTCCCCTATTTGGCGATGATGCAAAACGAGCTGCCCTTCTTTGTACTTTTTCGATGTCATCCGTCAGTCTCACCTGATGCGGATCCCACACCGCACGGCAATACTGCAGAATAGGGCGGGCAAGTGTAGTGTAAGCAGTCTCTTTGGTAGACGTGTTGCACCTTCTAAGTTTTCTGCCAGTGATTCGCAGTCTTTGGTTTGCTCTACCCACAATATTATCTATGTGATCGTTTCAGTTTAGGTTATTTGTAATTGTAATCTCTAAGTATTTAGATGAATTTACAGCCCTCAGATATGTGTGACTTATCGCGTAATCCAAATTTAGCTGATTTCCTTCAGTACTCATGTGAATAACTAGACACTTTTCTTTATTCAGGGTCAATTGCCACTTCTCGCACCATAGAGATATCTTATGTAAGCGACTGGGAAAAAGCACAGGTGGCTCTTGTATAAAAGAAGAGTAAAAGAGCGGACTCACATAATTACGGACCAATGTTCTTAAAGTCAACATATTCCCAGTTCGGATATAATAAATTTTGTTGATACCGAGAATCAATGTGTCCACAAATCAGCACGATTTTAGAAAGTATCACTCGTGCGAAACTCAGCTTGCTTTTTTCTCACATGACATACTGCGAACTATAGATGAAAGGAAACAGGCAGATTCCACTTTTCTAGATATTTGGAAAACATTAAATACGGTGCCACGCTACAGACTGTTAACATGGGTACGAGCATATGGAATAAGTTCATAGATGCATGAGTAGCTCAAAGACGTCTTAAGTAATAGAAGCCAGTATGTTGTCATCGACGGCGAGTGTTCGTCAGAGACAAGGCTTTCGTCACGAGTGCCCCAGAAAATGTGATAGGACCGCTGTTTTTCTCTATATACATGAATGGTTTAGCGGTCGGGATTTGCAGCAATGTGCGGTTGTTGCTGACTATGCTATGGTGCACGGGAAAGTGTCGAAGTTGAGTGTAAGACGATACAAGGTGACTCTGACAAAATTTCTAGTTGGTATGATGAATGACAGCTACGTCTAAAAGTAGAAAAATGTAAGTGAATGCGGAAGAGTAGGAAAAGCAGACCCATAGTGTACGAATACAGCAGTAGTAGCGTCTGCTTGACACAGTTAAGTCATTTAAATATTTGGGAGTAAAGTTGCAGAACGATATAAAATGCAATTGGTATGTGAGGATTGTGGTGGGAAGACGAATTGTTGACTTCGGTTGATTGGGAGAATTTTAGAAAAGTGCGGTTCATATGTAAAGGAGACCAGGTATAGGAGGCTGGTGCGACCTATTCTTGAATACGGCTCGAGTGTGGGATCTTCACCAGATCCGATTACAGGAAGACATCGAAACGATTCAAGGGCGGGCTGCTACATTCGTTAGCAGTAGGTTCGAACAGTGCTAGTTCTACATGGTTCGAAGGAGAGCTTCTGTGAAGTTTGGAAAGTAGGAGACGAGGTACTGGCGGAAGTAAAGCTGTGAAGACGGGGAGTGAGCGAAGCTTAGTTGGCTCAGATGGTAGAGCACTTGCCCGCGAAAGGCAAAGGTCCCGAATTCGAGTCTCGGTCCGGCACACAGTTTTAATCTGGCAGAAAGTTTCAGTACTCATGTGTTACGGTGATGCTTCGGGTAGACAAAAGGGAATCCGTGGAGGGAGGGCAACGTTCTTTTCGAGGAACACTATTGTGAAAATCTAGAGAACCGTGAAGTTGACTGCAGAACGATTCTACTGCTGCCAAAATACATTTCGCGCAAGAATCACGAAGATACGAGAAATTAGGGTTCACAGGGCATATAGGTAGTCGTTTTTTCTTTTCTATACTTGCAAGTGGAATATAAAAGGTAATGATTACTCTCGGTCAAGCACTGTACGGTGACTTGAGAAGCACTCTTCGCAGTGCAACACCTGAAAAGAGGCAACATCGAAATTTCTAGAACATTACTGCTCGCCTGCAGCCAGCTGTTGTCCAGACTCGATGTTTTTTTGTCGAATGAGGACGTGCAGCATTATGAGCTGCAGCGAGCAGTGCCTTTTTAATAGGTACCCGACTACAAATGTCCATTGTACGCAGTTCACAGGATTCCCTCGGGAATTGCTTGAAATGGACCTGCATCCACTGACAACAGCAATATGTGGTAGTCCTGCGTTTGAAACCCTGTCGACTAGGACCCTTTTACGACCATAGTTCTTGTGCCGTCCAACGTATCTGCCAGTGGTACAGTATTCGTTGTAGACATGCCGGGCGGTATATGCAAATACACCAGCAAATCGGCCACCTTCATTCACTGTGCGGTTTTGAGTGCATCCAAACACGACAGTTCCTCTCTGCCATTCTGATTCGTCTGCACGTCGACCCATCTTACAACTTGATTCCATACAACCGACTGACACAGAAACCCAAGAATGAGTACGCTTTGTCTAGGAACGTGCCAGCAGATTCAACGATGGTCATTACTATATTCAGTAAATATTATAATTTAAACTTGACGTTAGCCCTTGTATATTCTTGCTTTCGGACCTACAATGTCTGCTGCTTACCATGCCTGCTGCTTATACTAGGAGCCCTTATGATATGTTGTCGGTACCTACGGCACATGCAAATGACCTGTACGGCCTAAACCGCTAACCGTGCGAAAGATAATAAAGTAAATACTTAACAGCGAAGCTGTTGAACAAATTTTTAGTTTCACTGGATGGTAATGAATGCCCTTACGTGTACCACGGAACGTTTTAATTTCCTGCTTCCCAGTTTACGTCTACGGTGAAAGCGGAGACTGATGGCAAGCACCGATTTTTGCATGCTATTGTTCAGAAACGGAATGACGGTATTGTGAGGTATAGAATTTACCGAAACCCCAGACTTAGTGACCGTTATCTGCATGAGACTAGCTGTCACCCACCATAATGATGCACCGGAAGCCTTAGGACTATATATTTCATATCTGATACGGAAAGCTTACCACAGAAAACTGAACATCTGAGGTCGGTATTTAAAAGGCACGGGATCCCTGAGAAGTGGCTCCGTCCTGCCTTACGTATCAGTCGCACTACTACCTTGTGGAGCGAGATCATGATCTAAAATAAGGAGAATTTTTGAACTTTGATCATCAAGACTGCTTTTCGTCCGCCAGCCCGGATTAACGTCCTTTCTGATTTTGTTAAAGATCTGGGAGTAAGGAAGCTCGGTGTCTATAAGATACACACCACTAAGCCGAAGCATAAAGTAGTTAAACTGTTCGGACCGTTTAGGACGGATGTGTGAAACTTTCTCGTATAACAAGGTTAGAGCAACGAAAAGAATCGCAGTGGCGGAACATAGCTTAGCCTATGCACTGTCGCTTCTCCCTACTGGAATTTTATTCTAAAAATCATAATAAAAATAAAGATCATTGATCTTATTAATAAGCACAAGAGTAAGTCACGGAATCCTGGGCTGAGCTACATTAAAGTACATTCCATGAATGGAGGATTTTGAAGATCAGTTACCGTAGCAATACCTCGTTTTTATTTGTCTTCACCATCAACGGGGCTGCTATAAAAGAAAAAGTATCTTTTACGATAGAGACAGCACTCATGGCACTCAACAGGCACGCTTGCTCCCTGCTGGCGTAAACAGGGAAGAGCCGGCTGTACGCTCGAGAGGAGACTCGCATAATTTATGTACATTTAATTAATTCATTTGTGTACTGCTATTAAATCAGCCAACAGGGATTCTAACATGGATAACAGGTAATTTATATCGGTCAACAGGCAAGGGGATTAGTGTTTAACACCTAGTTAACGGTTGATTTGGGGGAGGGGACCAACAGCGAGGTCGTTGGCCCCGTCAGATTAGGGAGGGATGGAGAAGGAAGTCGGCCGTGCCCTTTCAGAGGACCCATCCCGGCATTTGCCTGAAGCGATTTAGGGAAATCATGGGAACCTAAATCAGTTTCTCTACTGGTCCATTGGGGGCGGGACACCGGCTGGTTTAGTAACTGTAATTGTCAATGAAATACACCAACAGCAATGTAGCTCAAGATGTTATTTTATTTTATGTTGAAGGCTAACAGTTTCAGTATTTAATTATGCCATCTTCAGGTACCATATGCACCTCTCCAAATGAACGAAAATGTGATGTACAGCCATTAATCAGTGGATGCCCTGAGTCCAGTCATTACAATGGTGCTTCATTCGAATACAATTTCGTTCATATGGAGAGTTGTATATTGGGCCTGAAATTGGTAGCTTTCAAAATAAAATGAAATAATATCTTAAGTTACACGGCTGTTGGTGAATTTCATTGACATTGATAACTACTAAACGAAGATGGACGGACGCGAGTTTGAACCGTCGTTCTCTAGAATGCTAGTCCTGTGTGCCAACCACGCCACCACCTTTCTCAGTGACACCCATTCAATATGGCCACTATGAAAGGAACGATAGTTCATATTAGGAGTAACGGAGGAAGGACTGGTCGTAGACTTCTTGAAGGATCATTTCCAACAGTTCAGCGCAATTCCTGTATGGAAACAAATGGAAGATTAAATCAGCTTGTCTGTGCCGATATTTGAAACCTGTTCTTCGGGAAAACAAAGCCAGTCCTGCCACCTGTGCTAAGCGCGTGATTCAGTATCTTCTCATTTAGCGCCTTTTTATGCGCAGTCCACAGCAAGTGAGCATTTTGTGAGCGGCACAAAGTTTTAGGCAGAAGGCGATTACGTATCAGGAAAAAGTTTACAAGCCGAGAGGAAAAGTGAAGGCTGGCCCCACTGCGCGCAAGGAAGTAGGATGGATCTGCCGGGCAGTATACTTAGACACGTGATGCTTCCGGCTCTCCACCCCTTCTCCACACCCCTCTCTTACTTCCTCCTGACACTTTCTTCTCCTCTGACCATCCCCCTCTTCCATGCACTCAGGCCGACGCATCTGCTGCTCTGCTGCTTGGCCCGGATAGATTATTCGGAAGAAAGTGCTGGACATAGTTGGGGTGAGAAAGAGACGCGATGTGAAGCGTGTGTGTGTGTGTGTGTGTGTGTGTGTGTGTGTGTGTGTGTGTGTGTGTTTGTGTGTGTGAGTGAGTGTGTAAGATCACGCTGACTTTTCATGGGAATTTCTGCCGGCATATTAATAAGTTTGTTTTTGTCTACATGTTTACATTCATAATATCTTTGTAGGCGTCCCTACACGTTTCTTATGTCAGAAATTTAATTCAGTTTCACTCTTTTTCGTATTTGTGTTTATATCACACTACGGTTCATACCATCTTTTCTGCCGTGTATATACACGTTTTCTGCTCAGGAATGAAATGAAACTGTGCACTTTCCCCAAGACACAAGGTTACAAAATGGTTCAAAAATGTACATGATGCATGGGAACGAAAGGAAACGCCGAGGCCGAAAAAGAACAATGTTTCTCGCAATAAGGTGACCTTTCACTAAGGATTTATTATTCAGAAACCATGGAAACAGAGCAGCACGTATAGCTTACTTAGTTTTCGGTTGTTGAACTACCATTAACTGTCAGTTGCCTGCGAAATAGGTGAAAGTTTACATGAATTGGATAAACTGCTAGTTTTACAATGCGTGTATTCCTTGGTAGAATGGATGCAGTTAATTTTGTACCAGAATCTTGTCTTCTACTGGGGAAACGTGTCAGTCCCATTTGCGTCGCTCGTGTTTTACGTGCGTTATGCCTAATTGAAAATCTTCACGTTATATGTACAGGGATGGACAAAAACATGGAATCATCGGGAGAAATGTCTGCTTGAACATAAATGCATATGCTATCAAAGCTTGAAGATTGCGCTGTTGTATTTTACTTTGAACGGCACCTGTGCAATCTCTTCAAAACGTTGCAAGTGTCACTCGTGATCAGAATAGTGTACTGTCTAGTTGTGAATGCGTTATGTTGGAGCTCAGTGCATTCGAACAAGGGGAAATTGCTGGTGTTTGTATGCAGCCTGCTTCTGTAACCAAGGTAGCCAAAGTGTTTGGTTTTGCAAGAGGCATCGTATCGAAGATTTACATTGCACACAAGGAAAGAGGATAAATATTATCCACTCACAACGCGAACGGAGGTGTGTGTTGAGTGATTGCGTCGGACTTTCGTTGAAGAGGATTGTGACGGAAAGTAAGAGGACGACAGCGGCAGAAGTCACTCCAGATCTGAATGTCGCATTCGCGAGCACTGTCAGCACAAAAACAATACGAAGCGAGTTCCACAAGAGGAGAACTGCAAAGCGTGCTGGAATTCCAGAACCAATCATCACTGATGCAAAAGCCCGTTGCAGGGAAACGCGGGACAGAAGATATAAAACTTGGGCCATGGAGGAATAGAA
This sequence comes from Schistocerca gregaria, assembly GCF_023897955.1. Classification (NCBI taxonomy): domain Eukaryota; kingdom Metazoa; phylum Arthropoda; class Insecta; order Orthoptera; family Acrididae; genus Schistocerca; species Schistocerca gregaria. Next base: position 221,729,489 of record NC_064921.1, read on the forward strand.
GGTTATAATTTGATCCGACGCGTCTTTCTTGACGCTTTTTCCGACTTCTCGTAAAGTTTATTCGTCTGAAGAGTGAAAAATGGCAGGGGTTCGGTGATGCTTTGGGGTAGCCATATCATGGTATTCTATTGACCCCACGCTTGCTTTTCAAGGTCACGTTACTTCCAAGGGTTACGTGATAACTTTGGCTGATCAGGGCAATCCCACAGTACAATGTTATATCACCAGTGGTGATGTTGTTCCACGACACAAGGGCCTTGTTCATGTTCGCCACATCGTCCAGGACTGGTTTATGGAGCACGACGATATATTGTCGCATCTGACGTGGCCACAATATTATTGAGCCTTTGTCATGCACTGTGGAGATAAGTGTGCGATAGCTATCCACCACAGTCATCGTTACATGAACTTATCGTAATTTTTTTCAGGAAGAATGGTATAAGATTTTCTTGTAAACCATACAGACCTGTATAATTGCATAGGATTCCGCGGCCAGAATCAGTCGACTTAAAAGTTTCCTGGGTATGGTTCCGTGTCATAATGTATAACACTACTGCTGCTGGAGCAAAACCAACGTTTTGGTCACGGTTGCGGCTGCCTTCTGTGTCTAATGGTAGACCCAGAAGAAGGCCGCTACAACCGTGGCCGAAACGTTGGTTTTGCTCCAGCAGCAGTAGTGTTATACATTATGACGCGGCACCATACACAGAAAACTTTCATGTCGACATACGGACCTGTATTTATCCACTTCGAAATGAATGGTAGGCGTTTTGAATGTCACTGAGTTTCATAGTGTGTTGTGGTTTGGTGTTTCCATATTATTGTCCATCTTCTGTATCTATTGCGTGATATACACTGGAGCGCCAAAGGAACAAGAATAGGCATGAGTGTAAACAGGCAGAATACGTCGCTGCGTTCGGCAACGTCTACATAAGACAAGTGTCTGGCGTAGTTGTTAGGTCGGTTACTGCTCCTACACTTTCAGGCTACCAAGATTTAAGTGAGTTTGAACGTGGTGTTATAATCGGCGCACGAGCGATGGGACACAGAATCACAGAGGTAGCTATGAAGTGGGGCTTTCCCACTCGACCATTTCACGAATTGCACCGTGGATATCAGGAATCCAGTAAAACATAAAATCTCCGACATCGATGCGGCCGGAAAAAGATCCTGCGAGACCGAGACCAACGACGACTGAAGAGAATCGTTCAACGTGACGGAAGTGCGACCCTTCCCTACTGAAGGTTTCAATGCTGATCCATCATCAATAAGTGTCAGCGCGTGGACCATTCAACGAAACAGCATCGATATGAGCTTTCGGAGCGGAAGGCCCATTCGTGTACCCCTTGATGACTTCACGACACAAAGCTTTAAGATTCGGCTGGGCTCGTTAACACCGACATTGTACTGTTGATGACTGGAAACATGTTGCCTGGTCGGATGAGTCTCGTTTCAAATTGTATCGAGTGGATGGAGACAACCTCATGAATCCATGGACCCTGCAAGTCAGCAGGCGACTGTTCAAGTTGGGAGAGGCTCTGTAGTGTCGTTGGGCGTGTGTAGTTGCTGTGATGTGGGACCTCTGACACGTGTAGATACGACGTAAGTATCCTTTCTGATCACCTGCATCCATTCATGTCCATTTTGGTTTCCGACGGTCTTGGGCAATTCCAGCAGAATAGTGTGACACCCCACACGTCAGAATGCTACAGAGTGGCTCCAGGAGCTCTCCTCTGAATTTAAACACTGCCGCTGGCCATCAAACTCACCAGGCATGACCATATCTGGGATGCCTTGCAACGTGTTTTTCAGAAGAGATCTCCTCCGCCACCTACTCTTACGGATTTATGGACTACCCTGCAGGATTCATGGTGTCAGTTGCCCCCAGCACTACTTCAGACACTATTCGAATCCATGCCACGTCGTGTCGCGGCACTTCTGCGTGCTCCCGGGTGCTCTCTACGATATTAGGCAGGTGTACCAGTTTCTTTGGCTCTTCAGTCTACATTGTGTGTATTTGCTTGAAAAATCAGCGAGCACTTTTTTACTGTAACACTCCTTGGTATATATCACCAATTCACACAACTTACGGACAACTTTATCACTACAAAAGAATAGTACTTTGCCAGCTAGTATTACAAAAATGTAGACATAATACGGTGTGATTCAGCCACCCTACATAAAGGTTTTATGCAACCCGCAACGTCTTCAAATACGATATGCAAGATTTTCATATTCTCTCGCTCGCTATGCACCAACTACTTGTCCTACAGAATAGGAAATTTAATGTAGGTGAATTCTGTACAGCACTACGTTTTCGCAAGAGGCTGTACTTTTCGAATTATGAAAGAAAAACCTTGAAAGATGTTTGTATTGAATAACTCGAAACCGTGGCCTTCACCTAAAACGTATCCCAGTACAATATTTAACTACATTAAATTTCCTACAGAATAGTACAGTTAATTTTTTCTGTAGGACTAACAATTTGCATATAGCGAGTGAGAGAAAATGAAAATCTCGAATGTGGTTTTTGAAGGCGTTGCTGGTTGCTTAGAACCCATAGATAGGGGCTGCTGACTGACCCTGTATATAAAATATATCTGAAACAGTACTTGCAGAAACGTTATACCGCGTGACAGTAAGACTTTATTTCTGTATTTGTTAATAACTTCTCGCCCTGTCTTTGTGTAAATGCTCATACCTGTTCATGCAGGTCGTCAAAGCAAGTGGTAGTGATTTCTCAGCTGAGCTATACGGCTCTCTGACAGGTTGACACTTTGACTGGAGCCTTTGATCCACTATGAGCGTAATTAGTGAGTAAATAATTTGCGTAGAGCTCTCTGTTCTCTGCTGGAGAGACGTTGCGCTCCTGTCCTGTCTGATGGCGCCGACGCTAATACCGGCCAGAGTTTGGCAATAAGGCCCGGTTTGGCGCTGCCGCCCACGATCGCCGAAGGGAACAGAAGAGCCGCAGCAATTTCGCTGTCGGCAGCCCAAGTCGTTGTGGTGTGCTCGGCGCAGGGCATCCAAGTTTCTGCCTTTGAGAGACTATCGAGAAGTTCCCCTCCGTTCTGCTGCAGTCTGCAGGCGGCACGTCACCCCTCCTGTTTCTACATCCCAATGGCCATATAACTGTGTGCTTCCTTTTCCTCTTTCGACAGTGCATAGTCGAATTTATAAACACTGTAGGCAATGTCATAAGGGAATGTATGTGAAATACAGAAGTAGTGGGAAGAGAGGGTGGACAGGTTGCTGGGCGATACATACAACTTCCAGGAGACAAGGGAATATTTGGCATACGAAGTGCAATACAATTTATTGTATCAGTTGCGGTGTAAAATTCGCGAATGACTCCGATAAAAGCTGTGAATATGTTCAATATAGCTTGAATACGCCTTGAACACCGTTTTAGATTGCCTTCTGTTACGTCGAATTTCTTGATGAATCATTGTCTTGCTACTTTGCTCTTGTGATCCGAAACCTTCGTACCACCGCTGTGCTCGAACATCCAACTCAAGTAGTTTGTGCAGCAATGCTGACCATCGTGCTGTGGTGGTGTAGTGTTTGGCATTTCTGCCTGGCAAGCAAGAAAACCCTGGTTCGATTCCCGGCTGCAGCACAACTTTTAATTAATTTCATCTGGCTTTGTTTCGTCTTGCAGGGAATACTAAATGAAAGATCGCAGCTTCTTCTCTGGCGAAATGACTTTAAATCAACTCTCCTATATTTTATAGTTAATTATTTCTCATTGACATAAATTATACGCTATATCAGTAATGATAGATATCAGCCGTTTAAACACGTCGTACAGACAGTCAGTGGTATACTAAAAGCTAACTCATTCGTCTTGATGATGACGTAGGCATTGTCCGTAGGGTGCGTATACCAGGCATCCCATGACATTCATCTGAAAGCATCAAGACGTAAACGCACGCGCCCAGCTGGTAGATGCTGGGTGTTCACTGCCAACGTACCTCGGCCATCGCGTAGCGTCTGTACCAAAATAAGGTGGCGCGGGCAGTCTCTCATTTCGCCTTACACACTATTTCTACCTATTTCCTCTATCGCGATCATCTTTAGCTGCAACGATTCTTCAGAGTGTACCATGATACTTACTAAAACATTCTGATACACTACACAGTACCTTTTCAAACATATCTTACCGCTGAACAGCGCTTAACTGAAGTTCGTGAACAGCTACTTTTTAAACATTCTTCAGTGAGTAATCTTTTCTTGTCCGCTATGTAATGGGGTCTTATTTTTCATTAATTCAGTCGTATGTGTTATACCGGCAAACTTCTTTGCTGAACAGAAAGTAATAATGGAGTGAAGCAGATTATGGACACAGTTACAGGTTAAAGGCTGAATAAGTCAGTTCAAATGTCGAAGCAATACTAAGCATCCCACCTAAAAGAGGACTTTGCGTAGAAAGCGCTGTGATGTTCAAATAAACTTCGAGTTGATGACAGCTTTGCTTTAATTATACAGTCGATGCGTTTTGAATTAGAAAATCCACCTTTGACGATATTAGAAAATCCAGCTTTGATGATATTCAGTGAACCGATATCGAATATAGGTGATGCCTCAAGGTTTCATATTCGGTCACTTCTTTTCCTCAAACGCATCAGTTTGTACCACAAGACAGAGTAATGTTCAGTAAAACAAATTATGCAAACTCAACTATTATGGACTTCTAACTAGAGCTGACTGATATGCTAAGTAATACAAAAAAGAAAATCAATACTTCATTTGGAATCGCAAAACGTTCAGTGAATTACAATATTATCCAACACAATTATTTTGTAGTCTTAGTTCTGTAACCGGAGAGATCATTATGTAATGAAAGAGTCGTAATGTTGAGAGCATCAAACTCTGACCACTGACAGTAGGCAGAAATGTAACAGGGAAAATTTCTATAAAAGCTCAATGCTGCTACCCGAACAATCATTAGCCAGGGTACCTAACAGTTATTAGCCAGGGTCTTGTTTACATCACTTTGTTTGCTATAGGTTCTACACAGTTTCTCATTTTTGACGCTACGTTAAGCCATTCGGTTAATACACAAGCTTATTTTTATATTAAACTATGTATAGTAGCACCCCACTTTCATCCAGGAATTTACGTAGTATATTTCCCATACTATACCACTGTGTATTTCCTTTTACATGAGCTTCTTGATTGGTATATGTGTGTTAGACATGTGCTGAACAATGTATTGAAGTATATCTGAACTGAATTCGGCAGTCGGAAGATATTTCTATAAGCGCGTGAAGACCAAGTACATTTTAGATGTTGAGAGACCTGAGTTTCTCCCGGTGTATACAATGTTCAAATAACTTACGGGAATGTAGCCTGGTGACAACCTCGCGCTTACATGCTGCAGTTTTGCCTTGAAAATGGCAGGGTGTTCTCCTGTCGAAACATCGGCGGTCGCTGATGGCTTTATCCTGCTGCATTCCAGTAAGTTATCTGATCATTTTAGATGTTGATTGTGTGTCCCTGAGAGGTGCCCTACAAATTAAGTCATCCTGGATACCTTTTGTACTTTTACATTTTGATTTTTTTTATAAAATTCGTATTCAAACATACTCCATCGTTTCGTTCTCCATTTTGCAAATTTTAGGTAATTTACTGAATGTTAGGGTTCGAGAATATCTTTCCCTTTGGCATTTTTATGAAATTTTACTACCAGCGGTTTTTGGATCTCCTTTCTGAACAGATTCGTTACTGATCTCCTGTAATTGGTCTTGTACGAAGACAACAATCATTTCTTTTTTGTTATTGACAAAATATCCTGTTATATTTGTCCTTTTGAACAATTCGGAAATTCTTAACTCTTGTTATTTATACATTCAATATATCCTTCATTTTGTCTGTAATCCACGAATAAGTTCCATGCTCCATTGCCAGAAGAGAAATCGTCGTACAAAATTCCAACTTTGCCACCACAGCGATGTCGAAAGCCGCCGGTGGCGTTGAGGGGCATGTGATGCGAAAACAAAAGTATGTAAGTGGAGCAGACACGGACGGGGAATCACTCTAGTGAAGATACGGGCTGCAAATAGGGAAATCCATTGCCATAAGCGACTCTGACAAAGGGCAGATTATTATTACGTAGAGCCCGTGAACGAGTATCTTGGAAACGGGGAAGTTGGCCGAATGTTTGTTTGTTACTATTGTGAGCATCTACGGAAAGAGGCAGGACAGTCAAACTATTACTAGGCGCTAAATGTCGGGATGCCGACGACTCCACAGGATGCTCGGTGAAGTAGGATAATGGAGGTCTGTGGCATCTCTTCCGTAAGAGCACAATGCTGGCACACAGGCAAGTGCTTCGGAGCACACCGTTCATCAAACACTGTTGAACATAGAGTTCCGCAGCAGACCACCCTTAGTGTTCATATGTTGACCCAACGAAATCGTCAATTACTGCTGCATCAGGATTCGACAGTTCATCAATGGACACGTGTCGGCTCTTTGAGTAAATCATATGTTTGGTACATTAGGTCGATCGTCGAGGTGGACGACGGCTCGAAATGTGCAACGCGATTCAGACGCAGGCTAACTAACTTTGTGTTCTGCCTTACGGCAGGTCTTGTCATGAAGGAAGCCTCGTCAGAGAGGTCGACCGCATGAGCGTCTAGGGAAGTGATTCCAGTGGTGGTTTCAAAATTGGTTCATATGGCTCTGAGCACTATGGGACTTAACTTCTGAGGTCATCAGTCCCCTGGAATTTCGAACTACTTAAACCTAACTTGCCTAAGGACATCACACACATCCATGCCCGAGGCAGGATTCGAGCCTGCGACCGTAGCGGTCGCACGGTTCCAGACTGAAGCGTCTAGAACCGCTCGGTCACAACGGCCGGCAGTGGTAGTTTCCCGTTGCTTTCAACTGATGATGATAAAATGATGATGAGGACAACACCCAGTCCCAGAGCCGAAAATATCTCCGACCCAGCCGGGAATCGAACCCGGGCCCCTTGGTGAGACGTAGGCTAGTGGGAGGATTATTACGCTATGGGACACTTTCGTCTGCTCTTGTATGGGACCTGTGGTAATCGAAGACAAGTTGACTGTTGCAAACCACCTGCATCGCTTCATCTTTGATGTCTTCCCAAACGGTGATGCCATCCTTCAGCAGTATAACTGTCCGTGTCTTGGAGACAGAACTGTAGTACAGCGGTTTGAGAAAGATGGTAATGAACTCATGTTTATGTCTCGGTGACCAAATGCCACTGATGTTAATCTTGTGGAACCTATCTCGGTCGCTATTGGGTGCCATCACTGCGTATGCAAATCGAAGGCACATTTTTTATGCAAATTACACGAACTGTTCATAGATATATTATGCCACATTCCTCAACAAATGTACCAACAAAATATCGGATCCCTGATACGCAGAATCAGCGTATTTCGTCCCAAAGACGGAGAAACAAGCTGTTAAGCAGGTGGTTATATTGTTTTGCCTCATCAGTACAGATTTTATTTATTTGAATGGAAATTGGGTGACAATATTTAAGAAGTTTCATTTTTCTTAGTTCAATTGAAGTTTTGTGATCTCGTGATGCAGACGTCAGAGGCGTCAAGTGTTTCTGTCTGTCTCTGCGTTGTAGCGAGCGCTTCATTATTCGGACGTTCGGCAAGTACTATGGCATCTAGCTTTTTTCCCCCGCAAGTTCACGCTCAAAGGACCGAGCTCTTTGATGAAAAGCAGAAAAACTACTTCCGCGATTCTCATCAGCTAATGAGCAGAGAGTGCGGCAGGCGAAAAGGACCCCTTGTAAAGGATTTGTCCCAGTGCTACCAGGAGCAGGGGGGCGCTATAGGGACATTTCGCCCAGTGCTTTCCGCTCCTACCACTTCTTCTGCGGCGCTCGCACCTTGTTCTCGGCGAGAAATTATCATTTAGAGAGGTTCTGAAAGTCAAACAGGCATCTGGAAACTTTTTACAGCGGCGTCAAAGGAGGCAGTCGGAACAGGCCTTGCGAGATGAATAAATGGACGCTCTCTCGAAGTCCTTTCAGCAATCTCCTTAGAGGAGGGAAAAAAATTATGAGACATTCAGCGAATTTCCTCGTCTACGACGGAGTACCATTGTAAGCCTGTTACTCGGTCGGTTCGAGTCGGCCGCCTGCTGCTCTAGGCGCTGCCGCCTTGTCACACGATACTGCCTACGTAAAACTGACACTGCGAAGCTCGCAATTTTTCCCACCATTCTTACGCATCGGTTTCATCTGCATATAAAATTTACTTATCTAAATCATAATTTATGTTCTGTTACCGTTAACTTAAGGTAAGTCTTCCGAAGGACACCGGGCTAACTCCACTTGGTCCAGCTACATAAATATGACCATCGCCTATGTCCTACACCTAAATCTACATGGATACTCCGCAAATCACAAGCGCCTAGCAGAGGGCTCATTGAACCACCTTCACAATAATTCTCTATTGTGAACAGCGCGCGGCAATAAACGAACGCGTATTTTTCCGTGCGAGCTCTGATTTACTTTCCTTTATTACGATGATCGTTTCTTCCTGTGTAGGTCGACGTCAAAACATATTTTCGCACTCGGAGGATAAAGTTTACGACTGAAATTTCGTGAGAAGAACTCGCGACAACGAGAAACGTCTTTATTTTAATGACTCGAAATCTTGTATCACGTCTGAGACACTCTGACCCCTATTTATCGATGAAATAATATGTGCTGCCTTTCTGTTTCGATAATCCAAAACGTGCTGCTATTCTTTGAACTTTCTCAATGTACACTATTAACCCTGTCTGGTAAGGGTCCCACACCGTGCAGCAGTACCCCACAAGAGGACGGACAAGCATAGTATAGGCAATTTCTTTAGATCTGTTGCATCTTCTAAGTGTTCTGCCACTAAAACTCAGTCTTTGGTTCACCTTCCTCACAACATTCTATGTGTGTTGTTTCCAATTTAAGCTGTCCTTAATTATAGTTCCTAGGTATATATGAAGACAGTAACTGTTCTCGAAAGAACAGATTACTGTTGTTGACCGTGGAGCTTTTCCCTGGAATAAATTATGACTAACTGAAACCCTCAGCTGCCGACAGGTGTTGTTGATATACCTCGATGTGGACAGCTGAAAATGTGTGCCCCGACCGGGACTCGAACCCAGGATCTCCTGCTTACGTGGCAGACGCGCAATCCATCTGAGCCACCGAGGTATATCAACAACACCTGTCGGCAGCTGAGGGTTTCAGTTAGTCATCATTTATTCCAGGGAAAAGCTGCACTGTCAACAACAGTAATCTGTTCTTTCGAAAACAGTTACTGTCTTCATATATATATAGTTAAAGGCTACCCAGCCATTGACCTTCGTCTGTGCGAATGCGCACAGGTTGTCCAAACTCTTACGGGAATCGCTAGAGCGCCCGCGAGTAATAAGTGAATGGGCAAATGTCTATAAGGTACATTACATATGTAGAATTGTAGACAGTTGGGAATATGAGTCTCACGGGAAGCGTGCAAGGGATAAGTCCCTGCAGTCGCGCTATTCATCTGTGTCCTCGGTGGCTCACATGGATAGAGCGTCTGCCATGTAAGCAGGAGATCCTGGGTTCGAGACCCTGTCGGGGCACACATTTTCAGCTGACAACATCGAGGTATATCAACAACACCTGTCGTCAGCTGAGGGTTTCAGTTAGTCATCATTTATAGTTCCTAGGTATTTAGTTAAATTTGAGGCCTTTACATTCGACTGATTCATCATGTGACCGAAGTTTATCGGATTCAGTTTAGCATTCTTATTATTTATAATCAATTTCCAAATTTCACACCGTACAGATAGCTATCTTATCTAAATCGTTTGGCAGTTGGATCTGATCTTCTGATGACTTTATTAGATGATAAACGACAGCATCATCTGCAAACGACCTAAGACGGCTGCTCAGATAGTCTCCTGAATCGTTTGTATAGATTAGGAACAGCAGAGGGTGGTCTATGACATTACCCTGGAGAACGCCAGAAATCTTTTCTGTTCTACTCGATGGCTTTCGGTCTGATAGTGCGAACTGTGTCACCTCTCTCGCAGGAAATCGCGAATGCAGTCGCATAACTGAGATTAGGTTACAAAATCACAGAATTTGATTACAAGCCACTTGTAAGGTACGATGTCGAAAGCCTTCTGGAACTCCAGAAACACGGAAACAATTTGAAATCTCTTGTCGATAGCACTCAACACTTCGTGTGGGTAAAAAGCTAGCTGTGTTTGACAAGAACGATGTTTTCTAAATCGGTATTGCTGTGTTCGACGACAACGCGGAATAACCACTCATGCGTGGTAGGCAGGAGTAGTAGCAGAAGAGGGTATGCCGGCCGGAGTGGCCGAGCGGTTCTAGGCGCTACAGTCAGGAACCGCGTGACCGCTACTGTTGCAGGTTCGAATCCTGTCTCGGGCATAGATGTGTGTGATGTCCTTAGGTTAGTTAAGTTTAAGTAGTTCTAAGTTCTACAGGACTGATGACCTCAGAAGTTAAGTCCCATAGTGCTGAGAGCCATTTGAACCATAATAGAGGGTATACACTGAGGAGATAAAAATCATGGAGGCAGTATCGTGTACATAAAGTACAAAACAACCGTGCGCTGGCAGAGCCGTCATTTGTACTCAGGTGACTTATGTGGTCATATGGACGCACGACGGAAATTAATGGTAGTTTGAGCTAGACGCGTGGGACATTCCATTTCAGAAATCGTTAGGAAGTTCAATATTCTGAGAGCCACAGTTTCAAGAGTGTGCAGAGGATACAAAATTTTAGACAATACCTTTTACCACGGACAACGCAGTGGCCGACCAGTTTCGCCGTTTTCGGGAAACTATTTCACAGGTTCTACGTACTAATAATCTGCCATTTGTCAAAGTCTCTTGTATGTCACCCGAGTTCCAGTAGAACAGTGTTTCTTGTTGTGCATCATCAGCATTCTGCCTGGTATGATGCGGCTCATCACAAACTTGTCTCCTATGTCAACCTCTTCACCTTAGAGTAGAACTTGCAAGCCGGCCGTTGTGGTCGAGCGGTTCTAGGCGCTTCAGTCCGGATACGCGCTGCTGCTACTGTCGCAGGTTCTAATCCTGCCTCGGACATGGATGTGTGTGCTGTCCTTAGGTTAGTTAGGTTTAAGTACTTGTAAGTCTTGGGGACTGATGACTTCAGATGTTAAGTCCTTTAGTGCTTAGAGGCATTTGAGCCATTTTTAGAACCTGCAAAGGGCGGCCATAATTTTTTGTTACATCTGTTCCAATCTCTGTGTTCCTCTAGAGTTCCCACCCTCTGCAGCTTGTTATACGCATATGTGAGTTACTCCCTGATGTCTTAACACACGTCCTATCTCCTGTCATTTCTTCTTGTAAATCCTTTTCAAAAGTTCTCTCGTCGTCGATTCTTCGGAGAACCACTTCATTCCTTAACTCATTAGTTCATCTAAATCTCTACATCCTTCCATGTCAGCAAGTCTCAAACGCTTCTGTTCCATGCTTTTGTGCTTTTCCCACAGTCCACCACTCACTTCCGTATAATGCTGTGCTCGTGACTACTAGAAAACGTAAGGACTATGATCCCACTCCAGACGTCATGTAATTGCAGAGGTGGATTGAAAAGACATAGTATAATCACCGGTACCCTTATCAAATCCCTGACATATCTGACGTCATTATGTAAACAAGGTGACGCTGCAGCCCTTACTGGTATAGCAGGTTTCCATCACTTTAACTACCGTGCACTGTATCCGAAAACATATTTTTATGTTGTTATTTATCCAGTACATCGTAAGTTTCATAATTTTCTCATTACTTCTATTTGGTGGAACAATTTCAAAAACTTGCTCATTATTAGTGAAACGGGTAAAAGCGGTCAAATTCTTGTATTTATGCATCGCAGTATTTCCCTTGAGTGTTTCAGTTCCTTTTCATGTACAAGTGCCAATAGTAAAGCGATTATTAAATCAGAGAGATGATTATGCAAATCTATTCACACGGCGCGAGTGAATAAAAGTTATCTTATCTTCACCGTAGACTGTGGAAAGAGGCAACACGGTTGTGACTACGGCAATCTGCGGGTGATAGCGCACTTAACCTGTGAAAGGCAGTGGCAAGTTTAGCGTTCTATATTTCATTCTTAACGGCGGCGGCGTTATTTCTAAAAGCATTTCTATTGTTGCAAGAGAGAGACAAGAGTATCGGAACAAAACTACGGGAGCAAAATGGCGGAGTAATTCTGTAAGGAGCGAAACTCCAGGGAGGCTTTAAAACAGACACTTTGCGTGTCTTTGGTGGTGCTCGTGTGATACTAACAATAGCTGGGGGGACATCCTGCACCGCTTTTACAGTTTACCCGTGTAACATCAGACCAGAGCATTTAGTTGCAAAATTGTAAACGATGTCAAAAAGTTTTTTTTTCCGTCTGTGTTGCGATATTTCTGGCTTTTTTATTAGAAAAGAATCACACGTCTAAATTGTACACCGTGTCATCTGCAAATGTGAGGGATGTGAGAAAATCGTCTGCGTTGAATTTTGTTTACCATCCAATCTTTAAAGTGTATGCACTGGTAAAGTTTCTGGCATATGCCCATTTTTGGTCTTACCATTGTGGTATTCACCTAGTCCCGAACTGTGACAAGTATATTGTTATGTGCCGAATGTATTTTTACACAGTTCAGCTGAACCTGCAGACATCGTAAAAGTTTTGTGAAGCTGAGGTATGGCGAACAATTTCGTGTAATTTGTTATTCAAGGATTATGTTTCGTATTTGAAGAGAGTATTTACTCACTTTTTCTCCAGCTCGTTTGGAAATGCTGGCTATGTGTCCAAACAAAAAATTCCGATGTATTATATTCCCTAATGTAAACATAAGCTGTATGTATGTATTTCAGGAAAATAATCAGGAAAATAAAAGAAGAAAGATCAGTGAACATGCCACAACTGTGGTGAACAATGTTTGGGTGTTAAAGCAAAACTAATTTGTGTACTTGCAAAAGGGCGTATCCATCCTCAATTCACCGGTATAAAATATGTCGGTTAAATATGCGTCTTGCAGCCGTATGAGACAAGTCACCGTGGCCAGGGGAAACGTGAGATAAAAAGTAACCTCCCGCTCCCACCCAACGTGAAACACGGCACGCTGATGGAATAGTTTCCTCCCCTGGCCCCGGTGAGGGGCTATCTGTGGCTGGTGGCGTTCTCCACCAACAACCCTTAATTGAAAAACAACCACGGAGTTCAACTAGGCCGAGCAACGGCAGAGTAACATAAATAGTACCAGCATTTTGCAAGCGTTGTTTTACTGGAAATAATGAGGCAGAAGGAAAAATTAGGAGAGACGCCTGCAGCCGCGCGTCGTAAAAATAACGTTCGCTGGTGAAATTCGTAACAGCGTTTTGCTTGTCGGTACGCAGATCACTTTGTTTACGGCCGGCTGTAAGCGCTGATGAATAAAATGGCCGGGAAGCTGGGAGCTTATCCGAAGGGACGAGCCAGGGATTCTGACAGAGAGGGGCTTGTATCGCATCGGCCGGATGCGTGTGAGCGGGGGTGGCGGCTGCTGTAGCCGTGTGCAGCCGGCCGGGGCGCACGGGCAAATTGGCCGGCCGACAGTAAAAACACAGGGTGGTGGGGGGAGGGGGGGGGGGGGGGGGAGCGCCAGACCCACGCCGCGGTATCGCCCGCGCTCAGTCACAAGGCAAATAAATGAAAAGCGGGGCCTCCACGGCCAGGGGAGATGCGAGATAGAAAATTACCTCCCCCCCATTTCCCTCCCCACCCACCACCACCACCACGTGAAATACGGCGCGCTGATGGAATAGTTTCCTCCCCTGGCTCCGTTGCTTCGCCTTGGCCCATAAAAAGGAATGGAAGTGGGGGGAATGTGGGGGAATGCGAAGAGGGAGCGCGCGGGGAGCGAAACCGCAAGTAAAGGCACTGGCTGGCGCTGGCAGGTGCGTGGCGGAGGGGTCGCGGCGACGCTCTGAGCGTGCGACAAAAGACCCGCAGGAGGCAGCCGGCGAGTGGTTTCACTTTGAGTGGCGCCCACACTCGGGGGTCTCAAAATAAGAATTGAGTTTGGGTTGGTAATTTTCCCCGCCCGAGTAAGTAACACTGTATCCTTTTTTCCTCCCATGGAACGACAATATAATTTGTGATAAACGCGCGAGGACAGTAACAACATAGGAGGGACGAGCTGAGGCTTTTATTGCGTGCACCATGTTACCCCCCCCCCCCCTCCCCGCCACACACACACACACACACACACACACACACACACACACACACACACACTCAGCGTAAAGCTACGCAGCGAAACTAAAATGCACAAATCAGTCTACGCCTGTACATGACACGCAACTGACTACGCCACACACACACACACACATGACTACCCCACCCTTCGCAACTCATAAATACAAAAACCACACGGATAATTTGCAAGTCGGAAGGGATAGTAAAATTCCGTGACAAGGCGGATGCGTATATGATCCTCATTTGTTGCTGTACTATGCCGTACTATGGCCCTGACAGAACTGACACAGCTACACTCCCACTCCCTCCTAGCACACTGGACTCGCATTCGGGAGGACGACGGTTCAATCCCGCGTCCGGCCATCCTGATTTAGGTTTTCCGTGATTTCCCTAAATCGCTCCAGGCAAATGCCGGGATGGTTCCTTTGAAAGGGCACGGCCGGCTTCCTTCCCTAATCCGATGAGACCGATGACCTCGCTGTCTGGTCTCCTCCCCCAAAGAATCCAATCCAAATCCCACTCCCTGGCCCCCTTAAAATTAGGTTTCTGGAAGTCTGCTGCGCAGATTCATCGAATTTTATAAACTGGTAAATATGTTTAATAAAACTGAAGCATTTTTGAACGACATTGTTTAAGAGAACTATAATTATTGAAAAATACAATCCACACAACACATTACATGTATCATTGTACTCAAAATTCAAAAAATGTATAATATTTTTGAAAAGCTTGTAGTTAAATCTTCCCCAAAAAATTTAACTCTCATCTACGATAATGATGGAAGCTGAAGCAATGAAGTAGACCTAAAATTTGTACTACAGCCAGGACTTGAACCGACTGATGACCTCAGCAGTTAAGTCGCATAGTGCTCAGAGCCTCAGGACTCTAACCCAGGTCTCCTTGCTTACTGGGTAAAACTGCGGACCATTGCACCACCACAGCAATATGATCAACATTGTTGTAAACTAGTCTGTGAAAGAATGTTGACCGGCTGATGAAACTGCACATCTTTAGTCGAATAACAACACCGATGCTGGACACTATTTGACGGGAGATCAGTCTGTTTTTAAGAAATGGAAGGCGTCGAGTGAACCGATGCCCAATGACGTTTAACTTGCACTGTGTGTAGAGTGCAGTTAAGTTGGATATAGTTCTGCAATGTTTTGGGATGGAAGTGGGGATGGTTTCCGTTCCACGACTTGCGTCCGCTCATTGATGTTGCAGCGAACATGTACCAGGATGTTTATTTCATCATCATCGGTGACGTAGTGTAGCTCTTTCTCTTACATCTTCGTCATGAGTAAGTAGTAGGCATTCCCGTCTTCAAACATAACAGTACAGGGAACAGGGCTGGTTTGACGAACGCGCAGTCACCCCTCCACACCACGACACGCCCGATATATGACCAGATCTTTATCCCAAGGAAAATGTCTGCGACTATTGGGAACAGCGTATCAAACGTACCAATAAACAGCCCTGCAATTTTGTAGCTGTACGGGATTTAATGACGGTTGGATGGCTTCAGCTTGGAGTAGCATACCGGAAGGAACTAGTGAAGTTTCTTCCTCACCAAAGTGACGCCATTGTGAAGGTTAGAAGGTGTGTGGCAGGAATTAGCAACATCTCCTGATAGTGACAATTTTTTTTTCCAGTTTGCTTATGTAAAGGGTAGAAAAGTGGTTTACGAGTGATGTTCCGAAAGTTAGTTTCATCACTGGTTTTGAAAGAGAAGATGGTTCACCAGGTGACAGAAACAAACCGCATAAGAATCCACATCTGCTGTTGGATCAACGATGCAGGAGGAAAGGCGCATGCGCAGAGCGCCGACGAAGAGAGAATAGCAGCAGACCGGCGTCCCCGAGGTTATTCCACATCACGATCGCAGACGGACGTGTACTGGCAACATGGTTGCTAATGGAAGTGAAATCCGTTATCCGACATGACAGGGCACATGGGACTAGTGTGCCGTCATCTATGAACGGCTACAGACCATGTGTAAACAAGAGTTCCTGTCTCGTCAAATGGTTGGTCGCTGACGTCGCATTTTCAGAAAAAGAATGCGTAGGTTGAAAGATGAAACGAGCGGCCCTCCACAGCGACGAATGAGAAGAACATTGCTAGAGCACAGGACATAGTGTTAGTGGACAGGCGCAGAACTATGTCAGACCTGGCCTCCACAATGCGTAATGTGCGTGCTGAGGCCTATCACATGCCCCACGATGTGTGCGGTTACCGAAAAGTGTCTGCAAGATGGTTACCCAGGAAACTGATTCTGGATACAATGGTGCAAGAACGCAAGTATGGGAATCAGCTTCGATCACTTATTGCTATACGCGCAATAGGCAGAATCCAAGGCCGCCTCAATGATGTGGAAGCGTTGGGAATTCACCAGTGAGGAAAAAACAGAGAGTATTACCCTCCTGGAAAAGGTATGGCCACAGTATTCTGGAGCTCGAAATGTGTGTTCCTCCTCGATTTCCTCCAGAAAGAGACCTTCAATACTACTGAGACACCCACACCCAACTGAGATCCGTCATTCGACGAAAGAGACCAAGGCTCCGGAGCGAAGGTTTTGTCTCCCTGGACGACAACGCAAAACCGGACACAGAGAGGCACAGACAGGATCAGATTCGTCACTTTGGATGGGAGAGATTGGATCAACTATCTTGCCCTATCGGACTTTACTCTGTTCACTGTCATTACAGATTTTCACCTGTTCCCTGCATTGAAAGCTGCATTCTCGGGACGTCATTTCCAAACTAAAGCTGACATGGAACAGGGTGTGCGATAATTACCTGCAACGCAGGGCTTCAAACTGATTGCAACTGCGATAAACGTCTTAGTGTATAGTTTATGAAGGCATAGAGTATTTGTCTCTTCTTCTTTAGCCGGCCGCTGTGGACGAGCGGTTCTAGGCACTGCTGTTCGAACATGCGACCGTATCCGTCGCGCTGTTCCAGACTGAAGCGCCTAGAACCGCTCGGCCACCAGCGGCCGGCTCTTCCCATGGCTCAGCACTATACAGAGCAATGTTCTGAACTATAGTTTCGTTTATCTTCCATTTCAAATTTTTTGAAGTCATTTTATTCGAAACAATGGAGTGTAACTGCTTAATTGCCACCTTTCCCTTTCCTGTTTTGTGCTTTTATTTCCTCGAATATTCGTTTTGGCAATAAGTTTTCCGTGTGGAAAACAATGACAAAACTAAATTGGCGAACGTTCCTCGTACCGACGTCCTTTACTATCGAGCGTTCACAGAATGTGATACAGCGTTTGAGTAGCTGCGAATACAGTCTTTACCGTAACACGTTTGACACCATTACAGGAGCATCAGTTTTGCTATTTCGTATTGGAGTCCACATCGGTTCCCTCACTGTTTTGCGAAGGATGTTCCTTTTATTGCTTAATGTCTGACTCGCGATGTATAGCATTTCTACGCATTTCCCCTGTGCGAGGCCCGATGACTGCCAGCCGTACTACGAGCTTGTCCGCGTCACGTCAGCGCGTCACTGCAGCCAGACCTGATAGCGTATTTGGGAGAGCGCATCGGGTCATTACAGTCCCCGGATGGAAACCATAAATTCGCATCGCCGCCGGCACCGGCTGCCGAATGTGATCTGCAAACAAAATAACCGCCCGCTAATCGATTTAGCACGAAAATTCTGCTCCACGCTCCGGGCGCAATTACCATAAAGCGCGCGCGGCTTGTAAGTAAACACTCGCAGCTGTAATGAAAGTACTCCAACTGATTGCACGGCCCGATTATCAAGTTATTCCGCTGCCGTGTCAACAGCAGCACGGGCGTGCAGGCGCGTCCACGCTGTCCGATCGGCCACTCTGTTCCCGCGCTGTGAACAGGCCCCGCCGCTCACGCTCCGTCACCGACCACAAGCTACGACTTCAGTCCCACCGCTGCTGACCTGCAACGCTATTCTTGGACACTGAGACCGACAAGTCAGAAATCCGAATTCCAGTTAGCTCGGAAAATGTTTTCCAGAAACTTTAGGGAATGTAACATTCATAACGTCCCCACTACCCCACCCCACTTCCTTTCCCTCCATCGATTAGCTTCACTCCATTTCCCCTCCCATCTCTAACATATACCTATTTAAAACACTGAAGGCAGTTGCTAAACACAATACTCCGACACATGGTTCTGAGTAGAAAAGAGGGGTTGCTGACGCAACTACTTAGGTAAAGTCTACGTTCATGTACAACGCATGTCTTTTCTGATTATTGTAGATAGTTAGATGATACATATTTAGTTTTACTTTGTTTTAGATCTAAAGTTGATGCAGAGCGATCCATACATATAATACAATTCAAAATCCCGAATGAGATTTTCACTCTGCAGTGGAGTATGCTAGATTAAAACTGTATGCCGGACCGGGACTCGAACTCGGGATCTTTGCCTTTCGCCGGCAAGTGCTCTACCAACTGAGCTACCCAAGCATGACTCACGCGCCGTCCTCACAGCTGTACTTCTGCCAGCACCTCGTCTCCTACGTTCCAAACTTTAGAGCACTTGGCCGCGAAAGGCAAAGGTCCCGAGTTCGAGTCTCGGTCCGGCACACAGTTTTAATCTGCCAGGAAGTATCATAATTCAAAATGTTCAACAGGGACGGAATATTAAATGACAATTATCTTAACGCGTGAATAGCGTTTGGCCGGTGGCCGTTAACCTTTTCATCTCAGAGTAGCACTTACAACCGATATCCCCTATTTTTTGCTGACTGTATTCCAATTTCTGTCTTCCTCAAACATTCTAGTTCATGAAACCAACGGTGAGCGTTTGTCATGGTAATAGTTCATCTTAGTGTATCCATGTATATGAATCACGCAGGCACTTGGACTGACAAGGAAAGGAACGTGGAGTTTCTGCGAAGAATCTGAGAGGAAAGGAATATGTGGGAAAACTGACAAGAAGAGAGGACAGGATGAAAGCACATCTGTTAAGAGATTAGTGAATGACTTCCATGTACTAGAGAGAGCTGTAGAGGGCGAAAACTGTAGAGGCTGGAATACATCCAGCAGACAATTGAGGACGTAGGTTGCAAGTACTACTATGAGATGAAGACGTTAGCAAAGGAGAAGAGTTCGTGGCGGGCTGCACCAAACCAGTCAGAAGCCTGATGGCTCAAGATAAATAAATAAATAAATAAATAAATAAACAAAAGCCACCTTTCAAGGTGATCCGAACAACAAATGACGAGCGCTTAGTTACCTACATATCCAGCCTTGCATAAGAAACTGTTTTCATTGCTAGGCCACTTCTTTGCCGTCCTCGTGAGCTGATAAGGTTGTTTTCTTTTCTCTGGGAAGATGTACCGTCGCACAGTACTCAGGAAAACATGTTCCTATTTTTCAAAAAGTTTGGTGGATTCAGAACTCTCAGTAACAAATGAAGTTGTACGTTTTCAAATATTTCATCAATCTGTATCGTTCATTCCATTTTAAGTATCAGAAATGATTCCCTTAAATTACACTACCAACCACTGAAACTGCAACATAAAGATGATAAATAATGCTATTTTAATTCAATTGTTTTCTTTATAACTGGCTCCACAGCCACCAAACACTGGCTAAAGGAAGACCCTTATCCACTGAGGGTGTAATTTAATGTACTACTTTTATTTGCTGTTAGGTAATTTCCATCACATGGTCATCAGCAAGCATTTGTATAGGTGTGGTCAAACATCTACTGTTTGTAGACCAAGCATCAAGTCAGAATTTTTTTTCTAACTTGGTGTATGGCTTGCAGCAGCAGATGTATGATTTCTGAAATGAAAAACTTGATAATAGCCATGAGATTGAAACTGGCCAGTAGCAATTAAAAGTAGTATATTAAATTACAGCTTCAGTGGAAACGCCTTCATTTTAGCAATTTTACTTGTTGTGCGATACATTATAGTATGGAAAAAGCATGTCGAAATTTGTAGATGATTTGGGGATATACCAGGTGCGAAATGCAGCACGGAGAGCCTCCACCTCGCTAAGTTAAGGGTGGCCCTAGCACAGCTGGGCAACTAACCTAGCTTAGCTTGGCTGGCATACGAAGGATATGTCATTATACGCGTCTACAATCGTACAAGGTAGTGGGTTTGGCATGCCAGTCTCTCGGCGACACATGACAAGATGTTTTCAATAGGTGAGAAATCTGGAAAATGTGCTCGTAGAGATATTTCAGGATGGTACGGGCAGCACTTGATTTCGCGTCGGTAAGACTTAATGTCACGGAAATCTCGAACATAAGTCACAACCCCCGGCTTTAACACGTAACGACTGTTGCCCAAATGGTAACACGCGGACCAGAGGTGAGGGTGTTGTGTACCAAATGGCACCCCCTACCGTCACAAAGAGGTCATATGGTTCAAATGGCTCTGAGCACTACGGGACTTAACATCTGTGGTCATCAGTCCCCTAGAACTTAGAACTACTTAAACCTAAGGACATCACACACACCCATGCCCGAGGCAGGATTCGTACCTGCGACCGTAGCAGTCGGGCGGTTCCGGACTGCGCGCCTAGAACCGCTATACCACCGCGGCCGGCTGAGGTTATCTGGAATGAGGCTAAACTTCAGATTAGTGAAGGAAAAGAAAATCGCCCGTACCCTTGCAAAGGAATCATCCCAGCATTTGCGTTAAGTTATTTCGGGAACTCACCATAAAACCTAAATTTGTGTGCCCACATGAGGATTTGAACTGTTGTCCTCCCGAGCGCAAGTTCAGTGTGCTGACCACTTTGACTCAAAGAAGAGTTCTCTACATTTACACCTTCACCCACGAGTCTACTCCGAAAGATACGTTATACTGGTACTGTGAGTACCAGTGTCACTTCCCACATTTCCCACTCCAGTTGCAAATGGTTCACGGAAGTAACGATTGGTAAGGGGTAAGCAGCCGTGTGAGCTGGAATTTTCCCTTCACGAACATTTCGTGCGAGATTCGTGGGAGAAAGCAAATTACTGCGTCGCTCTTCTAGGAATGTCTGCTCTCGGAATTTCAACACTAAACGACACCGTGAGGCTCAACGCTTCACTGGAGTTGGCTGATCATCTCCGTGAAGCTTCCGGGTTTACTAAATTTACCTGTAACGAAACGCGAAACTCTTACTTGGATCTTCTGCAGTTCCTCGAAGAATCCTATTTGGACGAATCCCTGACTGACGACCAATATCAGGTACTACGGCTCTCGAACGAAGGTTTTGTAATCCACCTCCTTTGTGACTGGACTGTGCTTTCTGAGGAGTCTTCCAGCGAAACTCAGTTTGGCATGAGCCTTACTTGCAAATACATTTTTGTTGCGTAGGTTTTCTCCCAAGTGTTTTCTGGACGTTACCGATTCCAGCGATTGTTCAGCAATCGTGTAGTCGTACGTGTTTCTTCTAGGGTGGAGGTGGGGGACCAGTTTT
This sequence comes from Schistocerca gregaria, assembly GCF_023897955.1. Taxonomy (NCBI): domain Eukaryota; kingdom Metazoa; phylum Arthropoda; class Insecta; order Orthoptera; family Acrididae; genus Schistocerca; species Schistocerca gregaria. Next base: position 221,751,159 of record NC_064921.1, read on the forward strand.
TCACTAAATGTTTCGAAACGGGCTGTGGCCAGATATTCCGTGACTGGCTTAAAGTTTTGTGATTTTCCATAATGGCTAACGTTTTCTGACCGCAGTTTGAGCAGAATTTTCCCTGTGACTTTTTCCCTATCAAAATTGTATTTAATGAAGCCAGCACCTTGCAGAAGCTCTGTCAGAGGGTATTGCCGCTCATTCTTATTGACTGGAAGGGCTAAACGTTAAATAATTTCGTGCAACGATTGGAGCTCGTGAATTCGATGAGTCGGCCAGCGGACTTCGTCGCGTGTTGCACGTCGTGTGTCCTCTGGAGCAGAGTTGGTGTTTCCGTAGTGTAGTTCAGAAGTGAGAAGGAGGTGACTGTTTCGTAATCAACTGAGCTATTTCTTGCAGTACGGAAATTTGTCAGAGTGCATCTGAAAGCTCATTTCCTTAGGAGGGCATGGATTTCGAGTTGAACTGTTTCTATTTTCGAGGCGAGTGTTGCCGGTTTAGCGAATGTGCGCGCCGTTAATAGGCAGAGACCTCTGATTGTGGGGTCAGGTAGGCAGTTGGACAGCAGTCTCTAGTGAACGAGGCGGACCTAGTGGGGTTCTCACTAAAACCAACAGATTACATTCGCTTGCGTGGAAATTTGAGTTTTCCCTGTGACTTTTTCCCTATCAAAATTGTATTTAATTTATTATAATTACAGTTCTGGATCGAATTTTTTATATGTAATCAAGTTATTAATTTCGGCCTGTTATGACCAGCTTCAGACCTGAGTGCGGACGTGCTGAATTACACATATCTCGGCATTACATGTGATGGTGCAGTAAAAATCAGTAACCATTTCGGCTTCTACAAATAAATAAAATTGTGGCATGTAAAGAGCACAATTAAAACGTACTTAACTGCATACGAAGAGAGACTCGCTGATATTGGGGCTCAGTTCGAAGCGAGACTTACCACTGAAGACAATTCTTCTCCAGTCGTCGAGATTCCAGCCCGAAGACGTGTCTGGAGACGCCCCAGAGAACGATGGGATATCAACCTGACTGTCGCCCGCCACATGTCAGTGATAGTCTAGTGTGCCATTTCTTTACATAATAAGACCTCATTAATTAACCGGCCGCGGTGGCCAAGCTGTTCTAGGCGCTTCAGTCCGGAACCGCGCAACTGCTATGGTCGCAGGTTCGAATCCTGCCTCGGACATGGATATGTGTGATGTCCTTAGGTTAGTTAGGTTTAAGTAGTTCTAAGTTCTAGGGGACTGATGACCTCAGATGTTAAGTGCCATAGTGCTCAGAGACATTTGAACCAACCCATTAACTATCAGTCGTGGCACCCTTATAGTACAGTGGTACATGGACGGTATTCTAGGCCAGTGAATGCTCATCATGGCAAGCCGTCTTGGGCCTACATTTCAGTGCCGTCCCACACACTTCGTGATTGCCAAATCCTTCCTTGACAAGAAAGGTCGCCGGATCTCTCCACAATTGAGAACTTTTGGAGAATTATGGGCAGGGCCCCTCCAAGCAACTGTGGATTTTGAGGTTCTAACGTCACAGTTGGACAGAATTTGGCAAGGTACCCATAATGAGGCCTCTGAAAGGCACAAGAGATGTTTCACGGCAATCAGAAAGTATGCTTCACAACAACTAGATGTCAGGAATGTCGTGAGTTGGTACATCGCACTCCTGTGGATGCAATCGAGCGAGATGCCGCTGTAACGAGCACACTGGATCAGCGTACGGGAGGACGACAGTGCAAATATGTATATGACGAACATTATTTAGGTTTTCCGTGGTTTTCCTAAATCGCTCCAGGCAAATGCAGGTTCCCTTGAACGGGCTCGGCCGATGTCCTTCTCCATTCTTGCAACGATCTGAGCTTGGGCTCCACCTCTAATGGCACCTATGTAGACAGGACGCTAAATGCTGATTTCCCTTCCTTCCCTCCTTTCTATGAAAACAAGTTGATGGTAAGTGTACTTTGCGATTCCCGTGAGAGGGTTATGCAACATTGCGAGTAAGCCAACCGCGTGTGCTGTGGATTCCCAGAGCGGCGCAGACGCTCGAGCTTGGGCAGGAAGGCGTTCATGGCCGCGCTGCCCACCCTATCACAACTGCCTCCCTGGTCGCTGGCCGCCCCGTCAGGATACGGCGCCGCGTGGCAGCCGTCCCTATCTCCCGCCGGCGCCTAATTGCAGCCATTGGCGCGCGTCACAATGGCCGTTACAGCGCGCAGACACGTCCGCCGAATGCCAGCGCTACATAAATGGCAACGGCATTATCTCGCTACGCGTTCCCTTTGTCCGGCCTCCCATGGCACGTCTACTGCATCCGGGCAGTTTCACTTCTCAGCTGCAGACGCCTGCAAAATTGTTAGGTGGTTTGATTAATGCGTCCTCCCTTGCTGCTCTTCACGAGCTCTTGTTGCATTCCCCAAGGCACATAACATAGTCTTATCAGTGTGACGTCTCGTTCTATCCATTTCGTGGACGTGCACTGGCAGGGAGGAGGATACCTGTCCTTTTTTTTAGTTACCGCATTGCTTGCTACATTTGCATTTTGACCGGCTGAATAGAGACATAGTGCAGTATATGTAGACTTGAATTAAAATTTGTACCACGGCCGGAATTCGAACCTGGGTCTTGTGCTCAGTAGGCACATAAGCTAACCACTACGCCACCGTGGCTTTGCACAACTGTGTGTACTACCCTAGCATGCCTATCCACACATCAGCCCACATAACGTTGAAGAGCCTGTGCAATGCTTTTTCGAGTTTAGAGGAAATACCAAGTGAGTTATGTGGTGATACGTATCGGTACCACCCCATAGGCTCAGAGTTGTCGAAGTTTCCATCAGTCGCCGATATCTGACGTGCGGGATCTGGCGGACCCAGCTGAGTACACTTACTGATCCCCACACCTCCAGTGGCTCTGTACCGTGTGCCCTTTGCCGCCCCCATATAGCACGGTCGCCGGTAGCTAGACGGCCCACTCTTTCTTGGAGCCATTCACTACTTGATGATACGCAGTGGCTGCCTAGTCGCTGCTCTAACACCATCGGTGATGCTGTAGTGCAGAGAGCCTCATCCTTGTTGCTACGGTACGAGCTGGACTCTATGTCTTACTGCTCCATTTGTAATGAGTGTTCGTGCACTTGGAGGAATACAAGTTAAGTAAATCTTCTGTTTACTATGTCAACTTGTTCACTAACATTCTTGCTTTTGTCCAGCTTTACCGCTGTTTACGCGGTCATACACAACAGGCCGAGGCGTGAATCGAAATTTGGACTGGAAAGGGAGTATTGTCAGACTAGTCAGATAACACAGGGCACCTGTAAATTTTCTTGTCATTCATCTTTTGAAGTAACGTGTTTCAGCAAAAATAGCTTATTATGACCCAGACATATTAATCAGGATTGAAATTATGGTATATGAAACAATACACAATCAAATAATTGAAAGTTATTTACAAAAATCACATTCATACTGAATAAATTTTTCCATCTGATAAGGCCGCTAAAATCATTTATTCTTATACATAACCGGTTTCGGCAGTTCTCTCTCGCTATCATCGGATCTATATTTACATGGGAACACAGAATTGCAGATACCGGTGATCTCTATGACTAACTGATAGTAGCGATTTTGGAAGTTGAAAATGTTTCCAGCGTTCATAATACTACTGATCGCTCCCACGCAAAGCCAGAAGTGTATAACACATTCAAACTCTCCACAGTCATGTGGTTCAACATCACTGAAGTTTCATGAGCCCCACACTTACAGCATTTAACCCGCCTTTCCAGAAATTTTGAGTTAAAGAAGCAATAATTACAGTAGATACATGAAGTATTTCTATTCTCCTTCTCCTCCTCGTCCTCCTGGCGACATGAGATAATTTTTTTTATTTGAATGTCTTTGTCTTTTTTGCCATTTTCTCCAGCGACTTTTTAGTGTTTGCTACTTTTAAAGACCTTGGGAAATTTCTTGCCTTACCTGCTACTGCATCAGTCAATTGTTGTTTAGGAGGGAAAGAAGTTACTATTGCCGCTTTGCCACATCTTTTTTTAATTTCTGGGCTCGGGGAAAGTTTTTAATGTTTTGGGGAAACACACTGAATTTTGACTTTGAGGTACCTGGCCTACTCAATTCTGGAGAACAACGTGTTTGATTCTGTCGGTAGTAAAATGGTGGATCACGTATGGCAACAGACATTTGTGTTGGTTGCTGCTCAGGTTGTTCTTGATTAACTTCTCAACTGATCTGTCATTGGTATCGGCTGGAGCACGCATCCAGTCGGAGAAGACATCTGTGTTGACAAGGAAAGTCCCCTTGTTTTGGAACCCATTTACGGCTGTCTGAAGAGTGGGGCCTTGCTGAACGCTACGCCATAGAATTTCCCCATTTGACTGATAGTGTCATTACGACCTGGATTATTCAGAAGCCAATTTTTGACTTAAGCGGAATAATATGTAATTACAAGGACCATGTAACCGACATCCAATGACTGTAAGAGTAATGTATGTGGCGAAAAGCACAGCAATACTACAATGCTCTTCCGAGCCAAATTAATTAGTTCCAAACACTTGCGTGGGCTGCATGACCGTCCAACGAGAGAACAAAATGGCTCGAATGGCTCTAAGCACTATGGGACTTAACATCTGGTGTCATCAACCCCCTACACTTAGAACTAACCTAAGGACATCACACACATCCATGCCCGAGGCAGGATTCGAACCTGCGACCGTAGCAGCAGCGCGGTTCCGGACTTACGCGCGTAGAACCGCTCAGTCACAGCGGCCGGCAAAAAGAGAACAGGTTTGTCCCTTGATGGTTGGGCAAAGTCAACAACTCACTGGAACAATATAATTTCCTTTTGCGTCCAAGCAGTGTAATGGCATGCAGCAGTACCTCCAGGTGGTGCCTCACCCAACAGTTCTGGGTTTGCCATTTCTCCTGAAAAGAAGATAACATTGTTGCCAAGGAAGCACCAGCAACACTTATGCAAATTCCTGCACTGATGAGAAGCGCTCGTTCAGCTGAGGAGATACATCCAACTTACCTGTTTCCTCTAAGTACCAAACATTTGGATTTTTTGGGGGCACGTACGTAATGCCCATTTCATCTGCGTTGTAGATCCTGTCTGGAGTCAGTTCATTCTCATCATAAATCGGCTTTAATAGCAAAAGAACGTTGGGCACAGCAGGTCGATTGAAACCAATGACACGAGTTGTAGACGTGGGTTCAGGAGCACGCGTATTCAAACGTGAATGGCGTTTTAGAAATGCATAACGCCGTGCTTTGCGAATTATCTGTTTCTGTTTGCTGAAAGTGTGAACAGGACCACTTCTCTCAGCTAATCCATAGGCTATCCCGCTGAGGTCCTTCAGCCTACATTCATTGTAATGATATTATCAGCTAGTTCATCCATTTGTGCAATAGAGAATGTTGGCTCATATCGACCCGAACCTTTAACTGTATATCCTTGCACAGGTAGCAAACCTTTGTTCGCTTTAGAAACTCCTGATTGTAGCTTACTATGTGGAGCTCCATATTCCTTGGATCTCTTCAGCTAACACATCTTGGCTTCTAAAACATCCTTAACGGATTCATACTTTCACATTCATTGATTGTCATTCATTGGTTTCCCATATTTTTTCCATTTTACCAGTCAATCTGAAAATAAATTAATAAAAATTATTATTTTCATTGTGAAGGCCTAATCTGAATTAAGACGAGTAAAACAGACATTAGTTGATTATTTTGGTAACAATCTACTGCATTACCTTATTTCCTTACTTAATAATGTGAACAGAAAATAAGACAACATTCCTTTCGCGGCCTATGAAATAACAATTGTATGCACTATCACTTTGTCCCCAGTATTTAAATTTAAAAAAAAAAAAGAATTTTTTTGGTCTTTTTAAATAATTTTACACCTCTTCATTTCTTTATGAGCCAATAGAAGATTTAAACAAAAACAGTGTAATTTTCTTGTTAGATGTAGTAACGAACTTTTGCTATTTATTTACCTTACAACTGAAATAAAAATAAATAAAATCATAAACAACGTTTGTATAAATATACTGTATTTTTTCATTTTCGGTATAAAAGATAAGAAAATGCTTTACTTGTAATGTCCAAATTATGGAGTTGGTTAGAATGGGACACTATCCGGTTTTACACAACCATTCAGCATCCCGTTTTGGCAAACACTGCAAGTATATCCAGGACAGTGATGACTATTTCAAGGTTACAGATTTTTATGTCGCATTATAAAGGCTTATGATTGTCTATTACTAACATCAACTTTCCTTTCCCCGTTGTTTATTATGAGCAGGTGAAAACGGCAATTAAGCTGGAGAAAAATTGATTAGTAAACCTTGATATTTACTAATTTTAAAGCACACAAGTCAGTAAACTAAGCACAACAACCATCTGCTCACTGGACACTGACATTGTCGAAAGGGTGAAGTGGTGGCGTACAAAAACTGATAGATGGCAGCATCTGCTGGAGAGATAGGGAGGGTATCCCATTTTATCAAACAAGTCCGCCTTGGCAAATTCTCCCCTATATATATTGACAAATTCTATACACACATGTTTAAAAAACAGAAAATAATTATTTAATGAGAAATAAAGTTTTAATACAGCATGTTTCTAAATTGGTCTAAAAGTATTAAACAACTTTTCCTAGCTCCACACAGATTCCTAGCGCCTCACAAATAGTCCTGAAAATTTGTACTTGTGCATTTTTAAGTGCTGTGTCAATACTTCTACGATTTATAACTAAAAACATAGGGCGCATGCAATAGATAGTGGTTAGTAGATGAAATATTCGTGCATCAATTACGTATTACCTGCGCCCCACATTTAGAGCTGTTGCGATAGCCACAAATTTTCAGGACTATCTATTAAAGGCTAGGCGGGGAAATTATTTTACAGTTTTTAGGTCCATTTAAAAATGTGCTACATAAAAACTAATATTAATTTGAGATATTTTATTTTACAGGGTATTTCCAAAATATTAGATGTATTTCGAACCCATATGCTTATTAAACTGTAAGACGTACAGCTATGAACGTTGTGGTTCACATTTACGAATCTCTCAAGTTTAGATTACACGTGCTGCACACGTGCTCAACAGGTGATACGAACAATATCACATCAGTAGTCTAATTCCTACTGTACTCGGATGGGAATGTCCATCGCCACTGTTGTAATGACAGTTCGGATCTGTGTTGGTGTATAAATGTTGTCCTTAGAGAACCTCACAGAAAGCAGCTGATTTTGTAGTACTATACAGAAAAATGGTTTGGAGTCGTGCAAAATTTTCTACAAACCGTCTATACTGCATACTATCTGCAAATGCTCAGGCATTCGGGGGGTCCCTTTGGTACGTAAGCTTGGCACTGTTATGAGTGAAATACAATTCGCAAACACAAAATGATTTCTGCTGCGGAGTAGCCATTTTGCAATATGTGACCAAGCAAACAGAACACAACCTACATCTAGCGACAATGAATATCAACTAGACAATGTATTTACTCTTCCGATAGCAGAGCAGTGGCATTGCGATGATAGTTTCCACAACATAATGCTTTGTAACATACGAATATTCTTTTTGAAACACCCTGTATTATGCCAAAATAAAAATAGAATGTAGAAAATTTACAGATTTTAAACAGGAATTTGTTGCGTTATTTGCGTCGACAATACCGAAATATAAAAGTCAAAACCTGGTGTTTATTTTGGATAAGCCTTCGAGCTCAACTACCCTTCACGTGTTAAATATACAAACAAAATGTGAATCAGTGCGCTGGTCCTCTGCTCGGTGTCGTGGGCGGTCCGTCATTTGCAGGCAGCTTCGCCGCCCACGCAACCCGCCGGCCGGCAGGCTGTTACCTCTACCGCCGCCGCCGCCGCCGCCGCCCCCGTCGCACGGCCGCACGGGCCCGAGCCGCGCCTCCTGCAGCGCACCGCCCCCACGCCGCCCCCGCCATGGCGTACAGAGCGGTGTGGCCGCTGGGCCGCTTCTCATTAAAAACGGGCACCGGCTGCACGCTTCATCTGACGCAATTAACGACCTTCCGCCGGAGCGGCTCCAAATCGAAATTCCCCGTCGTCCGTCCCGCATTATTCTTGTCTAACGAAGACCACTCTGGGGGAAAAAAGAAATAAAAGAAACAGCAGCTGCACACAACTCATTCCCCAAGTTATGTCACTTTCGTCTGACTGAATCCTCTCAGAGTATTTTGCGAGACAGAATAACTGCGAACCGACACGAAATGGTCCATCAGCTACAGAAACAGCGGAGCGTAACGTCGTCGTTTGCTAGCAATCTCTTTTTGCTCCGTGAACTTAACGACTAACTCAACTGAATTTCATATTTCCAACAGCGTGATCTGGGTTTAGCATAAGTTTTACAGCTAACAACAATCCTTTTTTCAGACACCGTGGATCTGCCACTTTTTGAAAATGTCGGCAGTCTACCCAAATCTAGACACAACTCGAGGAAGTGCTCTTGTACTGAAATACTTCAAGTATAGATTACTCCTATAGATTAAATTCTGTGTGGAACATAATCTGAAAGACCGTACGTACTTTTCATTCACAATGTGCCTACATTTTCATCGCTACTCGCGAACCGGAATTTTTGAATGAAGGACAGAAGTAAAGGCTACAAAGTTGCCTTGGCGTGATTAAACTCGTTCGGTAGGGTACATAATCTGTTAAGGGACATATTTGTTAAAGTAAGGGCTGCTTCGTAAAGTCATAACTGACACCTCATTTGCCACAGATAAACCACACAGAAAGGCGAAACCTCGTCTATTTTCTTAACTGAAACTGAGATGAGTGAACAGCGTCGAATACAGAATGAGAACAGCTGTTTATTGAGTCATACAGAAATTTAATGTAGCGTCATACGTCTAAGGAGGTTTATCACATCCTATTTAGGTTCAAGGATGTACAGTAAGTCTTCTAATACACCAAAAACAAAAATAGAATTGACAATCCAAAATATCAAAAACACGTTCCGCTCAGCCTCTTTATCAACGAACTATTATATGCCTTTAGACTGTGTAGAACGCTCTCCAGTTACATACATAATGCAATACATCAAAATGCGCAACATATGTCTCTCAACAATCACGGCATTATTTACGAACTTTTCATTGATACTTGCATTTAGAAAAATATAAAGTTACACATCTAAATTAAAAACTAAGGAAAAATAGGAGCATAACTTACTCTACCCTATTCAATTACAAAGAGCCCAATGCTTATTTCGTGTTCGGTAGCATTCGAGTGAACACATATTGAAGGGAATTTTCTTTGAAGTTTGGAAGATAAGAGATGAGGTACTGCTGGAAGTAAAGATGTCAGCTCGGATCGTGAGGCGTGTTTGGGTAGCTCAATTGGTAGAGCACTTCTCCGCGGGAGGCAAAGATTCCGAGTTATAGTCTCGATCCGGCAAACAGTTTTAATCAACAAGGAAGTTTCACATTCTACTTTGTTTGCCATCTGCTTCTTATTTTATTGATACCAGCACTCAATCCTAGTTCCAAGAGTCCACACTGATGTAATATATAAAGAGATAAAAAATAATAATTTCACAGTGTAGGTAAACACTCTCCACAAGCTTTCCGTCGGCAGTGAGACAAGACAGACGTGTAGTATACTTTCTTTTCTCCGTATAGAACCAAAGTTTTCCTTTAAATGAATAAAGCGTGATTCATAAGCTTGTCTGGAGTTGTTTCTGATGACGACGGCGCGAAAACTACAAGCCGGACAGGACAATGATAAAGATCAGTGGACAGAGCACCTCATCAACTTTCGATAGGCAATTCGCGTCATGGTGTAGTTGCGCTAGAGATCAGAAGTGTCAGAAGATGGAGGCAAATCGTCCTCTCCGTATTGTGGCATCCAATTATCTCGTGCCTGCAGGTAGGCAACCCAGTGAACACATTTCCAAACCGGGGTTACTATCGCGTCAGAAACATCAATGAATTGTGTTCACGTATTGATTACCTGTAGCGGGGCAGGAAGAGGAGACGGATTTTGGTGTCATGTGCAGCAGACATATCATTGGAATATTCTTAACGTTTAGGTCAGTGGTCATCAAACTTTTGTGATCAAAAGCCGATACTGAAATTGCGCGGCATCCCCTTGGGCCCCATATGTGCTGAGCTTAGTTTCAATTGATAACCTAGATAAATTAATATGTTATGAACCCCCCCCCCCCCCATGGATAAGCTATAGAAGGGTGCGTAAGCTGTAATTACCCGACGAAATGTTGCGTTGTTTTCTGTCCGAGCAGATGATATGTTTCAATAAGATGTATTCGCAGTTGCGAATATGCACCACCATAAGTTGTATAAGGGATCGATGATAGAGAAAATTTGTGAAGGACCGGACTGGGACGCGGTTTTCTCGCTTATCGCCTTACCATTAGGCTGTCTGAGCACACCCCATGGCCAGACGCAAACTTTTATATATCATTAACCACGTGTCCACAACCTGTAATCGTACATTCATTACGTATATTGCCGTCCAAGACAGACATTTTACGTTAAAGTCACTTGCCTGATGTCAGCGGATAAATATGATAGGCATCGCCTGTGTTGTTGTGTTGAGCAACACAGGCACTACAATACCATCATTATATTTGAATGCATTATGACACAGGAAAATGTTGACTAAACTTTTGTATGCAATTTTTCTTCTATTCACTGCTCTGAATCATAGCATCCTTCATTTAACTTCAAATTCTTTGTACAAATATGGTGACCGCCTACAATGCACATTCACGAATCTATATTACTTTCATCTGAAATTCATACCTTAGCAGTAGACCAGTACGAATCGCAAACGCCCATGAGGTGTCAGTACCGGAAGACAAACAATGAAACATCTCCCCTTGCCCCCTCACCTGTTCTAATTCCGTACTGAGCACGCAACTTACCCCTCTATCCCTGAGCTAAGCGACCAACTTAGCTTAGCTCACGACCGAATTCACCAGTGTCAGTTAATATTAAGCGCGTCTCTATAAGTATTGTCTCTATAAGTAGTATTGTTTGTTACTGAGCAGGAATGCTACACTCTTCAGAATTTCATTGGATTCAGTTATTAGTTGCTAGATACATATAATTATAAAATACAGCTGAGAGCCGCACGAATACCTGATTCAGACCGTATGTTGCCTGAAGGAAGCATTGGTCTAGGTAAGTGTTTTTCAACCTGTGGGTCGCGACCCACTGGTGGGTCGCAAAGCCTTGCTCGGAGGGTCGCGGTCGCAGGAGAAAACAGTTGCAGCATGGCTGGTAACGTATATATCATGACGATCATCTGCTATGTTATAAATGTCTCACGGAAGTGACAAGGGTTTGTGAAAGCACCTTTGCAAATTCGATCACTTTCTGGGTCTTATTTATAATAATGAATACGAATTTAATTTAAATCTGTTGAAGAGTTCAATGCGCAAACACTTGCAGCAGTGAGAAGAAAAAGATGTCTATCGATCACTTCTCACTTCTGCGGAATGGAAGTATCTTGTACAGATAGTATTTATCTCTGAGAGGTTTGAAGGGAGAGGGGAAGGACCACATCAGCTTCCGGGCTGTAACGGAGGTGCAGTGACAGCGTCTTGTGTATTACTGACAACTTAGTTCATGTGCCAGTCATCTGCTGTGATAAAAATATCACACGGAACGTGAACAATTTATGAAAGCGCATTTTAAAAATTCTCACTTACAAATGTGATACAAAATGGCTCCAACAGGACGCTCGCAGCTTATCTGCAAGATTTGGCACCACGGTTACTGGAATGCATTTCAGTATCAAGCTTAGAACCAAACAATACATCGCCAGGGTTGGCAACAGTGAGACAAGGCAAGAAATACAGCAATTTCTACCGAGCGGATGTAGGATGCCTGCACGTTGACGTTGTTTCAATTTTCCTAGTTCTGTGCCTTCACTGGGATTCCCACAAAATTGTCGTTACTGGTCACATGGTTAATTTCTCATTTCTTTCGTGTAGTTAATTGTGGTTCAAAAATGGTTCAAATGGCTCTGAGCACTATGGGACTCAACTGCTGTGGTCATGAGTCCCCTAGAACTCAGAACTACTTAAACCTAACTAACCTAAGGACATCACACACATCCATGCCCGAGGCAGGATTCGAACCTGCGACCGTAGCAGTCGCAGGGTTCCTGACTGCGCGCCTAGAACCGCGAGACCACCGCGGCCGGCTAGTTAATTGTGGTGATTGTCTTAAAGTGAGCCATTGTTTTTTTGATAGTGCTTTATAAAAGAGTTGAAAAATATCATACAACAAAATAGTACCATCATTTGTAAAACTATATCCTACATTTTCTCGCAAAAATGTTCTCGTGACCCTCAGAACCATACTAAAAGTGTGCCACAGATATAAAAGGCATATTCTCCCAATTAATTAAAAAGAAATGTAGTTTTCTTTTGAAACTGTGTGAATGTAAATGGGAAACTGTGTTCAGGAAGCGATCGATAACTAAATGAAAAAGATCCATTAAGTAACCATGACAAATCTTCTTGTTTACAAATTGACTACACAGTGGGACCTCGTTTAACGAGGATAATTCACTTCTGAGTCTTACCTGCATTGCGAAGCACTCGTTATGCGAAATATATTTTTCTGTTAGAATTTTGGTAAAAAAAAAAGGATAATGAGATCCATTTCAAAAAAATACTCCAAATGGCGATACATTTTGTCCAATCAATCTCGTAGTTGCGAGTACTTTCTAAAAACATGTCGTACAAACACTGGCCTGTAGTGTTCGCAGGGGGTGCTTTGCAAAATAAAATGTCTTCCATGATATTTTCACCTGCTTCAAAGAGCAAAAATACTATAAATTGAGCACAATCTGAAACATCAGTAGATTCATGAAACTGTAGAGTAAAATGTGGGTTCCTCTTTAATTTGCAACTATCTGTTTTCGAATGTTACCGGCCAAATCGTTTATTCTTCGTTCACTGGTATTAACAGAGAGTGGTATGCTTTGTAGCTTGTTTGCCTCTTGCTTACCTAACATAATTTCAACTATATACAGGGCTGTTGGCAAAGTAAGATTCTCTGCATGTGTATGATGCCACCTCCCTGCTTTAGTGCCTCGGAAATCGTCTCGGTGAGTGGCTAGTAACCCTTTCTCGTTGACACTGGATACCTAAAGTCAGATAAAAAATATTGTTAAATCAGAAAAACGAATAACAAATCAGAATCATTAATACTATTTAAATCAACAAATAAGATTACTATTTTATCACCCGAATCATGGTATTTTGCTGCTGGTTAAGTGTTTCCAGTTTCCTTTCGAAGAAATCCAACAGTTTATCAGCTTCCTTGGAATGTTTAGTTGAGAAAAGACGCAGAAGCTTTGATGGTTTCATACTGTCATGTGACAATACTTCGCCGCAAATTACACATTGAAGTTTATTGCGCATGATAGTAAAACCATCTTCAGATAACTGTCATCATAAAGTCTATTTTTTCGATTTTGATTCGCTTCCGGTACTGCCGCCTGCACCAGACAGAGGGCTGCACATATCTTTTCAGAAACTTGTCCATTTTATGCTCGCTCAGAGCGAAGCGCGAAGACAAAAATGACATCCGTACTCGCTGGCGTACTCGGACAACTGATTGCAGTGACCGGAAACGCTCGACTATGCTTTCGCTCACCCCTTCTCACCCCCGCGCTTCTACCGCGGCAAAGAATATAACTATATCTCTACCCGCTGAGCACTACGACCTCTTTTCACATTGCACTTGATTTCTCGATCAGCGTAGTATTAACAGAAAGAAAATTAAATACGCTGTCTTTTACATCTCTGGCACACTTTTATTATGGTTCTGAGGGTCACTAGTACATTTTTACTGGGAAAGGGGTCAAGTGTTCATAAAGGCTGAAAAACACTTGTCTAAGTCATCAGGACGGACCATTGACCCAGACGGGACAAAAATGGGGGTTGGGTTGTTTGGGGGAGGAGACCAGACAGCAAGGTCTCATCGGATTAGGGAAGGACGGGGAAGGAAGTCGGCCATGCCCTTTTAAAGGAACCATCCCGGCATTTGCCTGGGGCGATTAAGGGAAATCACGGAAAACCTAAATCAGGGTGGTCGTCCTCCAGAATTTGAGTGCAGTGTGCTAGTCACAGCGCCACAAAGAAAAAAATGGGGAAACTACTGGTTGCGTCCTTGTAGAAGGAACGAGAGAAAAGATTTCTGCAACGAGAATATATGAGTAATTCTTTCCTTTAGATATTCGTTGCATGATTGGTTTGTGACATGCAGTCAGTTCTCTTTCTAATGAATTTGATTCTGAGAACACTAGAACCAGGCCTTTGCATAATTCACTAGTGTGTTCCAGTTTCTGTATTTTCTATACAGCCCAGTGATCCAGCTATACAAGACAATACTCGATCAGAAGCCTTTTACATCTTATGATGTCTGGACCCTTTGTTGGATTTTCACTGAATATTGGCGTCCGGTTTGATATAACGGTTTCTCCTGGTTCTGCTGCCAAACAATTCCGTCGAAATTCTTCTCAATGAAGTAATGATCCAGATATTTCTATTGCCGTGCTCGCTAGCTCGACCGCTTGGAGATGGAAGTGAAGAAAGAATAGGGATTCATATATCCGAAGCGACCTCTCTGACGGTTAGACCACCGCTCTCGTTTCAGCACATTCGGCCCCCCGCAGTGCTGAGCTCGCCGTATTCTGTGGCTCAAGAGGCGGACTTACAGATAAAATGGCACGACGCCCGCAACGTCGGCGGCTCCACTTGAGCTGCCTGTTGTGTGCAGCTCTTTCATTGTTCGCCCTCTCCCTGTGGTACTGCGGACGCCGCTGGCACTGCCAATAAGAGATCTCTGGAAACTGAATTGCTGCCAATCTGATGTGCTGCAGAGATGAAGAGTAACGAACACAGGCTTTGGGCAGAAAGCCACGCTTCCCATGGCAGCCAGCGGCCGAGCAAGGTGGAAAGAAGCGCAGACGTAGGTCAGCAGCTAAAACCAGAACTCCCCCTACAGCCTCACTTCAAATCAGCGTTTGATTGCTAGGCTACGTAGACAGGGATATCTCCTAATATCCTCCTTTTGCCCGGCTTAGTGCAGAAGCTCGACATGGCATGTATTCAACCAGTCGTTGAAAGACCGCTGCAGAAATATTGAGCCGTGCTGCCTTTATAGCTGTCCTTAACTGCGAAAGTGTTGCCCGTGCAGTATTCGTTCACGAAATGACCTCTCAATATCCCAAGAATGTTCTATAGGATTCGTGTTGGGCGGTCTGGGTGGCTAAACCATTCGCTCGAACCGTCCACAAAGTTCTTCAAACCAATCATTAACAATTGTAGCCTGGTGACATGGCTCATTGTCACCCCTAAAAACTTCATCGCAGATCGCTGCTAATGATCTCCAAGTGTCCGCCCTTGGTAGCTGATTGGTCAGCGCGACAGACTATGAATCGCAAGGGCCCAGGTTCGATTCCCGGCTGAGTCGGAGATTTTCTCCGCTCAGGGACTGGGTGTTGCGTTGCCTAATCACCATCATTTCATCCCCAAAGACGCGCAAGTCCCCAAAGTGCCGTCAAATCGAAAGACTTGCACCCGGCGAACGGTCTACCCGACGGGAGGCTCTAGTCACACGACATTATTTATCTCCAGGTCTCCGAACTGATTGTGGTCTGAAGACGGAGTGCCTACTGCTGCTCTGCCTGCCTTATTTTTGCAGCACATCTCAATAACGATAGTAGGATTGCTTCCATTTTAATAAAGGATAATATGGTGACAATTATACCATGCTTTTCGCCTTGCCAACTAATGACACTGGTGGAAAATGACAGTGAGCCATGTGACTGTGACAAACAGCCGAACAGTCCGAGCGGTGATGCCGTCGGTTGTGTTACATCTACATCTACATCTACATGGTTACTCTGCAATTCACACTTAAGTGCCTGCCAGGGGGTTCATCGAACCATTTTCATACTACCTCTATACCATTCCACTCTAAAATGGCTCGTGGGAAAAATGAGCACCTAAATCTTTCCGTTCGAGCTCTGATTTCTCTTATTTTGTTATGATGATCATTTCTCCTGGCGTAGGTGGGTGTCAACAAAATATTTACGCACTCGGAAGAGAAAGTTGGTGATTGAAATTTCGTAAATAGACCTCGCCGCAAAGAAAACCGCCTTTGTTTCAGTGACTGCCTTCCCAACTCGCGTATCATATCAGTGACACTCTCGCCCCTGTTGCGCGATAACACGAAACGAGCTGCCCTTTTTGCACTTTTTAGATGTCCTCCGTCAATCCTACCTGGTAAGGATCCCATACCGCGCAGCAATATTCCAGTAGAGGACGAAAAAGTGTAATGTAGTCTGTCTCTTTAGTGGGTTTGTCGCATCTTCTAAGTGTTCTGCCAACAAATCGCAGTCTTTGTTTCACCTTCCCACAATATTATCTATTTGGTCTTTCCAATTTAAGGTGCTCGTAATTGTAATTCCTAGGTATTTAGTCGAATTGACAGCCCTTAGATTTGTGCGATTTATCGTACACCCAAAATTTATCGGATTTCTTTTAGTACCCATGTGGATGACATCGCACTTTTCTTTGTTTAGTGCTAATTGCCACTTTTCGCACCATACAGAAATTCTCTCTAGATCATTTTGTAATTGGAATTGATCGTCTAATGATTTTACTAGACGGTAAATTATAGTGGCATCTGCAAACGTCTAAGGGAGCTGCTCAGATTATCACGTAGATCATTTATATAAATCAGGAATAGCAGAGGGCCTATTACACTACCTTGCGGAACGCCAGATATTCCTTCTGTTCTAGACGATGATTTACTGTCTATCACTACGAACTGTGACCTCTCTGAGAGAAAATCACGAATCCAGTTACACAATTGAAACGATACTCCATATGCACGCAATTTTATAAATAGTCGCTTGTGAGGAACGGTATCAAAAACCTTCTGGAAACCTAGAAATATGGAATCGATCTGAGGTCCCCTGTCGACAGCACTCATTACTTTATGGGAATAAAAACTTAGCTCTGTTGTACAAGAACGATGTTTTCTGAGTCCGTGGTGGTTAGGTGTCAATAAGTCATTTTCTTCAAGGTGATTCATAATGTTCGACAACAGTATGTGCTCCAAAATCCTACTGCAAATTGAGGTCAGTGATATGGGTCTGTAATTTAGTGGGTTACTCCTATTTCCCTTCTAGAATATTGGTGTGACCTGTGCTACTTTCCTGTCCTTAGGAACAGACCTTTCGTCAAGTGAGCGGTTGTATGTGATTGCTAAGAGAGGCGCTATTCTGTCTGCATACTCTGAGAGGAACCTGACTGGTATACCATCTGGACCGGAAGACTTGCCTTTCTTAAATGATTTGAGTTGTTTCGCAACACCTAAGATATCTACTTGTAAGTAACTCATGCTAACATCTGTTCTGGTTTCGAATTCTGGAATATTTACTCCGCCTTTTTTCGTGAAGGAATTACGGAAAACTGTATTTAGTAACTCCGCTTTAGTGCTACCATCAACGGTAACATTTCCATCGTTATCGCGCTGTGACGGTATTGACTGTTTTTTTACCACTGATACCATACGACCAGAATCTGTTAGCTGTACAGCATGCTGTTCAACACAGAATATCCGATTTCTATCGGTGAAAAGACAATAGATAAATGCAATGGGTACTGTTGTATACGCAGTGCGTTGTGTAAATATACTAATTTGTACCGAGTGGTCGAAGCTTATACGTTTATTTGTTATCTTAGTCAGGACTGCGTTATCTGCTTCTTGTTTCTGACCGAGCGGGGTGGCGCAGTGGTTAGCACACTGGACTCGCATTCGGGAGGACGACGGTTCAATCCCGTCTCCAGCCATCCTGATTTAGGTTTTCCGTGATAACCCTAAATCGTTTCAGGCAATTGCCGGGATGGTTCCTTTGAAAGGGCAGGGCCGATTTCCTTCCCAATCCTTCCCTACCCCGAGCTTGCGATCCGTCTCTAATGACCTCGTTGTCGACGAGACGTTAAACACTAACCACCACCATCTTGTTTCGGTTTTGGAGAGCCAACAGCCGTTACGTCCTGTTTATCTAGACGTCACTAGTTAAGTGGCACTCGTGCATACCGACAAGCCATTTGAGATGTGAAAGAATGAAGTTTTAATATGGAATATTGTCGTGAGAAGCAGTGCAGAATATACACAAAAATTTCTTAAAGGGGAATAACGATGGTACTCCAATCGTTCTTCCTAAAATTGCGAAGATGGATGTTTCCAAGCGAAATACGGGCTTGAGTCAAACATACTGCTTTCAGTTGTCAAATGTACACAAGAGTACAGTTGGCTATGCGGTTCTTAGCAAGAAAGAACTGATATACAGCCCAAACTTACCCTACATTTATTGTTCACTTTTCATTCATGAGAGCCTTCACTATATTCACATATAGATATTCAAAGCCCTAGAAGATACCTGGCGAGACTTCGTGGTTTGCTGAATCTCGCAAGTGCTGCTGTAGACCAAATCACACCGCTGCAGCGCACGCAGCGAGGTATCTCCGTAAGCACGCAATCCCGTGGAACGTAGCTGCACTGCTCTATCGACCCACATTCAGTCCATACCAACCGACACCCTGGAACTCTCCTGCTTACTGATAAATGCCCCACGTGGAAGCGTTGAGGAGTTATCCGAAGTTCTCAAAAATAATTAATATTGATAACTTATTTGTGTGATACCAGGTTATTACATTATCCGTGATCCAAATCGCCCTGTTACCATCACTAAAATAAATTAACGTTGTTACTATGCAGATGAAGTCGGAGTATCAAACGATCAGGGCACAGTACAAACGATCGCCGAACCGCCCTGCAGGCTGCACGCTTCTTGGCGGCTCTCAACAATTCAAAGCATCACCTTGAGAACTTAAAGCAACACCTTAAAATGAAACTTAAGACAGGCGCTCTTCGTGATAATGTTATACGTCATTTCTGGTGACATTAAATTCTTCGAACGTCAGTGTGATATACAAATTCCTGTATATACAAATTCCTGTCTGCTAGTCTTTTTTTATTCTCAGTTTTTTTCTATGTTACCTATAACTAAATCTAACATCGAGACTGAAAGACAAGCAATCTTGTCGCAACACGGTCATAGGTTTATTAATGCTGTCGTAATGTCAGCATATGAAAAAAAAACATATGTAGGTAACATGTATCTGATGTAAAATAACAGGACCACGTCAGTGTAACGAAACAATGGTGATAAAAGAAGTCAGTTGGTCTGTAAGATATCCCAAACAACATCAGCCTCTCCAAACGCAACAAATATTCTTACAGTCAACTGATAACTAAAACACGGCAAAATACAACAAAATCTTGCAATCAAAATGATGTTTAAAACTCCTTTAAAATTACTCACTGTAATACATGCAAATATAACCAATAACCAACATCTATCTTCTGCTACCCAGAAACCTCTTAAGTTCCTGTATTTCTTTATTTTATTGCATTTCTAATTGCTTTGGGATGTGACAAAAGTTTGTTACTTACAGTAAGTATCGGTTATTGCTGATTCCATGTCATCAATAGTTTTCAGGAAAATTATTTGCTTGTAAATAAGTATGCGAAAAAAAAAATCAAATCATGTAAGAAACTTGCAGTTTTACGTTAAGTAACACTGTATTTTTGTTTGAGAGCGATTATTAAAACTAGGGAAAAAAATACCTAATTGTCACCACTAACAAAGATTTTCATTTTGATATTTTTGATAGTATTCAACGTCCATAAAGATGATGATAATAGTAAAAACCCAAAAGTAAAGCTACAATTCCAGTTTGCATTCTTAAAACAAGTGCGAAAACAAATAATTGAACAAAACAAATCAGATCCAGCTCACGATTCCCAGTACGCATTCCTTTCATGTTCAACCATTCCCAGCTCCTTGTCTTCTCTCACTAGTCCAATTTTCCAATCGTTTTTCGTTCGTCGTCCGGTGCCGCTCTCCAGATACAAAAACATGAGACATCCGCGAGATGTAGGAAAATGTTATTCCCTTGCAGACTCTCCAGGGTGAGAAATTACTTCCAGAAAGCTTATGCTGGTGCCAGTTTCTTGTTCAAGAAAACATTTTATTTACGGCTCTTGGCACAAATTTCTCTTCATAGCTCCAAACAAGTGCCCTACAGCGTCGTCTGTTCAAGAAAGCAGTTTCGCACTACCGAGCTCGTGCCGCTATTGTATGTCAGTATTAATGAATTAATTTAGCTGGTAGCTCCCAGTTTCATTAAATGAACTTGCATAGCAAAAGACGGCACGTGGAAGTACTACCGAACTGCATTAAATTCCATCTTGTAGAACAGTGCAAATATTACACAAAATTTCCATTTAGCATAAACTGATAACGTAAGAATCATCCAAGAGGAGCGTGAACGTCACACAGGACAAAAAGATTTAATGTCGATTTCAATTTAGAAACTGACGAACGTCACGCTAAAGGTTTGGTATCTATTGTGTATCTCAGTACTGTGAACACATGGAAGAATCAGTACCTCGAAGGGTGGGATAGGGAACAATCGAAAATAATTACAGAATAATGACGTCACAAGAGACAGGGTCAGCCAGAAAATTCCGCTATGGCTGAACCCTGTCTTGACACGGGATACAGCGTGAACTACGGAGTGAGAAAGATCGTTTCGTCCGCTTCCACGTACAGGGTCCCCATCATTAAACAAGCAGCCCAGATACGTATAATACGTATCAATAGGAGTACTGTATTTCAACGCAGCAAGGCATGGGAACCAGGACGGACGGTACTAAGGCATCGTCGGCCGCTGAAGAACGAATCCGAGTCAGCCCAGGCGGAGAATCAGAGTTCGAACACTTACACTGGGCACCAACACACTGCCTGCGAAAGCGCTGGGCCGGTATTTGCGGCCTCGCATCTCCCGCGTCGCGAATGAGGAGCCGGTGGCCCGTTCCTCTGGCAAGGGCACTGGTTGTCGCATTGCACTATGATTCGCCCAGGATGATTTTATAGACACACTCTTTGGCGCCTGTGCTTTTCTAGCGAGTCAACATGTACAGGGTGTTACAAAATGTACGGCCAAACTTTCAGGAGACATTCCTCACACACAATGAAAGAAAATACACTCCTGGAAATTGAAATAAGAACTTTCAGGAGACATTCCTCACACACAATGAAAGAAAATACACTCCTAGAAATTGAAATAAGAACACCGTGAATTCATTGTCCCAGGAAGGGGAAACTTTATTGACACATTCCTGGGGTCAGATACATCACATGATCACACTGACAGAACCACAGGCACATAGACACAGGCAACAGAGCATGCACAATGTCGGCACTAGTACAGTGTATATCCACCTTTCGCAGCAATGCAGGCTGCTATTCTCCCATGGAGACGATCGTAGAGATGCTGGATGTAGTCCTGTGGAACGCCTTGCCATGCCATTTCCACCTGGCGCCTCAGTTGGACCAGCGTTCGTGGTGGACGTGCAGACCGCGTGAGACGACGCTTCATCCAGTCCCAAACCTGCTCAATGGGGGACAGATCCGGAGATCTTGCTGGCCAGGGTAGTTGACTTACACCTTCTAGAGCACGTTGGGTGGCATGGGATACATGCGGACGTGCATTGTCCTGTTGGAACAGCAAGTTCCCTTGCCGGTCTAGGAATGGTAGAACGATGGGTTCGATGACGGTTTGGATGTACCGTGCAGTATTCAGTGTCCCCTCGACGATCACCAGAGGTGTACGGCCAGTGTAGGAGATCGCTCCCCCCACCATGATGCCGGGCGTTGGCCCTGTGTGCCTCGGTCGTATGCAGTCCTGATTGTGACGCTCACCTGCACGGCGCCAAACACGCATACGACCATCATTGGCACCAAGGCAGAAGCGACTCTCAACGCTGAAGACGACACGTCTCCATTCGTCCCTCCATTCACGCCTGTCGTGTCACCACTGGAGGCGGGCTGCACGATGTTGGGGCGTGAGCGGAAGACGGCCTAACGGTGTGCGGGACCGTAGCCCAGCTTCATGGAGACGGTTGCGAATGGTCCTCGCCAATACCCCAGGAGCAACAGTGTCCCTAATTTGCTGGGAAGTGGCGGTGCGGTCCCCTACGGCACTGCGTAGGATCCTACGGTCTTGGCGTGCATCCGTGCGTCGCTGCGGTCCGGTCCCAGGTCGACGGGCACGTGCACCTTCCGCCGACCACTGGCGACAACATCGATGTACTGTGGAGACCTCACGCACCACGTGTTGAGCAATTCGGCGGTACGTCCACCCGGCCTCCCGAATGCCCACTATACGCCCTCGCTCAAAGTCCGTCAACTGCACATACGGTTCACGTCCACGCTGTCGAGGCATGCTACCAGTATTAAAGACTGCGATGGAGCTCCGTATGCCACGGCCAACTGGCTGACACTGACGGCGGCGGTGCACAAATGCTGCGCAGCTAGCGCCATTCGACGGCCAACACCGCGGTTCCTGGTGTGTTCGCTGTGCCGTGCGTGTGATCATTGCTTGTACAGCCCTCTCGCAGTGTCCGGAGCAAGTATGGTGGGTCTGACACACCGGTGTCAATGTGTTCTTTTTTCCATTTCCAGGAGTGTATGTTATGTAGACATGTGTCCGGAAACGCTTATTTTATTACTTCTCTTCAAATCACATTAATCATGGAATGGAAACACACAGCAACAGAACGTACCAGCGTGACTTCAAACACTTTGTTACAGGAAATGTTCAAAATGTCCTCCGTTAGCGAGGATACATGCATCCACCCTCCGTCGTACGGAATCCCTGATGCGCTGATGCAGCCCTGGAGAATGGCGTATTGTATCACAGCCGTCCACAATGCGAGCACGAAGAGTCTCTACATTTGGTACTGAGGTTGCGTGGACAAGGGCTTTGAAATGCCCCAATAAATGAAAGTCAAGAGGGTTGAGGTCAGGAGAGCGTGGAGGCTATGGAATTGGTCCGCTTCTACCAATCCATCGGTCACCGAATCTGTTGTTGAGAAGCGTACGAACACTTCGACTGAAATGTGCAGGAGCTCCATCGTGCATGAACCACATGTTGTGTCGTACTTGTAAAGGCACATGTTCTAGCAGCACAGGTAGAGTATCCCGTATGAAACCATGATAACGTGCTCCATTGAGCGTAGGTGGACGACGAAACTAAAATGAGCTCTAACATGGAAATTTAGCTTTTCCGGACAGTAAATACTTGAAGATGACGAGCAGCTATCTCGATCAACTATTGTGCAGCTTCCGCAACATTACCCGACAGCATTGACCGACGCGACGCCCGTGAACCAATGAAACAGTTACTACCTCGGGAACGTTTCAAATGGAACATCCACAATATCCTTGGAAGAAGAGGTACATTCGACTGATATACACTATGCATCTGGACACCTGTCTGAAAATGACTTACAATTTCGTGGCGCCCTCCATCGATAATGCTGGAATTCAGTATGGTGCTGGCCCTCCTTTGGCCTTGATGACAGCTTCCATTCTCGAGGGCATACGTTCAATCAGGTGCTGGGAGGTTCCTTGGGGAATTCTTCACGGAGTGCTGCACTGAGGAGAGGTATCGATGTCGGTCGGTGAGGCCTGGCACGGAGTCGTCGTTTCAAAACAACCCAAAGGTGTTCTGTAGGATTCACGTCAGGACTCTGTACAGGCCAGTCCATTACAGTGATGCTATTGTCGTGCAGCCACTCTGCTACAGGCCGTGCATTATGAACAGGTGGTCGATCGTGTTGGGTATGCAGTCACCATCCCCGAATTGCTCTTCAACAGTGGGAAGCAAGAAGGTGCTCCAAACATCAATGTAGGCCTCTGCTGTGATAGTGCCACGCGAAACAACAAGAGGTGCAAGACCCCTCCATGAAAAACACGACCACAGCATAACACCACTGCCTCCGAATTTCACTGTTGGCATTACACACACTGGCAGATAACGTTCACCGAGCATTAGCCATACCCACACCGTGCCATCGGATCGCCACATTGTGTACCGTGATTCGTCACTCCACACAAAGTTTTTCCACTGTTCAATTGTCCAATGGTTACGCTCCTTAAACCAAGCGAGACGTCGTTTGGCATTTACCGGCGTGGTGTGTGGTTTATGAGCAGCCGCTCGACCATGAAATCCAAGTTTTCTCAACTCCCGCCAAACTGTCATAGTACTTGCAGTGGATCCTGATGCAGTTTGGAATTCCTGTGTGATGTTCTGGATAAATATCTGCCTATTGCACATTACGACCCTCTTCACCTGTCGGCAGTCACTGTCAGTCAACAGACGAGCTCGGCCTGTACGCTTGCTGTACGTGTCCCTTCTCGTTTCAACTTCACTATCACATCGGAAATAGTGGAACTAGGTGTGTTTAGGAGTGTGGAACTCTCGCGTACAGACGTATGACACAAGTGACACCCAATCACCTGACCACGTTAGAAGTCCGGCCGGCCGCTGTGGCCGATTGGTTCTACGCTCTTCAGTCCGGAACCGCGCTGTTGCTACGGTCGAAGGTTCGAATCCTGCCTCGGACATGGATGTGTGTAGTGTCCTTAGGTTAGTTAGTTTTAAGTAGTTCTAAGTCTAGGAGACTGATGATCTCAGGTCACATAGTGCTTAGAGCCATGTTTGAAGTACGTGAGTTCCGCGGAGCGCCACATTCTGCTCTCTCACGATGTCTAATGACTACTGATGTCGCTGATATGCAGTACCCGGGAGTAGGTAGAAGCACAGTGCACGTAATATGAAATACATAGGTTTTTGTTGGTGTCCGGATTCTTTTGATCACATAGTGTAACTATAAATTCAAAGACGTTCCATAAATTTGGAATAATTATACAATTGGAATTAATACATTTTTGAAGTCAACAAATTGTGAACTTTCGCTCTCGCGTCCACCTGCTTCAGCTTCGCCAACTTTGCTGGAGACGATAAGACAGATTTGTGCTGCAGCCTCAAACCCATACCGATCGTGGACTCATACCCCATCGTCTTCAGTAGAATTTTTCAGTTTCTGCTCAAAGTGTACGTTTATTACTGGAAGCAACAGCAATAAAATACCGATAATCGGCTATTTCGGAAACCGGTTTTGGAGCCGTTTTAAGTCAGTTTAAACAGGAGCCGAAAAGAACTGTAAAGTGGTTGTTTCAGAAAAACAGTTGCAGTAGGGCACCCCTCGGCTGCATAAAGAAAAAAAATTACTGTCGAAAAATTTCATCATTTTAGCCCGTGATGAGAGTCTGGTTGGCACCAAAATGAAATCCGAAGGTGTGTCAAGGTTTACGAGCCAAGGCGTCTTCTAAAGGAACAGTGCCAAGAGAGTTACGCTAGACCTAAGATATTGCTTCAGCAGAAGTGTAAACCGGGCCGTTGCACCATTGGCAAAGTAGCGAGAGTGAGGCCGGGCGCGAGAAGCAGCCGACTCCGCCAGCTGGGATGCAGGCAGGAGGCAGGCGCTGGTAGACGGCCAAGAGGGGCGCGCCGGAGAAGCCACAAGGCAGCAGCCGGCGCCAGCCAATGAATTACCCAGCCGCAGCCGGGCCGCGGCGTCTTCAAAGACTCGCCCACTAATTCATTCGGCAGTCGCGCAGCCGGCGGAAGGAAACCAGAGTCGCAGTCCCCCGCGCGCTTTATTCGGAGATTACTGGCGACTCTCCCGGCACTTGCCGGGTCTCCAATTATTCAAAGAAGCTCGGCGCAGGCCTCTCTCATCGGTTGCTCTTTCTCTTTCCGGCGGCTCCCTCCCCTGCCGAACCAGAACACGCCAAGGTACTTTGCGAGCCTGTCGAAACAATTCTCCTTTGAAACGCGGCGGTACAAGAGCGGTAGTTCGGGAAAGGGGATGAGACATTTCGTACTGCCAATTACGGAATACACTTGCGTCTGTGAAAATTTTCTACAGTAAGCTTCTTGTTCTCTGTGGTTATTGAGGTGTGATGGAAGTGCCGTAATACAGTTACCTTTTATCCCCGACTTTAACATTCACGAACATTTATCAATAGATGTTTTGTGTTCTTAACGAAGCGTTCCCTCTTCTCCATTAAGGTGTCCTTTCCAACCTAATTATAGTACAGAATGGTTCAAATGGCTCTGAGCACTATGGGACTTAACATCTGAGGTCATCAGTCCCCTAGAACGTAGAACTACTTAAACCTACACATCCATCACACACATCCATGCCCGAGGCAGGATTCGAACCTGCGACCGTAGCGGTCACGCGGTTCCAGACTGCAGTGCCTAGAACCGCACGGCTACACCGGCCGGCAGTACAGAATGTTTCACCCTTATACTGCTGAGTCATATTACTACAACAAGCCCCAACATGGGATGTTTCATGTCTTCCCTCACGTAATATGCGCTGAAGAAGTTCACAGTCGTTTATGTACAGTCATTTTTAATTTAATAGACATAAAAGAGTGTAAGACAGGGATGTAGTCTTTCGCTCCTACTGTTCACTATATACATCGAAGAACCAATTACGGAAATAAAAGAATGGTTCAAGAGCGGAATTAAAATTCAGCGTGATAGCGTATCAATGATAATATTCACTGATGTCATTCCTATCCTCATTGAAAGTGAAACAGAATTACTAGACCTGCTGAGTGGAATGAAGCGTTTCATGAGTACAGAGAGTAAATCGAAGAAAGACGAAAGTAATGAGAAGTTGCAGAAATGAGAACTGCGAGAAAACACCAGGATTGGGTATCAGGCGAAGTAAACGACGAGGTTAATGAATTCTGCTACATAGGAAGCAAAGTAGCCCATGGCGGAGGGAGCAAGGAGGACATAAAAAGCAGACTATCACTGTCATAAATCCATTTCTGCCCAAAAGAAGTCTACTAGTATTACACATAGGCCTTATTTTGATGAAGAAACTTCTGTACTGTGCGTTTGGTGCACAAAATTGTGCGGTAGTAAAACATGAACGATGGAAAAATCGGAAAAGAAGATAATCGAAGTATTTGATAAAAACCATTCAATGGTCATGGTCGCATAAAATATTTTTCCTATTTTATTTAAGACTACCGGTTTCAAAAGACTATGATGTCATCTTCAGGTCTTAACATTTTTTATAGTAAAATATGTTCATTTTAAGGTGACCTCACTCACAAGATATCTTGTGCGGGAGATTAGAGTAAAATGAATATGTTTTACAACAAAAGATTGCAAGACCTGAAGATGACAGCATAGTCTGTTGAATCCGGTTGTCTTAAATAAAAAAAAAATATTTTATGCAATCTTGGCTGTTGAATGGGTTTTAGCAATTAAACAGATCGCTCTTCAGTTCTCTCAAAATGAGAACGTTCAATCTAAGTATTTGACATTTTTTTTGGCGCTACAGAAGAAAATGAGGTGGACTGATAAGGTATGCAGCGAGGAAAATGACCTCAGATGTTAAGTCCCATAGAGCTCAGAGCCATTTGAACCCCTCGTGCGACGGTAATCACGTAGGAAATCTTTTCATACGAATCACCTGAGTACAAACGACCGCTCCGCCAATGTACTTCCCTTTTATAATTTGTGTATGAGGTACTACCGCCGTCTGTGTATGTGCATATCGCTATCCAATGGCGTTTGTCACACAGTTGTACGAATTTATACGAATTGTTAATCACAGGCTTGAACAAATTTTAATACAATTGATCTGCTCCACGTTCAATCGTTCAAGTACTCTGTACAATTGTTAAATTCGACTCATATTACCGAACTATCAGTTTAATAAGTGAGAGCTGCAAAATAATAACGCGAATTCTTTACAGACGAATGGATTCCTACGACTTACCTTAGAAAATAGATTAAGGAAAGTCAAACCTACGGTTCTAGCTTTTTACAATGTTGACTGGAATACTCTCTTTCGAATTCTAAAGGTGGCAGGTGTAAAATACAGGGAGCGAAAGGTTATTTACAATTTGTACAGAAACCAAATGACAGTTATAAGAGTCGAGGGACATGATAGGAAAGCAGTGGTTGGGAAGGGAGTGAGACAGGGTTGTAGTCTCTCCCCGATGTTATTCAATCTGTACATTGAGCAAGCAGTAAAGGAAACAAAAGAAAAATACGGAGTAGGTATTAAAATCCATGGAGAAGAAATAAAAACTTTGACGTTCGCCGATGACATTCTAATTCTGTCAGAGACAGCAAAGGACTTGGAAGAGCAGTTGAACGGAATGGACAGTGTATTGAAAGGAGGATATAAGATGGACATCAGTGTTTATCTATTTGGGGAGCAAAATAACTGATGATGGTCGAAGTAGAGAAGATATGAAATGTAGACTGGCAATGGCAAGGAAAGCGTTTCTGAAGAAGAGAAATTTGTTAACATCGAGTGTAGATTTAAGCTGCAGGAAGTCGTTTCTGAATGTATTTGGAATGTAGCCATGGACGATAAATAGTTTGGACAGGAAGAGAATAGAAGCTTTCGAACTGTGGCGCTACAGAAGAATGCTGAAGATTAGATGGGTAGATCACATAACTAATGAGGAGGTATTGAATAGAATTAGGGAGAAGAGAAATTTGTGGCACACCTTGACTAGAAGAAGGGATCGGTTGGTAGGACATCTTCTGAGGCATCGAGGGATCGCCAATTTAGTATTGGAGGGCAGCGTGGAGGGTAAAAATAGTAGAGGAAGACCAAGAGACGAATATACTAAGCAGATTCAGAAGGATGTAGGTTGCAGGAGGTACTGGGAGATGAAGAAGCTTGCGCAGGATAGAACAGCATCGAGAGCTGCATCAAACCAGTCTCAGGACTGAAGACCACCACAACAACAACAACAACAACAACAACAACAAATCGTGCTCCTCATTTCTCATAGATACGTGTCGTCACAATTGGACGATGACGTAGTCTTGGGATTCCGTAAAAGTCTACTGTGAACAGACCGTAAGGTTACTCATCGTTCCGCCTCTCTCTATATTTGGGTCCAATGTCTGTATTGACTTTCGATTCACTCGCGGGTCATCCTACCGGATAATAAAGAAGGGCGGGTCAGCTGCTATGCGATACGGCGGCGCTGTTCTGGGCTTCTGCTCCAAGTTTACCTCCAGTAGGGCCCGTCGACAGGTCCTTCATCGCCGGCGCCAGCTGTGCGTGCAGGCGGCAGGCCATCCATCCATCCAGCGAGGCAGGCCGGGGAGGCATGCCGGTCACGTCTCCAGCGACACGTGATCGTCCGGAGGGGAGCGCGGTGCACCAGCGGCGCTGCGGCAAGGTGACTGCGGTGCGGGACGCTGCGACCTCGGCGCACCGCGATGGGCAGCACACAGCGAGTGTCGCAACGGCGGCACCGGCCGGTTGCGCCAGACGGGTGCCAGTACGTACCCGAGCTGACCTGCCCTGCCGCGGTAGTATTCCAGTGTCGGCTTGCAGAACACAAAAAGGGCGGGGGATCAGGCGCGTCCTCTGCATTAATGGAGTAGTTACGGCAATAGTCGTTCCTGGAAGCTGCTCACCTGCTCACCTTTCCACACCACGTCGACCTTGATCTGTGAATGAAGAATAATCGTAGAGATCGGAATCTTCCTTCGACGCAAACAGCTGTAAGATTTCATCTTGACCTCGGTGCCCTTTAGAGTTGCGCTTTTTTTTTCCGGAGGAGCTGTCGTGAACACTAATGGTGCGTCTTAAAATCAGCGTGACATGGCCCCGCAGGCGTTAGCTGGGACAGATACCGGGGAAAACATCAGACAACGCCCAAAAGCCAATGTTTTGAATACGTGGGAGTTGGGGGGGGGGGGGGGTTATGGGCAGTCTCCATCTCTCTAATAAAAGCCTTTTTTTACCTTTAAAATTTTACAACTGTATTAACTCGGTTTTAAAATAGTAAGTGAACATTCGTTATAATGAACAACAAGATCCTCAATATAGTTTGTTACCGCGCGGGATTAGCCGAGCGGTCTCAGGCGCTGCAGTCATGGACTATGCGGCTGCTCCCGGCGGAGGCTCGAGTCCACCCTCGGGCATGGGTGTGTGTGTGTGTGTGTGTGTGTGTGTGTGTGTGTGTTTATCCTTACGATATTTTAGGTGAAGTAGTGTGTAAGCTTAGTGAATGATGACCTTAGCAGTTAAGTCGAAAAAGACAAATTTGAATATTTTTTATAGTTCGTTAATGAAAGTTCCTGAAGTATTATTTTAACAGTTCCAAGAACAGCTCTCATAATCAATTTACAACGTTTAAAACTCAAACTCCCTTTTTTAAGCAAAGGAAAAAAATACAAATTGCATAATGCAATGTTAAATAAAGATTCTAACGCCACGTGGCAATACCAAAATTTTCATAAATATCGTCTGTGATCTCTAACGGCAATAAAATATTGATCTCAAAATTTTTAATTAAAACAACTTAAATGCTACAAAATCTGATTACTATCAACGTACACTCAAGCCTCCTAACCTCTACGATGCGCACCATATCACAAAATATTTCCTTCCTCTTAAACGCTTTGTACCATAAACCTCCCTGCATGTGATCCATACTATACCCAACTAATTATGACAATTAAACACGGATGTTAGAATTAACCAGGTACATAATATTTTTCTTTCAAAGTACATGAAAAACGCACAAATCAACGCTTAATCTCAGTGATTACATCCGTTAATAAATATACAATGCATATCTTTTGGTTTCTTCGTGGTCATGCGCTGTTGTGCACCGTTCTCTCCTTCAGGATCACATGCGGCGCGGGAAAGCTTCTCTACGATGTACAAAACGTTAACAGGGCGCAACCAACTTACACACATTGCATACTGGGATTATACGTCTATGTGGACACGGTTCGCAAATCTTAAAAAGGGCGAGGTAGTAGATGCGGTACTACCGAACACCGCGACTATACCGCACCGCACCAAATACCAGTAGGGTGGCGTTGACAAGAGACAAATCATTAACTATCGCAAAGCAACATCAGCAAGGAAGTAAGAAAATATTTGGGATTTTTAAACTCCTGGGAGGGCCACACCAAACCACAGAATGACGTCCCAAGCTAAATTATGAAAATACTGTCGGCGATTTCGCCACGACAAGTAGAACTGTAATGCCATACGAAGTGAAATTTAAATTAACACGATTCATAAACGTCTGACTGAAAAGCTCCACAGTCGATCTTTCCCTTACTACCAACACTCAACAGTACCTCCAAAGTTCACTCGAGGACATTATCAGACTGTCAGTTACTCGTTATTACAGTAGATAACAGAGTTTAACACGGTGGACCCGACTTAGGTTTCTTAATAAAACAAGTAATGATTCGGTCATTCACTTGTTTCCTCATTCGATCCAAAACAGTCTTTTCCTTTAAAACAGCTAAATAGATGACAATGCTGATATCAGCGCTCTCCTCCCAAGCAGCGCTCCATCTGGAGACTGCAGTACCGAAGCAAAGCTTACACCACTCACAGGTCTGATAAACGCGCCACCAACGTGCAGCTTTTTGAATTCTTGTGTTCACCTCATACACCAAACTTGCCGTAATTCTTCGTCGGAAACCACGGGCAGAACCAAGAAATCACTTTTCAGTCCTTGAATGACCACACGATGATCGCCATCGGGACAACAGCGGCCCTCCATACTAGGATCTTCGAGCCCACGGCGTTCCGTCCCCAACCGACTGCTTCTGCGGGGCCCACCGACCAAATGGCCTTGCCCTCCGACACCGACGTCGCTCCTCACGCAGAGTCCAGAGCTACCTCACAGCAAGCCCCTTGTTTCTCCTTCTGTCCGCCTCGCGGCGTGCGGGAAGCCAAGTCGCCAAAGATATGCGGCGACCAGAGACTCCAATGCGATCCCGATATTGACATCGCGGCGAGTGCTGATAAGTGGGTGGTTTGAAAAAAACAAAAAAAAAATTAAACAGCGAGCCGTACTGACTCACAGTGCATTTGCGTATCCGATTCCAAATCCACATAATTTTGTAACTGGTTCCTAGTAAGAAACCTTTTCTAAATACTCACGGAGAAAAAATCACAACACCAAAAAATAATAATATGTAGAGTAATGAAATTTCTCTTTGGTTTGCCTTCCCCACAGCATTTTCTTTGTGTTCTTTCCAATTTAAGTTGCTCGAAACTGTAACTCCTATATATTTAGTTGAATTTATGGCCTTTAGATTTGAATCGTTTATCGTGTAACCGAGGTGTAACAAATTCCTTTTAGCACTCATATCGACGGCGTCACAAGTTTTCGTTATTTAAGGTCAACTGCCAATTTTCTCACCATTCAGATATCTTTTTTAAATCGTTCTGCAATTCCTTTTGATCTTCTGATGACTTTACTAGACGATAAACCACAGCATAGTCTGCAAAGAACCTAAAACGTCTGCTCAGATTGTCTCCCAAATCTTTTATACAGATAAGGGTCCATAACACTACCGTGGGGAACGCCAGAAATCACTTTTGTTTTACTCGATGACTTTCCGTCAATTACTACAATTACTCAGACAGGAAATCACAAATCCAGTCACATAACTGAGACGATATTACATAAGAATGCAATTTCACTACAAGCCGCTTCTATGGTATAGTGTCAAGAGCCTTCCGGAAATCCAGAAATACGGAATCAATATGAAATTCCTTGTAAGTACCACCCAACACTTCGTGCATGTAAAGAGCTGGTTATTATTCACAAGAACGGTGTTTTCTAAATCCATGTTGACTATGTGTCAATAGATCGTTGTCAACGAGACAATTCATGATATTCTAATGCAAAATTCTGCTGCATATCAACTTTAATGACAAGGGCCAGTTCAAGTGCTTCAAATAGCTCTATGGGACTTAACATCTGAGGCCATCAGTCCTCTAGAGCCTAGAACTACTTAAACCTAACTAACCTAAGACATCACACACATCCAAGCCCGAGGCAGGATTCGAACCTGCGACCGTAGCAGCAGCGCGGTTCCGGACTGAAGAGCCTAGAACCGCTCGGCACACTACGGCCGGTATGGGCCTGTAATTTAGTGAATTACTCCTACTACCTTCTTTGAACATTGGTGCGACTTGTGCAACTTTCCAGTCTTTGGGTAAAGACCTTTCGTCGAGCGAGCGGTTGTATATGATTGTTAAGTATGGAACTATTGCATCAGCATACTCCGGAAAACTTGCTTTTATTAAATGATTTAAGTTGCTTCACTACTCCGAGGATATCTACTTCTAAGTTATTCATGTTGGCCCCTGTTCCTGATTAGAATTCGGGAATGTTTACTTCGTCTTCTTTCGCGAAGCTCTAATGTTAAAACAATCCTCTGAAAACGAGAAAATCATTTATTTCCGTGCTCTGTCCAACGGCATTATCCTCACACATGGCGCATATGTTTCTGGCTGCCTCCGCTGATCTTACGCCTCTATTGAACTCAGACAGATGAACATGTCGGACATATTTCGCTTTCGCCACTTGGCATCCCATTTTTAGCGTTCATTTGTCCACTCACTATCTCAAAACGACAAGTCGAGAATATCTGAACAGAAATAAAAAATTCTGATCGATAAATAAACCTGTAGCAACTGAAACACCAACATGCCAACCAAAAACGCTAGGAACTTGTTAATCAGCCTAACACAAATCCTATTCCGAAGTTTCTCTCTTATTGTGTCAGGGGCTGCTTATCGAGTTATCGAGTACTGGAGAAGTCGTTGAATTGTAACTTCCTTGTTTAGGTTCAAATGGTTCATATGGCTCTGAGCACTATGGGACTTAACATCTGGGGTCATCAGTCCCCTAGAGCCTAGAACTACTTAAACCTAACTAACCTAAGGACATCACACACACCCATGCCCGATGCTGGATTCGAACCTGCGACCGTAGTAGTCGCGCGGGTCCGGACTGAAGCGCCTAGAACCGCTCAGCCACCGCGGCCTGCCCTTGTTAAGGACCATGTACGTGAATCTGACGCAGGGAACGTATAAAGCTGCACCCAAATGCAAGGAATGATAGCGACGGGTAACTTCGTCTCAGAACACAAACAACGGTTCTGCGACGCGTCCGTCTCCCGGTCCCGTCGTCTCCCTTCACCATTCATGGAGATTTACCGCGGGGCTCGCCTGGAGGCCAGTGTGGGGGAGGCTTACGGATCGGATCGGTCTTCTCCCCAGAGCCCCTCTGCTGCGTACTTACCTCCACGCTCGCTTCAAGTAGGTCGTGATTTTTCTGAAGTGGCTCGGGTTCTTCTCGCTGTCACAATTTTAGGCAGTGACTCCACTGCATGCGAAACAGCTTGTGTCCCCCGTATGTTAACTAATTTTTCTCACTTTGTCTGAAAGTTTTAGCTCGGTATCAATAAACAGTGGAGACTAGTAGCTGTATTTTATCTGGGATGGAAGGAAATCTCTAATGTTTCCCAAACCTATAAAGATGCCGAAACGAGGTCTTCGGTAACTGACACTGAAGACTGAACGTTATTAAAACTCTCAACATCTCTATTTACCGATATTATGAAGCAATTAATTTTTTTTCCAAATGAGGCGATACACATTTTTAATGTCCTAAAAACAGAAGTAAAGTTGCATCAGATGACAGAAGTCGAGTTGCCCATCTTCCTTGATTGGCTATCCCACCCTGTATAGCAATTGTCAGTACAGAAAAAAATGGCACATGAAATCATTCTAAAGGCCATGTACAATACTTGACATAAACACTAAAATATATGAGTTATTTTCAATTGTTTTGTCGGCAGCTCGTGGTCGTGCGGTAGCGTTCTCGCTTCCGGCGCCCTGCTTCCCGGGCTCGATTCCCGGCGGCTTCAGGGATTTTCTCTGCCTCGTGATGACTGGGTGTTGTGTGCTGTCCTTAGGTTAGTTAGGTTTAAGTAGTTCTAAGGTCTAGGGGACTGATGACCATAGCTGTTAAGTCCCATAGTGCTCAGAGCCATTTCAACCTTTTTTTTTTTCAATTGTTTCGAAAAGTTACGCTATTTTTTTATTTATTTACTACACTCACACATTTAATTTGTTGTGTACAGTAGTTTTCATCTACACAATTCACATAAGTAATACCATATTATCAAAACTACGCAGACATCTATGGAGATGTCTGCATATAAAAAGTTGCAAAAGCGTAGTTTTTCTGGAAGGGGGGACGGGAGGAACGCGCAGTTTGGTAGCTCTGCCAAGGGCGTAGGATCACCTCGGTACGGCTCACTCTAATGTACCCTTTCTAATCCGAAAACCTTGTTTTTTCATTATTGTGAGAGCACAGCCGAAAATGTGTAATAGAAGATATTGGTGTCACCGCCAGACACCACTACTGCTAGGTGGTAGCATTTAAATCGGCCGCGGTCCGTTAGCATACGTCGGACCCGCGTGTCGCCACTATCAGTGAATTGCAGATAGGTTCAATAGGCTCTGAGCACTATGGGACTTAACATCTGTGGTCATCAGCCCCCTAGAACTTAGAACTACTTAAACCTAACTAACTTAAGGACATTACATACATCCATGCCCGAGGCAGGATTCGAACCTGCGACCGTAGCGGTCGCGCGGTTCCGGACTGAGCGCCTAGAACCGCTAGACCACCGCGGCCGGCAGTGAATTGCAGACCGAGCGCCGTCACACGGCAGGTCTAGGCTAGAGAGACTTCCTAGCACTCACCCCAGTTGTACAGCCGACTTTGCTAGCGATGGTTCACTGACTACATACGCTCTCATTTGCAGAGACGAAAGTTTAGCATAGCCTTCAGCTACGTCATTTGCTACGACCTAGCAAGGCGCCATATTCAGTTACTATGTCTTCTTAACAGATAATATTGTGACTCGTGTACCGTCAA
This sequence comes from Schistocerca gregaria, assembly GCF_023897955.1. NCBI lineage: Eukaryota > Metazoa > Arthropoda > Insecta > Orthoptera > Acrididae > Schistocerca > Schistocerca gregaria. Next base: position 221,786,982 of record NC_064921.1, read on the forward strand.
GAGCGACGTTCATCATTAATGGATTAAAGTTAAGTATCAAACTAATTACGTCCGCTTTCTGAATTCTAATTCCTTGTCATGTTCCAGACCTCGCGTCAGTATAGTTCTTCCCTTCTCACGCCAGCCTGCGTAAGCTAAAACGCGTGCATTTCGGCCTCAAATCGTAACACGGTGTTGGCTCTTCGGCCAACACAACAATATAAAATGGAAAGATATGTGGAAGGATATTCTAAAGCAATATAGCACATCCAGTGCACCAGAATATGGTCACTCAGAGAATTTATTTCGGTGTGGACCACGTGGCTCTTATGACAGAAGTAGTAGGAGGTACTTGCTCATTACTAAAAATGAAGAATACGACTGAAAATTTTACTCAGACAACGAGATCGTAACTACTGTTGCTACTACACTAGCTGTGTGTGTCACCATAGCAGGAATTTTAAGTCTGGTTATTTACTCGTCCTCTAATGGCTCTTTGCTGTCACCGTCCGCTGCAGTGCCATTCGGGCGAATTAGTCTCCCAAACGGAGAACGCCATTAGCGTAGAGGGTCTGCGTTTCAGTGTAGTTTAGGAGCGCTGCGGTCAGGATCAGGAGCGAAGCTTTCAGAGTACGCGTAACGCAAACAATAACAGTCTGTGCCATGAGTAATTAATGTGGAACAGCGGTGGAGTTTGTATGCGCGCGCTCGCATGCGCCGCGAAGAATGGTCGCCGATCGCAGATCGTGTCCGCCGTGCCTGGAGTTTTAATCAGATGTAATGGCCGCCGGATCCCTGCGTCACGGCCACTAATTGATTTAACAGTCACCAGCCGAGTATCTTTGTCCGCGCCCATGTTCAAACTTGTGGAGCATTGTAATTGGCGATGCTGTACACATGTTTCTGTTTGCGGCCACGGACATGCGCAGAATGGGTGAAAAACATCGTAATTAAATGGTTCTGCAGCTGTTGCAAATTGGTTCACCGATCCTAATTGTGTTCGCGATTGGTAGGAAACTAATCGGTATCGGGCACAAAGGACGTTTGCAGTAGTCAAATGTGCTCTGCAAGACAATAGTTAGACCGCCGGTATTGATATCCCGGGCATTTCACCCGGTTTTTACTAAGGTGGAAATAACGCCTCACGTGTTTTCAAGAATCTTTCAAACGATAGACGTTTCCGAGATCTTTAGCGCGAGAGGTTAATTTCTTAGTGTCTACAGTAGCACATTAATTTTGCAAAAAGTTCTGCTGCCCTTCTTCATTTTCGTAAAATTTGTTTTAAACGAAGTGTATTAATGCTCTTTCTGCTGTTCTGATGAGAAAAATTCGGTGTAGTTGATAAAATTTGTGGTGGGCATCGACTTTTACACGGAAACTGGAAACTGTAATTCGTCCTCGAAACAAATCGATAAACTTTGTTACAATAACACTGCAAAATTGAAAGTTATCTCCCTGGAAGGAGATCTCAGTATCTACGTAGTAAATTTCATAACCTTTTACCAGATGGAATACAGAAATATTCTCCAGGTCCCATCCTCATTCTGGCAATTCTCTTAATAGCTTGCTCAGTATGGACTCATTGTTCTTAAGGATGGGAAAAACCGACGGGATAAGACCGATATTGGTATTTTTTTTCTGAATAACCGGTATCATTTCATATATATTCGGGCTCGGTTATAGCAGGTGTTTTTAATTTTTCACTAATAACTGGGTAGACATCCGAAATATCATTTGGCCATAGCAAAAGTACTAAAATTTTTGGTTTTTAAATAAGCCTTTTAAAAAAACGATTAATCTCTATTCGTAAAATTTGCATTGCTTTGAACTATTGCGTTATAATAAAAATCGGAAAAGCGATCACTACTTTTTTACTAATAGTGCCGACAGAAATGAGCTATAAATACGTATCATAAGAACTGGTACAGCTTTGCTATGACAATAATGTACCTGCTACCATGTGTAGTATTTTACGAAGTGTGGTATCAGTTTAATACAATGCTCCATTTACATTGAAAGATTAGAAACGATATGAGCCACAACAAACTTGCGACATCATATGAAGAGGAAACTTTAACAATTCATTCATACTTTACAACAAAAATAGGAAGTAGCTGATCTACTGCCTGTATCTACATAATATGCATTTATATGCTTGTAGCCCTTGAAAGCGGCCAGATTAACTGGAAAAATTGAGTTCCTCGACCTAATTTTTCACTTTCAGAATTTACTATTCGTAATGCCCTGATAGTGGTATGATCCCCGATTACAATATAATTTATGGACAGTTTCAAAACGTTAGAATCAATAGGAGAAAATTGTAGGGGTCAAATATTGTAGGGTATGATACAAATGTAACTGAGAATGATGGGTTTAGTGGCTACTGTAAGACTGTGAGTTTGGAATGGGGAGGAAGTAGTGGAGCATCACATCAGAATACTGAACATTTTGGCTTCAGTAGATAGGTCTTTTTAATTTCTTCATAGGATACTGAACATCTTGTTCTAGCTCGCACTGCAGATTTTTCTTCTATGCCCATAAATTCAATCAAAGTTTCCTTTATAAGAATTGGAATTACTCTTCTTCCGTCAGCCATATGAAGTTAAGTTTTTACTTTATTGCATACTCTGCTTCGGAACATTGCATTCTACTTCCAACTGCATATAAAATACAATCACAGTGATCTACTTTAATGCTGCTGTTGGTAGTAGATTTACTCCAAGGTGTAATCGTGTCTGCTACGAATTTTTCCTACTGAAATTTGAAAAAGTTCTGAGAAGGCAACCTTCTTTTTCCTTCTGAGGTGATTTTGATGTCTGTTGGCCGGTACTAAGAAGGTAACGAAGGTAACGTTTTTCTTTTCGTCTTGGGCGTGGATCTTCTGTTTCGAAGATTATTGGATTTATGGCTCTGTTCATGTCTGAAACCAATAGAGGTGTCCCAGTAGATGGCATAAAATTGTAGGATTGGATTTCTTTCGGTCTTCACTGCAGTCGATAGATTATATACAAATAATGCAGTCTCATACTTGATCGAAAACAAATAACAATGTAGTAGCGATTCATATGTCGTTTCCTAAAAAACACCGGTTTGCTCTTGAAACTCAGGCTATTAAATAAGTAACTAATTACCCCGATCGCTAAATTAGGTAGAGCACCTGTGGAATCGAGATTAATTCAGACTGTAGATTTGTTAATTATGCAAGATAGTATTTCACGATTGACCCCGTAAGTTACTGCACGGGACCTGTTGTTATTGAGGTATTCAGTCCGAAGAGAAGTTCGATGCACCTGTCCAAGCTAATCTGTCTGAACTGCATACAAGATTAAGTGTGAGTTAAAATTTTCTCCTGACGTTAGGGACCGTAGAGATGAGAATAAAATCAGACATTTGACTATTCACTGAGTCTGCAAAGATGCTGTACTCGCGGCTTACCTTGAAGAACGGTTCAGATATATCGAATTTTAGTGATGTTAATACTCGAATTTCATTCTCGGCGTTCTGCCTGTTTTCTGATTTTAAATATTGCCGGTACTATAACGCTATTGGACGACCGTTGAATTAATGAAAAATTATTCGTTTCATAAAATGTACTATAAATCCCTAAAATTTGAATCTTAATATTGTCGTTTGAATGAACATAATTCGTCATCTGGGACGCTAAAATATCACAGCTGCGAAGTATTACACTAATTTTCTATGCACTATGCCATTCCAACCAACGGCGCTCTGTTCCCCTGCTACAGCACTCTCTCTGCGAGGCTGGAGGGAGCGAGTGCGAAGGGGAAAAACGAGCTAGCAAACTAACTTCATCGAAAATATAGCAGGTATTTCTAAAACCGACTGAGATGATTCAAAATTATCTTTGTTTTTTACTGATATCTGAATTAAAAACAGTCTTGGTTGCATTTTCTTTATTAACAATGTGTTTTCAGATTATTTTAAAATTTTCCATTTACAACATTTTAAAAACCACGGAACGGTTCCGTGCTAGACTGAAGTCGTTAATAAAAGAATAACTTGCAACCAATTAATGTACTACACTCCTGGAAATTGAAATAAGAAACCGTGAATTCATTGTCCCAGGAAGGGGAAACTTTATTGACACATTCCTGGAGTCAGATACATCACATGATCACACTGACAGAACCACAGGCACATAGACACAGGCAACAGAGCATGCACAATGTCGGCACTACTACAGTGTATATCCACCTTTCGCAGCAATGCAGGCTGCTATTCTCCCATGGAGACGATCGTAGAGATGCTGGATGTAGTCCTGTGGAACGGCTTGCCATGCCATTTCCACCTGGCGCCTCAGTTGGACCAGCGTTCGTGCTGGACGTGCAGACCGCGTGAGATGACGCTTCATCCAGTCCCAAACATGCTCAATGGGGGACAGATAAGGCCAGGGTAGTTGACTTACACCTTCTAGAGCACGTTGGGTGGCACGGGATACATGCGGACGTGCATTGTCCTGTTGGAACAGCAAGTTAACTTGCCGGTCTAGGAATGGTAGAACGATGGGTTCAATGACGGTTTGGATGTACCGTGCACTATTCAGTGTCCCCTCGACGATCACCAGAGGTGTACGGCCAGTGTAGGAGATCGCTACCCACACCATGATGCCGGGTGTTGGCCCTGTGTGCCTCGGTCGTATGCAGTCCTGATTGTGGCGCTCACCTGCACGGCGCCAAACACGCATACGATCATCATTGGCACCAAGTAGGAAGCGACTCTCATCGCTGAAGACGACACGTCTCCATTCGTCCCTCCATTCACGCCTGTCGCGACACCACTGGAGGCGGGCTGCACGATGTTGGGGCGTGAGCGGAAGACGGCCCAACGGTGTGCGGGACCGTAGCCCAGCTTCATGGAGACGGTTGCGAATGGTCTTCGCCGATACCCCAGGAGCAACAGTGTCCATAATTTGCTGGGAAGTGGCGGTGCGGTCCCCTACGGCACTGCGTAGGATCCTACGGTCTTGGCGTTCATCCGTGCGTCGCTGCGGTCCGGTCCCAGGTCGACGGGCACGTGCACCTTCCGCCGACCACTGGCGACAACATCGATGTACTGTGGAGACCTCACGCCCCACGTGTTGAGCAATTCGGCGGTACGTCCACCCGGCCTCCCGCATGCCCACTATACGCCCTCGCTCAAAGTCCGTCAACTGCACATACGGTTCACGTCCACGCTGTCGCGGCATGCTACCAGTGTTAAAGACTGCGATGGAGCTCCGTATGCCACGGCAAACTGGCTGACACTGACGGCGGCGGTGCACAAATGCTGCGCAGCTAGCGCCATTCGACGGCCAACACCGCGGTTCCTGGTGTGTCCGCTGTGCCGTGCGTGTGATCATTGCTTGTACAGCCCTCTCGCAGTGTCCGGAGCAAGTATGGTGGGTCTGACACACCTGTGTCAATGTGTTCTTTTTTCCATTTCCAGGAGTGTATATATACGATTACTATACTAGCTGCCTAACTGATAGGAAGATATTTTTTCTTTGATACTTACTTCACGTCGTAAGTTTTAATATATCATTTCTGTACTAACAAGAAAATAGATGTCACAGTACTTAACCGACATGAGCGGTATTAAAAGTGGACGCGCCAAGCTGTACATGCCACAAATTGCAAAGTCTCGTAGTGAAACGCCTGGTTAATTCCGCAGGACGGAACAGGTAGTTGGAATTGTGGAAAGAGGCCAAAAATGAGCGGATGTCCGTTACACTCGAACACATATAACTTTATTAACTTGCCCAAACATTGCAGCGGATATTTCCGAGCTTAACTATCCACTGAATATGTCACACAATCTTATGGCTTAAAGGCACAACCTCCTTAATTTTTAAAGCGGCTGAATGCCCATGATTTATAACACAACTACAACAAATTTTAAAAAGGCAGATAGCCCAAGGCTTTATCCTTAAATAATTTTTTAAAGAGGCTGAAGGCCCAAATAGTGAAAGATATGTCAAGTAAGGCATTTAAATTTTAAGACGGCTGAAAGCCCATGATTTAAAAACGCAACTACAATGAATTTTCAAAAGGCAGAAAGCCCAAAGCCTTATCCAATAAAATATTTTAACTGAGGCCCAAACAATGCAAGACTTGACGAGTAAGGAACTTTCAATTTTAAAACGGCTGAAGGCACATTATTTAAAACCCAACCAAAAGCATACAAATTCAAACTATCGTCTATGAGCCATTAAAATACACAGTCAAACACCAATAAGAAAAGGCAGTACAGCCAGCGGCGCTCAGAAGTTTCCGGGGGTCGGTCTGCACTTGAAATATTAATGTTCGCTTAGGGGAGACAGCTAGTCGGCCCTATCAGATACGATCCGCCGGCAACCCAATCAAGAGACAGTCAATGGACCCACCGACAAGACGACTTGCTTTCCACCCGATCTGAACACAAGGAACTCCAACGCCAAAACGTAAAAGGCGTAGCCGCCCACAACCAAGTATGCATAAGCTGTCAAAACTACAGACACATGTTGGACAGCGACAACACGGCGAGGAAAGGACATTGCCTGAATTTTACGTCAGCGGCCAGGGCAGGTTACCGGAACGCTGACGGCCACAAGGCAGAAAATCCCGCTGGTGCACTTGTACTGCAAATAACCAAAATACAGTTAAACTCCACCGGATAGTGGCTAAACCTTCGCCAACTCGAACACTCGCTGATGCTCACGGGAATACCCCCAACAGCCAACCATGAAAACCAACGCCACAATGTGAACAGACCGGCTTCGGTAATTAAATCACCACTGAACCTTGATGTCCTGGGTCTGGGAGCCACGAACCTCGTAGCAGTCTGAACAGCTCCCACACACTCCGACAATCGAAACAGTTCCCACACACTCCGACACTGCATAGAGGTCCACAGCTCGTGGTCGTGCGGTACCGTTCTCGCTTCCCACGCCCTGGTAACTGGGTTCGATTCCCGGCGGGGTTAGGGATTTTCTCTGCCTCGTGATGACTGGGTGTTGTGTGATGTCCTTAGGCTAGTTAGGTTTAAGTAGTTCTAAGTTCTAGAGGGCTGATGACCATAGATGTTAAGTCGCATAATGGTTGGTTGGTTGGTTTTTTCGCGGAAGGAGACCATACAACGAGGTCATCGGCCTCATCCGATTAGGGAAGGATGGGGAAGGAAGTTGGCCGTGCCCTTTGAAAGGAACCATCCCGGCATTTGCCTCGAGCGATTTAGGGAAATCACGGAAAACCTAAATCAGGATGGCCGGACGCGGAATTGAACCGTCGTCCTCCCGAATGCGAGTCCAGTGTCTAATCACTGCGCCACCTCGCTCGGTGAAGTCCCATAATGCTGAGAGCCATTTGAACTGCATTGAGACCTTCAATGGGCCCGGCCCACTGTGCCGGGCGGAGATTTCCTGGATGATCCACACGAACCGACCGACTGCTCACCGGTTAGCCGGAAACTACCGGCACCAGACCAAAGATAGTACAAGGGCGAATATCGATACACACCGCTGCTGCCACACGTAGAAAGAGCAAGAATAACGGCATAACTGCAGTAGCCGCGGGAAACCAAACGCAGAGGAAGTCAAGGTTTAAATTAACGCATACGTCGGGGCCAACACGGTTCGCGTGGAATAGTACTAAAAGGACTAAGACGGTTATGCATATGAATCATTTCTACAATTTATCTTCTCAGATTTAGATTAGCTTTTGCTGTGTAAGAATACCGTGACGGCAAGGATGATCTCCAAGTTTGTATTTTTCAATTAGATCGTCCTTCCACCAGCCGAACGTGGGAACAGTGCCTAGTAAGAGGCGCCCGCAGACCTACAGATCGTGGTGTGTACTGGCCTTAATAACACGTATCTTCTTTTAATGAGTTTTCCTTCCACTCCGATTAATTCCCTCCAAACAGTAATTAAGATCGAGGCACGTTCAGAGTGCCAGATTCGACAGCGGGCCTTTTTATCCGTCGAGCGCAGCGGCACGTAGCAGACGGCGCAGGAAGCGGCGCGCTTAATGCCCCTTAATTACGACGCCTGCGCCCCTTTCATTGCCCCTTACGCCAGCAAAACAGCCAATTGACTGGCCGCCCTAAGAGGTCTCTGTTGCACGGCGCTATGCCAAGGCCGGTGCCCCGGGTCACTTCACGCGCTGCCAGTGGCATCCGGTGTTCGATCCACGATGCAGCAGTTCTCCCGAATCGGCGTTCTAAAGATCGGATTACGACAAAGCCCAAAACTCATTGGGCCCTTTAACGACCTGTCCACGCAGAGCGTTATCTAAGTCTAAGTACACTTAAGACTAAAGAAAAACGACGTACCACGAAAGAAATACCCGAATGGAACGGAAATCGGTAAAAGTAATGTGCATATACTGACAATCAAATAATTACAACTTCAAAAAACTCGATGATAGATTCAAGAGAAACAGCTTCAAAAACTGAGCAAGTCAACAATGCATCGATCCACGTCTGGTCCTTATGCAAGCAGTTTCTTTATTTTTTTTTTCTTCTTTAATTCGATGAAAAAGGGGTAAATTGTTGCAACCCTTCACGATGGTGCGCTTCTGCGGTATCAGATCGTGAAATTCTTGTAATCTGTTGTTCAAGTGTCACGGAACTATGTCATTTGAACTTAATTCCACCACGGGTTTTGTGTTAGCAATATTATCTTTCAGAAGAAATTGCAAATTGCATTCAGTGAATAGTCGACGGAGTAACAGTACGCACTTGAAAAATACTTCCTTACGTGTCATGCAGAAAGGTGTGCACTATTCAGCAGGTTTGAGCAGAAGTGAAAAAAAAGAGGGTTGTGTGCTATGCCCCAAGTTCAAATGGTTCAAATGGCTCTGAGCACTATGGGACTTTACTGCTGTGGTCATCAGCCCCCTAGAACTTAGAACTACTTAGACCTAACCAACCTAAGGGCATCACACACATCCATGCCCGAGGCAGGATTCGAACCTGCGACCGTAGCGGTTGCGCTGTTCCAGACTGTAGCACCTAGAACCGCTCGGCCACCCAGGCTGGCTATGCCCCAAGTATTCAAGTCCGAGTTGAAATGTTTTCTCGTGGCACACTACATCTGCTCCGTACAGGAGTCCCTCGCAGTAGTCTGGGAACCTTTCTCTGTAATTCTTTTCATGTTAAAGTAATTCTTTAGTTTCGTTCTTCATAAATTTTCTGATCAGCTTTCTATAAACTATGTACTGAGTCGTTCCGGGTAGCTTTGTCTCTCGTGGTCCCATGAAATCCGACAAATAAATAAATGTGCTTGAACCGGTATAAGGATAAAACATAAACATTCATAATACACATGTATACTAATAACCTTCAAATGTACCTAAGACCAAAACCTATCAACTAAAGCACAGATATAGTTTATTTCAAAGATGATTTGTGTTGATTTTCAAAATGGGTACGTAATATAGGATTAATAGGATTAAATGTCAGTGCATCCAAATCCAAAGCGGTCATGAATGGTCATTCTAGACGCAATAGCCCGGAATTTCGTGTATTTCTACTATTTTTTTAATCTTAAGTGAGACAAACATAAATTTGAATGAATGCGTGGTGTCTCTTCTGCGGGAATGTCGAAGTACTCAGCATGGAGGACGTGGACGGGGCTGCGGATAGGTGGCTCTAGGTGGGAATTTAGATCGCCCGGGAAGTGTGTCGAGGTAGTCTGCGCAGTTGCAATAAACACTGTGTCCTGGTGGCTCAGTGGTTAACGCAACTGCCGAGTAAGAAGGAAATCCTGGATTTGAAACCAGGTCCTGCACACGTTTTCACTCGTAGCCACTGATTTTACATAAAGTCACAATGAAGTTGACATTAATAGTTCTTTCCCTTTCCAGTTTCAATTTTTGTAAAATATAAGTTTCTCTCACTCTCCAAAGAGTCTAGGAGAAATAACAAAAACTTATATCCATAACGTGAAAAAAAACATCAACATGTTTCCGCGCCCTGTACAAATATAACAGGCCCTCCCCTTTTGACCTGAAAAGACTTTGTACAGGCTCTTGTACTTCTAGTTGTTGATTACAGTGATGTTATCCCGCAACGCCGCTCCCAAGAAGGCTTCTGATGCGTGGATATGGTACGTCTGCATACGATATATATGTTACATTCGACATTTTGCACATTTTTTCATCACCCTATGGACAGCTGCCCCGCTTTCGTGCACGCAAGCGCAGAGATGTCCACACACTTTAGACGACATACTCGTCCCTAAAGAATCAACATGTGTATTAAAAGTTTAAACATTGCTCAGTTCCTCTTCAGTCTTACTCACATAGGAATTAATCACATGACATGTTTCACACTCTCTGATTAGCTCCAGGTCTAAGAAGTTGCATCAGCAACACATCTTGTCTATGGCAAAACCTGATATCACATTACTGTACCCTGATGTGAGAGTATGACACAGACAATAGGGGTTACTGAAGTAAGTACTTAGACATGAAGATGATCCAGAGAGATCGAAATAGGTGATATATTTTAAAATGTGCAACCGATACAGAAGAATAAATGAGAATTGATTTAAATTTCTACAAACTCTGTCTCTGCTAGCGACTTATCAATTTATAGGTCTCTCCTCGATCTTAACGCTTTTGTTTGAACAGCAAAGCAGGATCTCTTGTTCCCAGTAGGACAAAATGGTTTTCAATCGCATTCTGGGTTCTGTAGGTGCTGTTCAGTAGGTAGAACACGGCTCGGGAATCATCATCCATATTTAAGACGAAAATTTAATAAAATTCCCAGCTCGTTATGTATACAGTCCTTACCCCATTGTAAGTAAGTTCAGTTTTATTCAGCTGCAGCTTCTCATTACACAAAGCTCTTAACTGGTTCAGTGTATTCAATATTTTCTCTCTCAGAACTGTGTCATAAAACTTTTACTGTGAACGTCTAGAAATACATTTCTACTGACGCTGTTACAATTGTAAAAAATAATTAGCAGACTATCAGTGTCAGTAGTATTACTGCTATTAGTTGTGTCTACAAATGGCTGATCCCGGCGGAGGTTCGAGTCCTCCTTCGGGCATGGGTGTGTGTGTTTGTCATTAGGATAATCTAGCTTAATTAGTGTGTAAGCTTAGGGACTGATGACCTTAGCAGTTAAGTCCCATAAGATTTCACACATTTTTGAACATTGTTCTACAATGGCTCGTGATACACACAAATCGTCTTTCAAATCTTTTTAATTCTATTTCTACCCTTTTCATTACTATTTATCGTATTATCGTTGAAATTGTCATCGTAACGTAAGTAAGTGCCACGTAAGAAGCATTACATGGTTGAAACTCTGGTCCAGTTAAATAGAGGACCTGACGAATACTAGTCTGATCAGGTTCATTAACTCCATCAGAAAAGAAAACAAGAAAAGAATGCTCATTTTTTACTACTCCTACATCTTGCCAGGTAAAATAAATGCATAAATAAATAAATATACCTTATTTTTCTTGTCTTTTCAATCCCAAACAGAGACCACAAATAAAAATGTTTCGTACGGGACAGTGAACAATGAGCAGAACTGTGAACAAGAAACTGGCCGTGATTATGTTGTGCTCTACTGATCTCTAATTAACTTATCAATTTCGCAAAATGAAATAAATAACGGTGAAAAAAATGAGTCGCCACCCCATAGTAGCTGCTAGAACGAAGCCGGCCGGAGTGGCCGAGCGGTTCTAGGCGCTCCAGTCTGGAGATATGATACTGCGTGAAGAGTTTGACAGAGCACTGAAAGACCTGAGTCGAAACAAGGCCCCGGGAGTAGATAACATTCGATTAGACCTACTGACAGCCTTGGGGGAGCCATTCCTGACAAAACTCTACCATCTGGTGAGCAAGATGTATGAGACAGGCGAAATACCCTCAGACTTCAAGAAGAATATAATAATTCCAATCCCGAAGAAAGCAGGTGTTAACAGATGTGAAAATTACCGAACTATCAGTTTAATAAGACACAGCTGCAAAATGCTAACGCGAATTCTTTACAGACGAATGGAAAAACTAGTAGAAGCCGACCTCGAGGAAGATTAGTTTGGATTCAGTAGAAATATTGGAACACGTGAGGCAATAGTGACCCTACGACTTATCTTAGAAGGCAAACCTACATTTATAGCATTTGTAGAATTAGAGAAAGCTTTTGACAACGTTGACTGGAATACTCTTTTTCAGATTCTGAAGGTGGAAGGGGTAAAATACAAGCAACGAAAGGGTATTTACAATTTGTACAGAAACCAAATGGCAGTTATAAGAGTTGAAGGGCATGAAAGGGAAGCAGTGGTTGGGAAGTGAGTGAGACAGGGTTGTAGCCTCTCCCCGATGTTATTCAATTTGTATATTGAGCAAGCAGTGAAGGAAACAAAAGAAAGTTCGGAGTAGGTATTAAAATCCATTTAGAAGAAATAAAAACTTTGAGGTTCGCCGATCACATTGTAATTCTGTCAGAGACAGCAAAGGACTTGGAAGAGCAGTTGAACGGAATGGATAGTGTCTTGAAAGGAGGATATAAGATGAACATCAACAAAAGCAAAACGAGGATAATGGGATGTAGTCGAATTAAGTCGGGAAATGCTGAGGGGATTAGATTAGGAAATGAGACACTTAAAGTAGTAAATGAGTTTTGCTATTTGGGGAGCAAAATAACTGATGATGGTCGAAGTAGAGAGGATATAAAATGTAGACTGGCAATGTCAAGGAAAGCGTTTCTGAAGAAGAGAAATTTGTTAACAATGAGTATAGATTTAAGTGTCAGGAAGTCGTTTCTGAAAGTATTTGTATGGAGTGTAGCCATGTATGGAAGTGAAACATGGATGATAAATAGTTTGGACAAGAAGAGAATAGAAGCTTTTGAAATGTGGTGCTACAGCGAATGGTGAAGATTAGATGGGTAGATCACATAACTAATGAGGAGGTATTGAATAGGATTGGGCAGAAGAGAAGTTTATGGCACAACTTGACTAGAAGAAGGGATCGATTGGTAGGGCATGTTCTGAGGCATCAAGGGATCCCCAATTTACCATTGGAGGGCAGTGTGGAGGGTAAAAATCGTAGAGGGAGACCAAGAGATGAATACACCAAGCAGATTCAGAAGGATGTAGGTTGCAGTAGGTACTGGGAGATGAAGAAGCTTGCGCAGGATAGAGTAGCATGGAGAGCTGCATCAAACCAATCTCAGGACTGAAGACCACAACAACAACAACAAGTAGTTCTAAGTCCTAGGGGACTAATGCCCATAGCTCATAGTGGCAAATGGTTCAAGTGGCTCTAAGCACTATGGTACTTAACATCTCAGGTCATCAGTCTCCTAGAACTTAGAACTACTTAAACCTAACTAACCTAAGGACATCACACACATCCATGCCCGAGACAGGATTCGAACCTGCGACCGTAGCGGTTGCGCGGTTCCAGACTGAAGTGCCTAGAACCGCTCGGCCACCAACGGCCAGCTAAGTCCCATAGTGCTCAGAGCCATTTGCTAGAACGAAATCTTGATGTCTGACCAGTCAGGCGGCGTTGTGCATCGACTCGACGTGGCATCGATTCAAAAATGTAGTTGGAATTCCCCTGCAGAAATACTGAGCCATGGTGCCTCTATAGCCATCCACAGTCGCGAAAATGTTGCTGGTGCAGGATTTTGTGCACGAACTGAGCTCTCGATTATGTAGGGTGATCTGAGAGGGTAAATCATTCCCTAAAGTTGTCCAGAATGTTCTTCAAACGAATTGCAAACAGTTGCGGCCCAGTGACAAGGTGCATTGCTAGCCATAAAAATTCCAGCGTTGTTTGGGAACGTGACATCCATGAATGGCTGCAGATAGTCTTAAAGTTGTAACCATCTCCAGTCAGAGCTCGGTTCAGTTACACCAAATGCCCCAGTTTATCCCATGTAAACACAGCCCACTTCATTATGGAGACACCACCCTTCCACAGTGCCTTGTTGACAACTTGGGTTCATGGCTTTGTGAGGTCTACGCCACACTCAAACCGTGCCATCAGCTATTACCAACTGAAATGGGGACAATTGTAAGAAAATAAACCCTCGGTCACTATTTTTAACAAATTAACCTGGCTTCGACAATGCTAGGAGTGTCTTCTTCAGAATTTAAATTAACGAATGGTTCATATTCTATAACATGTCACAGAATTATGACTAAAATTGTATGATAGATTGTAAGTACGGAATCGTCGTGAAAGACTGGCACTACTTATATATCATTTATAAAATAATAAATATGCCAAAAGGGCATTAGTCACAAAAATATTAAAGATAAAGAAAAATGTGATGGCGAGCCACTAAGGGCTGCTCGTTACTTGTGTGGTGCAGGCTGCAAAACGGACTCATCTGACAAGCTCACAGTTTTCCAATCCTCTCCGGTCCATCCGATTTCATTACGAGCCCAAGAGAGGCGTTGCAGGCCATGTCGTACTGTTAGAAAAGGCACTTGCGTCGTTTGTCTGCTGCTATAGCCGATTAACGCGACTTCGCCCCACTGTCCAGACGGATACGTTCGTCGTACGTCTCACACTGAATTCTGTAGTTATTTCACGCAGTGCTGCTAGTCTGTCAGCACTGACAACTCTACGCAAACGACGCTGCTCCCGGTCGTTAAGTGAAGGCCGTCGACCAATGCATTGTCCGTAGTGATAAATAATGCCTGAAATTTGGTATTCTCGACACCCTTTTCACCCTGTGGATCCCTAACGATTTCTGAAATGGAATGTCACATGGTGTCTAGTTCCAACTACCATTCCGCATTCAAAGTCTGTTAATTCCCGTCGTGCGGCCATAACCACGTCGGAAACCATTTCACATGAATCACCTGAGTATAAATGACAGCTCCAACAATGCGCTGCCCTTTTATACGTTGTGTTCGCGTCCCCGCGACCCTACCGCCCTGTGTATGAGCATAACGCTATCCCATTTTTGTCACTTCCGTTTATAACTCCTTTTCTGCGTGAATCTGACAGAAACAAGGCGAAAGGGTTCCAAACTCAACGGAAGAAAATAGGCTAACCACGGTGAGCTACTGTACCTGAAACAACCTCATTTTGTAACTCTTCTGACAAATCAAATGTGTCTTTCAACCTGAACAACCTGAAGAGACAACGTCGCCTGTACCCGCTGCCTCGGATGCTTGGTCCTTTGTAGTAGGGGACGGATCGCATGGCCAGCCTGGTCTCTAGACTAGGAGGCCCAGTTGCTGGGTCAGCGTTGCTTCCCACTGATTTCATTAGCTCTGCCGCAGGCTTGCGGTCTCCACGAACCGCGCACAGGGTCTGCTAGCAGGTACTTGGTCGCTGCGCCAAATCAGGACCAGGTCTGTCAATTGGGGACTTTCGTATACCACGAACACACTTCATCCTAGTTGTGGTCGAACTGACAAATTTAAATGGTGCATGTTAAATAACAAGCGTGCAAAATACGGGTAAGGAAGACTCACTTGTCCTTTAAACCGAATAGTTTAATTGTTCAGAACTACGTCTCGTTCCTTGCGGGTTTAGACCAGACTAGGAAGAGGGTTTAGAGCGGATAAAAGAAAAGGCTAAATAAAAAAACACGTGCACACACACCCACATATAATACATAGAAAATGGAACAGTGCCTACTGACATTAACAAAGCAAAAGTAGAGGAAATTACACTATTGGTCATTAAAATTGGTACACCAACAAGAAATGCAGATAATAAGCGGGTATTCATACGACAAATATATTATACTAGAACTGACATGTGATTACATTTTCACGCATCTTGGTTGCATAGATCCTGAGAAATCAGTGCTAAGAGAAAACACTTCTGGCCGTAGTAACGGCCTTGATATGCCTGGGCATTGAGTTAAACAGATCTTGTACGGCGTTTATAGGTACAGCTGCCCATGCAGCTTAAACACGATACCATCAAGAGAAGTGACTGGCTTATTGTGACGAGCCAGTTGCTCGGCCACCATTGACCAGACGTTTTCAATTGGTGAGAGATCTGGAGAATGTGCTGGCCACGGCAGCAGTCGAACATTTTCTGTATCCAGAAAGGCCCGTACTGGTCCTGCAACATGCGGTCGTGCAACATCCTGCTGAAATGTAGGGTTTCGCAGGGATGGAATGAAGGGTAGAGCCACGGGTCGTAGCACATCTGTAATGTAACGTCCACTGTTCAGAGTGCCGTCAGTGCGAACAAGAGGTGACCGAGACGTGTAACCAATGGCACCCAATACCATCACGCGGGGTGATACGCCAATATGGCGATGACGAATACACGCTTCCAACTTGCATTCACCGAGATGTTGTCAAACACTGAGGCGACCATCATGATGCTGTAAACAGAACCTGGATTCATCCCAAAAAATGACGTTTTGCCATTTGTGCACCCAGGTCCGTCGTTGAGTACACCATCGCAGGGGCTCCTGTATGTGATGCAGCGTCAAGGGTAACCGCAGCCATGGTCTCCGAGCTGATAGTCCATGCTGCTGCAAACGTCGTCGAACTGTTCGTGCAGATGGTTGTTGTCTTGCAAACGTCCCCATCTGTTGACTCATGGATCGAGACGTGGCTGCACGATCCGTTACAGCGACGCGGATAAGATGCCTGTCATCTCGACTGCTAGTGAAACGAGGCCGTTGGGATCAGCACGGCGTTCCGTATTACCCTCCTGAATCCACCGGTTCCATATTCTGCGAACAGTCATCGGCTCTCGACCAACGCGAGCAGCAATGTCGCGATACGATCGATACGATAAACCGCAATCGCGATAGGCTACAATCCGACCTTTATCAAAGTCGGAAAGGTGATGGTACGTATTTCTCCCCCTTACACGAGGTATCACAATAACGTTTCACCAGGCAACGCCGGTCAACTGCAGTTTGTGTATGAGAAATCGGTTAGAAACTTTCCTCATGTCAGCACGTTGTAGGTGTCGCCACCGGCGCTAACCTTGTGTGATTGCTCTGAAAAGCTAATCATTTGCATATCAAAGCATCTTCTTCCTGTCGGTTAAATTTCACATCTGTAGCAATTTTAATGGCCAGAAATGTAAAATGTAGTGGCGTTTCTTGCAGGATTCTTGTACGAATTGTTTTGAAGGTGCCGTATTTTGAAAGGTTCCAACATAGTGTGTTCGTTCACTCCATTGCGACTTACTAGTCAGTTAGTGTGTCGAATCCAAGCATCAGGTTGTGAGTCGACAATGGGATTTACCAATGTAGAAAAAGCTGACATGCTAATAGTGTATGGAAGTGTAGGAAGAATGCAGTTCGTTTTTGCACTGTGTATGCGGCACGATGTCGCAATAGACGTCATCCATCTCGGCGTGAGTCACGCAAGTGCCCTACACATTTTCCACCGACAAAAATGCCATCTCTATCAAATCTCTCTGCATCAATATCTCTATGGAAACGACTACGTGAATCATGTTAATTTCTGTGCGTGGGCATTACGACAGGATACTCAAGGTGTATCATTTATGTTGTTTAGTAATGATGCCACATTTACCAATCACGGACCAGTAAAGCGCCTAAACATGCACTATTGGCCTGTTGAGAATCCCCATTGGCTTCGTCATGTGGAATTTTATTGTCCATGGAGTGTAACGTGTGTTATGGGATAGTGAACCATCAACTTATAAGCCTAGGAGGAACCTGTGGTACCAACGTGATGGGTGTCAACCCATAGTCCACGAAATACTACAGAATGTATTCACAAATTGTTTCCAAATAATTGCACTAGATCCAGAGGATCTGTACCTCGTCCGACCCATTCCTCGGATTTGACCCTGTATACTCGTTTCTGTGAGGATAGCTGAAGGACACTGCCCTCAAGGATAGACTAACTACAAGCGATTACTTGGAACGATGTATTACTACGTCCTGATCAGACATGTCCGCTGAAATCCTAGCTCGTGTGCAGCAGTCGTTTTATACCAATCTAATTCTAATTTACCTACTTTTACTTTGTTATTGTCAATAGGTATTGTTCCATTTAGAAAGTGAATATTTGCACAAAAACTACAATTTATTAATATTGTTAAAATATGTTAAAATGTCTCTGAGCACTATGGGACTTAACATCTATGGTCATCAGTCCCCTAGAACTTAGAACTACTTAACCTTAACTAACCTAAGGACATCACACAACACCCAGTCATCACGAGACAGAGAAAATCAATGACCCAGCCGGGAATCGAACCCGGGAACCCGGGCGCCGGAAGCGAGAACGCTACCGCACGACCGTTAAAATATGTTGATTGGTTGAAAATACAACCTCCTGACTAGCAATCCATTCTATGAAAACCGCACATAAATATCACTTTCAATTTCCGCAATATACCTTTCTAACGAATGTGCCGTCCGCGTTAAAGAGTGCAGAATTCTGTTGTTTTTCTTCTTCATTACAAGGAGTAAGCTCGTCACCTATTCCCATCCTGCTCAGTCATATTTTTCGTGGTTTTCCACAATACCATTTTTCATTTGGTTTGTAGTTCATTATGGCTCAGTGCTTGTTTTTTGCCTTCTTTCTGGCATCCTATAGATATTTTGACTCTGTTGCTTTATTAATTCGTTAAGTGGAAGAATGTCGAGCTCAGCTCCTTTATCTTTATCCCTAATCTGTCAAATGTCATACTGAGGGTAGGGTTATGCTAATGCTTCATAGAAGAGACTGACTGTTCCAAGTGAAGTTTATAATATGATTTTGTAGAGAGTGGGTGGAATATTAAATCTTTCCTCTCTTAGAACGAATAAACATAGTTTGCTTTATTAATTCGTTAAGTCAGAGAATGTCGAGCTCAACTCCTTTATCTTTATTCCCAATCTGACCCCTCAGACAAGAAGCTTTCGTTATAGTAGCTACTACGGGGAGGGGGGGGGGGGCGACTAGTTTTCTTAAGCACTAGTTATTTCATTTTGGAAAATGGAAAACTTGATTAGTGTTTCAGTACGGTACAACATAATCACGGCCGGTTTCCTGTCCACTGCTCTGCTCAATATTCGATCTCCAGTACCTAATTTTTTTTAATTTTTTTTTTTTGCCAAATTTAATTTCCACCCACGAAGAGGACCCTGTAGGCCACTTGAACGGCTAACTCGAAAATAGTCTAAAAGCGTTACTTGTTAATCTTGAGCCCACTTTTTGACATCTCAGCATCTGAGACTCATTTCCGTCTGCTGAAAAACACTGCCAGCAGCAAGATAATTTGTAGTAAGACATGTTTTTCGAGAAATAATGTAATGTTGAATGGCGTAAATTGAAATACGTTCAGTGCTAGCAGTCCACATCGAAAGGAAGTCCCTCTACAATACACAAACTAGCAGCACCTGGCAAATTTCCGAGCTGAAAGCCTAACTAGGCTAACTGAAACAGTTAATGGCCAGTTAGCACGAAACTATGTTTATTCCATCTAAGAGAGGAAAGATTTAATATTCCACCGACTCTCTACAAAATCACATTAAAAACTTCACTCAGAACAGTCAGTCTCTTCTACGAAGCATTAGCATAACCCTTCCCTCAGTATGACATTTGCCAGAAACAGCCGCCTGAGGTACACACCAATAAATTCAAAAACGACAGCTACGCGACGACAATTGTATCGATTGTCTGGTATACACTGACTACACAGAACCCGTGCATTCGTGTGGACTGTCAAGTATTCTCTTACTCATACTCATACTCATTTACTTGTTACTTGCATGAGGCTTCCCACCTCGATTTTGTTGCAGATCCCTGTTTCTGTTATGGGTTCATTCGTGTTGCCTGTCGTTGAAAGGTTCTCCCCCCCCCCCCCCCCCCCCTCTTTGCTTCATCTTCTTCCTCTTGCTGCGTGGAGTTACTAGTCACGCAGTTAGCAGGTCTGGCCATCGCGTGTTACTTGGTTCCCCAGCCCACTGACGAATGTTATCAGACTCCAGGGCTGTCGCAGAGAACCTTCTTGAAGATTTCTGGAATCTATCCTTGAGCGACGAAATTTCGGCAGTTCTCGTCGGTGCAGCGCCAGTTCTGTTTGTAGCACCTTCAATAGAGTTGCGCCGTACCAAAACCATGGTTCGGTTGTTGTAAATAGAAGGATTCCGCTAGTATTGGTGGCTTTGGAGGAAAGAAATATAAATTAATAGGTGAGAGAGAAATCGGGAGCCGATGACTGCTCTTTCTTTGCTTGTACGTTCTGCACATAACGAGAACCACACATTTCAGCTTTACCCCACTGTACGTGATATAAATTGCATATAATAAGCAACAAAAATGATTTCACAACGTCAAGTTCGCACTTTTATGTAACTGAAGCAGTTACTTTTGATTGAAGTACAATTTACATTGACAAACATAAAAAAATATGTAATGATTGTCATTTTCTTCTCAATAGAATGTTCATCTTCATCATCAAATGCAATAGCATCGTCTTAATATTCATGAATGGTGAAGTTGTTTGTAAAGAACAGAAACATATTTCTTATAAGCTTGACGAAGCACTGAAGCAATTTCTTCTTTTTTTTTTTTTTAAGGACATTGCGTTTCTAGCTCTGTATTGTTTTCTTTATTTTTATTACAACATGCCTCTGTTTCACGGAACAAATCAACAATTTTCAAATAAAACTTCAATTCAACATTGACAAGTTCAATTTTGCTATCAGTACTGTTTTTCTTTTAGTGACATGTAAGAGGATAACTGTATAGAACAAAAATGTTCCATAGGTTACACAGCCCTGCATTAAACCTGAGTCAGTTTCTAGACGGTTTACTACTTCAGGTTTTAAGGGAATCTAGTGAGGCACTGATTGCATAATTAAAGAAAGCGATCGTTATTAAGTAACACCGTAGCGCCTGCTAGGTATGCAATAAACCTAACATACAGGTAATGTGGGTACGATCCTAACTGACGAAAGCTACTAGGAAAACTACTGTAGTCTACACTTATCTACGATAGCTGTAGCCTACATTAATTTTACAACTCTACCTGGGATTAAATCAAGCACCATTGTCAGATGGTTTACTCCAAGTTAATTGTTTCACAATCTCAAGTTCGTCCCTAATTCTACTGAGGAAGCAACTGTCTGAGGAATTTCGCTGAATAGATCAGATTTATCCCCACTACTTTAATGAATGCAAATAAAATATAATTGTACTCGAAGAAGATCTCATACAAAGGGCAAAACAGCTGCTTATTTTCAGAATATTTTCGTTTTCAAGACATATCCGTGGACACGTATTTCAAATATGAAGAAAATAAAACAGGAAACCAGATTTTCCTGTTGCATAAATAAGTGAACGCATTAAATACTACATTGATACGCTGCTTAACAGCGTGCTGTCCACTTTTGAAACCCAATAAAGCTTGATACTTCGTAGTATGGATTCGAGAAGTCGTAGATAGGTTTCTGGAGGTATGTGGCACCAATTATCTACGTATAGGACACGTGATTCCCATAAACTATGGGCCAGTGGTGACATGTCCTACGCAGTAGCACACTCTCAATTATTGGTTGTCCCAGATCGTGTGAAATTAACATTTATTTTTATTCTACGCCAAAAATGCAATTCA
Source organism: Schistocerca gregaria (assembly GCF_023897955.1). Taxonomy (NCBI): domain Eukaryota; kingdom Metazoa; phylum Arthropoda; class Insecta; order Orthoptera; family Acrididae; genus Schistocerca; species Schistocerca gregaria. The sequence continues at coordinate 221,808,480 of NC_064921.1, forward strand.
CAACTAAAGTGTCCTTCTTGACTGACTATGTCACAGAAGTACAGTCGACCTTTACGATGAGGTACGATTGATAAACATTAAGATTATTTAGTCTCTGGCCTTCTACAGATGTACAAAGTTAAGGAGCTCCACAGAAAGAATCGCAGTGATTGGGGTCAGTGAAACTTCATTGCGATCAGAATAATAAACCCAAGCTCATTTAGCACCAGTGCGTACTGATGACAAGACAAATTCCTTTCAGTCGTATAATGAGAGACTATCAACTGTGTTCAGTAATCGCTAAGTTCCACAAACGGTTCAAATGGCTCTGAGCACTATGGGACTTAACGTCTGAGGTCATCAGTCCCCTAGAACTTAGAACTACTTAAACCCAACCAACCTAAGACCATCACACAGAGCCATTTCAGAGGCAGGATTCGAACCTGTGACCGTAGCGATCGCGCGGCTCCAGACTGAAGCGCCTTGAACCACTCGGCCACAACAGCCGGCTAAATTCCACAGAAGAATACCAGTCTTGGAGCACGAGAGGCCACTTTGGAGGAAAGGAAGTTCCCAGGCCAGTGTCTGGCTGGTCGTACTGGCTGTAGTGTGAGGTATCTTGCAAACTGGACAGCTGCTGGAACAGCGAGGTGTTGACCATGATGGTGGCTCTGGATGCAGTGGCTCTACGAACTGAAATGGCGGAGAGGAGCCAAGCGCAGTCCTAAATACACACCTGGCGGAGTAATATCTGCTTGATACTTGGATATCACGTTATTCACGGAAGCGAAGTAGTGCTTTCGACTGTGGCGCTGCTGTCAGGGATGCACGCTCTCCCGGTGTCGAGGTTGGCACCTCTGGTGGGAAATATAGCTCTGCATGTTTCCTTGGTGCTGGCTGAAGTTCTGTTTCAAAACAGACTGGCGTGTTTTGAACACAACCTAGTTTATCGTGGTTGATACGCCGTGCCTGCTGTACTGTGGTGATCGTGGCCTGCCAGCTGAGAGTCCCCTGTAGAGCCAGAGCATAGGCAGTTAGTCAACCCCGTCTGTACCGCAGATGAAGGCTTTGGATAGCGCAGACGTTTTGTGAGCGCGGATGTGGCGCCCTAGAGCATTCCAGATGTGCTCCATCAGGTTCAAGTCAAGTGAACCTGGTGACGAGTTCACTAACATGTCCCTCAATGCACTACAACACGTGTCTGGCCTTGTGACAAGGACAGTTATCTGGATGGAAGACGCAGTCGCTGTCGAGAAAGTCGTCAAGCACTTGGAAGCACAAATGGTCCACAATAGTGTTCATATAGATCACTACTCTCCCCCAATGCCACCATAATACTTCCCAAACCAGTGTGTGTCCGTGGTACGGTACATGTTTCGGTCAGCTGTTCGGCTGGATAACGGCATGTCCGGACATGACCACTGACCAGGTGTAACAACGTATTTATCCGACCATTCTACACATTTTAATTGATCCATAGTACACTCTCGATGATCCCGTGCCCACCGCAGTCAAAAGCCCCAGGTTCAACAGTTAACAGTTCAACAATTTGCGCTGGAAGATGTGCTTCGAAACACTTGTGCCTGCGTCAGCATAGTACTGAGTCGTCAGATGTCACAGAGCGCTGCAAAACCTGCCACACAGAGCGGGAAAGCATCCGAATCCACGTTCTGTAGGTGATATGGGCGTCCAATAATTTGTCACCTACTTGTGGTTTCATCATCCTTCAACCACTTGCTCACGACAGTAGCATGCAAACAGCCGAACTGCTTCGCCTTCTCCGAAATGATCTCTTCTAGATGTCGGGACGTAACAATCTGCCCTTTCGTCGTTATAACGATTCTTCATTCCTCTCTGCTCGCTGTTGTACTTTTCTTAATGAGTCACCTACAGGTATGTAACCTCTCGTCGGAAAGTGGCCATAACGTTTTGGATCATCAGCGATTATTACAGCTCTTTGAATTGTTTATGGGATTGAAGTTTCGTGTGACAAAGGACTTCCAAGGTTTATTTCTAGCTCATAATCGCAGCAATGAATACATAAATGGTGAAGTTTCCCTATACAGTAACCAGTCACTAGTTGGAACCCGAATCCTCCGGCGTAGTGTCATTGTCTGTGACATACTGCGACACTGAAGTTGCAGTATTTTTCTCCTCCCCCCCCTCCCCTTCTTTCTCTCTCTCACTCCCCACTCTCACCTCTCTCTCTCTCTCTCTCTCTCTCTCTCTCTCTCTCTTTCTCTCTCTCTATCTATCTCTCTCTCTCCCCGATAATTGAATACCATACTATTTCTCATGTGTGGGGTGAGCAGCTGCAGAGGCTACTGTTTGCTAAAAGTAATAGATTCTGAAGAATAATGGGCGAGACAGGCGGAAACGTATACTGAAAATCGCACAGGAAGTTGGCGAAGAGCATTTTGGGAGTAAGGCACAAGGAGATGCAGAAGTCTTTCGGAAACTACTTCTGGATTCAATTAAGAGAATTCCCGTAGAGGTATTTGTGGTCTCGGTGAGTCCATTTCCGAAGTAAACATTCCGATAAGTGGTGCCGGTCTAATGTAAATAACGACCAGCTCCGTCTTGACCCAGATATCGCCGGGTGCAATTTGCGGTGGCCATCATACCGCTGCTGCGGTTAGTCGATAACCTGAAGTCGATGAAATCTGTGTCTCCGCTCGGGACTCGAGGAAAAGGAGGCACCACCTGACAAAATGCAATAGCCCTAAAGCACCGAAAAGTAATTATAGATAACATCGATATAAAGAGTGTGATATCTCAATGAAGCAGACAGCTTTCTCCCATTTTACTAACCACCTTTCACTACAGCATAAGTGAGTAGTAAAGTTTTTGAAAACTCATTGCGTGGGTACCAAACCCCTGCAGTCTTATCCTGTAGTAGTACCTAGAAGTGACTTTTCTACCTTTTTAATCATTTCATTCATTTAAAATCCTTCTCTGCCAGTCAGTTCTCTCCAGTACTGTGTAAATATTGTGTTCTAGGTACTTGCGTATCCGCGAAACATTGCTTCGATTTATCTCAATGACTTATCTCTTATGTTTCAAGAAACACTTTGGATACTGTAATCACATTGACAAGGCTTTTATTGCTTTCGTACATTCCCTGGAATTTCTTATAAACCCACCCGTTGATATAGTACCAGTGGCATCTTGTACTGATGCTTTGCCAGTGAGCTCTACACAAACGTTTGGCATTATTCTGAACAGGAGAACCCACAAAAAGTGTCGGATACAGAAAAATTAAAGAGTATCTGCATCTACATCATACTTCGCAAGCCACCTAATCGTCTGTGGCAGACGGTACTTTTTCCACGACTAAATTCAATCCCTTCCACTAGCGAATATCGCGTGGGAGGAATGATTGTCGGTAAGCCACTGCATTGGCTCTAACTTCTCGAATTTTCTCCTCACGGTCATTACGCGAAATGTTTACTCGTGAGGCAAAGAAACTGGGAGCTCAGAGAGGCGACAACAGAAATAATAAAACCAGAGTAATAACATTTTTTGACAAGATATATATTCTGATCTGCATACACTTAATCAAACTGTTATTTTATTCAAACGTTATGAAGAGTACATTTGTTTTTGTTTCAGATTCTTCGTACTGCCATTCCCCACCAGACTCGGCAAAATAGAACAGGTAAGAAATTCATCACTTCTCTCTTGCCGGGGCTATGTGTGTACTTCCGCATATTCCTCACAGTTATATAAACTGAATCAGTTGTGGAGCAGTTCGACATTGACACTTTATAGAGACGTTGTGCTCTTTGTTGTTGTATCGAAAATTACGATTAATGTGTGGAGCCAATATATGCACTCTTTACTTCATAGATGTTTAAGGTGAACCGTATATTTTCATGGTTGTTATGAGGATGTAACAACAGTGCAATAAAACAACACAATCTGAAACTGATTACGCTGTGGAGCCAGGCTATTGTCACTACCGAGTCACTGCTGTGCTTTCGTTAAAGCTTCTGATGGAAGACGAAAAGTCAGGCAAATAATTACGCTGTGGACAACGGCAAAATCAGACATCAATAGTATCCCAAGTACTGACAGTGGAAGTCTACAGTGCATTGATTGATTCACCTCACGGTAAGAAAAGTAACCCAACTGCGCACATTATTTTCGAGTGTTAAGATTGGTATGGCTTTAGTCTTTACCGGTTCCGCTATGTACCTCCATTCCAGTAATTTTCATTTCGATTGAGGGGTTTCATATGCTACTCAAGTTTCATTCCCAGTCACTATCTTGCCCTCTTTTTGTTTGAGCTGTTTACTGTTCACTGTTCACTTTTCACACTAGGCTACTCTCCTTACAAATACATTCAAAAATGCTTAGTAACATTTACGTTAGATGTTAACAAATTTCTCTTTTACAGAAATCCAGTCTGCATTTTGCATTGAAGCGCTAAATAAATTGGTACAGGCATGCGTATTCAAATAAAGACATATGTAAACTGGCAAAATACGGCGCCGCAGTCGACAACGCGTATATAAGAAACAAATATCTGGCGCTGTTGTTAGATAGGGTACTGCTGCTACAGTGACAGGCTATCAAGATTGAAGTGAAATTGAACGTGGTGTTACAGTCGGCGCACGAGCGATGGAACACACCATCTCCGATGTAGTGACGAAGTGAGGATTTCCCCGTACGACCATTTCACAAGTGTACCGTGAATATCAGGAATCCGGTAAAACATCAAATCTCCCACATCACTGCGGTTGGAAAAAGTTCGTGTAAGAAAGGGACCAACGACAACTGGAGAAAATCGTTCAACGTGACAGAAGTGCAACCTTCTCAGAAACTACTGCAGATTTCAATGCTGAGCCATCAACAATTGTCAGCGTGCGACCCATTCAACGAAACATCATCGATGCCGAAGGTCCACCCGTGTACCTTTGATGACTGCACGACACAAAGCTTTACGCCTCGCCTGGGCCCGTTATCACCGACGTTGTACTATTGGTGACTGGAAACATGTGGCTGGACGGACGAGTGTCATTTCCAAGTGTATCAAGTGGATGAACGCATACTGGTATCGAGACAACGGCATGAATCCAAGGACGCTGCATGTCATCAGGGGACTGTTCAAGCAGGTGGAGGCTCTGTAATGGTGTGGGGCGTGTACCGTTGGACTCATATGGGACTCCTGTTACGTCTAGATACGACTCTGACAGGTGACACGTACGTAAGCATCCTGTTGGATTATTCGAATCCATTCATGACCATCGGGCATTCCAACGGACTTGGGATATTCCAGCAGGACAGTGCGACAGCCCAAACGTCCAGAACTGCTACAGAGTGGCTCCAGGAACATTATACTGATTTTAAACACTTCCGCTGGCCGCCAAACTCCCCAGACATGAACATTATTGAAAATATCTGAGATGCCTTCAGAAGAGATCTCCAACCCTCGTACTCTTACGGATTTATGAACAGTCCAGCGGGATTCTTGGTCTCAGTTTCCTCCAGCATTACTTCACTCATTACTCGAGTCCATGCCACGTCGTGTTGAGGCACTTCTGCATGCTCGCAGGGGCCCAAGACGATATAAGCCAGGTGTGCTCGTTTGTTTGGCTGTTCAGTGTATGTTCTAAATACTAGGTCTTACCTAGTACTTGTAGTTTCTCATTTTTAATATATATTCTTCAGCTTCATCTGATTTAGGTAGACTACTCACCAGCACTCTTGTTAGTTTTGTTGACGTTCCCGTTACGAACCATCTTCGAGACCGTAGACATTACCTAATTTGTATTACGATCTACCCTGTGATTTATCGGTAGTTCATTACATGTTCCACAGATCATTTGAGCTATTCATTTACCGAAATGATGTGGAACGAGTCAGTTTACGGGATATGTATACATGAGTAGTGTTAACATTAATGAATATATTTTTAGTCCTACTTACGCACCTACGCTTTCTTGCAGGCGACAAGTTTTTAAATTGAAGTTTGTTCATTGGATAGCAACGCTTTTCGAGGAGAAGTGATTTTTAGATTTTTGAACTCCCTTTTCTATCTGTCAGACATCTTGTGTTGTTGGAGAAAGATGGAAAATTTTTGTTAATGCATACTGAACTTCTTCATTAGCCACTGACAGCCATTAATAATGGCAGTTAAAGTCTTTTATCCTCTGGTGTTGCAGGTACGGTGTATTGTGATATATTGTTACTATTTTATTTTTTTCTGTTTTTTACTGAAAGCTTCGTGAGAGGGAAAGGGGTAGAAAGCTTTTAGGTGTCCTAAACTGAAAAGACGGACACCGGAGACACCAATGTTTCGCTACTGTTCGTCCATCTGAGTGCCCGTTCTCCACCATCAGTCGGATTGTGACGGTGTGGTTGACGTCACAGGCAGCATCGACAATAGCTCTCTCGCCGCGGGCCTTCGGCGCCGCTTTTAATCACGACTGATTATTCAGACTGCTGAAAGAAAAGGACACGCGACAGGCACTGGCATTGGCGCGCTCCACCGGAAGCGCAGTCTGCGTCTAGAGCTGCAGCTGCAGCTGCAGGTGTGGGAGGTTCCGGACTCACGAGGCGCCGCCCATTGTTTCCCGAAGACCTCGGAGCGTCCTACGCCATTGTGCATCACTGGCTATTTTTCGCCGCTCTCAACAGGTTTCGCGCTGATTACGCTGTAGGGCCAGTCTATTGTCACTGCCGAGTCGATGCTTGCCGTCTCTCGAAACATAAAAAAATCACACAGCAGCTGCTCTTCATTTGCTTGCAGACTCACAAGTTAATCAAAACAGGGAATATGAACCCCGTATGACGTATGCAACAACATGAAATCATCTCTCTCTCAGTTTACTGTAGTCGATTGGAATATTGTCGTAGCACTGACTGGTCTTTCGTACCTTGACACGCACTGTGGTCTTTTCTGTATTTGACTATTTTTACTTCAACTTTTTGACTGCGTTTATCCCATCCTCCACCTCCGCCATGTAATCCTATATACAAGCTATTTCCAGCATCCCCAGTAGCGCACTATAGCTTCTAGTTACAGCATAGGAAAATGGCGCCAATCAATCCAGACTCCAACGATGTCCAAAACAGTGCTGCATCATCAAGAACTCCTTAGGGGGTGGTTTACTATCTTTGGCCCTAGAAAAGCATGTTCTTTGAGAATTTTTTTCTCGGGATGTGTTATAGATATCAGTGTCAAATTTGGCCAAAATGTTTATTGATATTTCCTCTACAAACTGGAATTTTTTCGACCGGAAATGTCGAAGAGCAAAGGTGGAAGTGCCTTCGGAATGAAATAAAATTTCGAAGTAGACCTCCACACGTGGTATGTCATAGGTCAGCCGGCTCGTCTGAAATCAAAATTCAGTTGACGTAAGCGAAGTATATAAGATTCCTTAGGAGTTGTACCTCGCTTAAGTTATTTGGACCGTAGGAAACAAAGTGGCGGCCATTTGAAAACAAAGGTTTTTTTTCATCAATTTTTCGACTTCGTCGTCCTAGTAAAAATATTTATAGTTGATGGATCGGAATAAAGAATCCTGCCAATTGGTTCAGTAGATTTGAAGTTACCATGCCGCACGATAACAAAATCATTTCGAGAAAGACGCGTTTGAAGTTTTGACTACATATAATTGCAGTATTATGCAACTTACGTTCAATCTGGTATTCCGGGTCGATAAACTAGTCCTTCCACTTCCTCTTACTCATAGAGGGCGCTCTACTCGATCTGGGCCATGCTGCGCTGCTCCAGAGCCGCTCGTACGGCCGGTGACAAGTGATTTTCGGCCACTTGAATCCGGTGGTCGTCCGAATGCTTGGCGAACTGCGTCCATTGTTGTCACGGTCTTCAGAATTGCTGAATACCCTTCGCTGAAGCACTGGCAGGAAAATTGCAATATCTACAGTCTTCGCACCAGAATGCAAATACTTAAGGGCTAACTTCCAAACACATGCGTTCAAACTGTCTTTTGAATTTTGCGTTGCCTCCCAAGCACCAGTACAATAATTCGTCCTCCGAAAGAAAAAAAATGGTGCGTAAAAGAGGCCGATTTCGGGCAGGTGATTATTTTTTTTTTTTTTGTTCAACCACTAAAAACAAACTTTTCCATTCCGTATTCGGAAAAACCGTTTCAGGGGTGGATTCTAAACACTTTTATGGAACCAAAAATGCAATTTTTTTAAAAATTGATTTTTTGAACCAAAAGATAGTAAACCTCCTCTTAATATTTCAGACGAATGGAGTACACGAAGGTCGTACAGCTACTACTATTGTCTGACTGAATAGTTCACTGCTGCAGAGCTCACTGAGGGATGAATAAGCAACTGGGAATGTGAGACTTAAGTACTCTCTTCAACTGAGAAGAGAAGAACACCTACGACACGAATGCGGCAGCGAGTCGGGTGTACACTGTGGTGAGCTCTGCAACAGAGTAGGAAATGCCGTTCTGAAAACATGTTCATGATTGCCATTGAAACATCGTAACAGTGACTAACTTCATGAGATTCTTTTCACCATACGTTTTTGAATAGAATCGCCTAAATCGCTTAATGATTGGAGTAAAATGTCTGGAAGTAACCCCGTAATCCGAACACCTATTGTTGACAATAACTTCATCAATTTGGCCCGTGTTTGCATAGAAGAACAACAATATGGGAATTGTAAGGCCTCGTTGATGCAAAACTGTTATTTGTTTACTTACTTATTCCCCAAACTAGTTTCAGCGACAAATATCGCCATCATCAGTGGGTTCTTTAAAGCATGTGTATTGTACGTAATAGCATGTTTTTAAGAATTGTTTCGCTGTTTGCAGCATATTTTCTGTGCTTTCCTGTTGTTGTTTTTCATGGCATACATCATGTCATCTGCAAGGTCGTTGGACGGCATGCAGCTAATTTTATACACAGAGAAGCAAAACTTTCGCACTTTGTTTGTGATCCAGAACATCGCGCCATTTCTTAAAAACGTGCTATAATGTACAATAAATAAGATTTAAAGAACCTACTGATGATGGCGATATTTGTCGCTGAAACTAGTTTGGGGAGTAGAGAAGTTAACATGTAACAAAAAGTGTGTTGCATCAACGCGGATTCACAATCCTCATATTGTTCTTTTTTACCTATTGTTGAATTTCATTTACAAAACACTTTGCTACAGGTTGCTTTTCATCTTCAAAAACATACTCATGTTCTGCCTGATCTGGCATCAACTTATCATTAAAGGAAATAAATTTTCCTGTATGAGTCTGCGATAATTGTAGGTGAAAAAAGACGATTATAGTCACGAAATATTCACAATGGTCGCAAAGTCATAGGTGAAATTTTCTTCCTTTATTGTTACTTCAGCTTACTGATATTTTCGGAATTCTTCATGTGTGAGTACCAAGGATTCTTTACCGTTGTAAAAATAGTTTATCAATATTGTGGATGGAACTACTAAAAAGCTTTATTTTTGTTTTATTCAATTAAAATACCAGGTTTGATATGATTCTTTCGTAAATTTCTCATATACTGTGCATAAAAAGTTAAATGAAATGGAAGACCGTAAAGGGGTAGCAATGGAACAAAGCAAGGCTGACTATAAGGTGTAGCAGCGGAGAAATATTTTTCAGTTCTGGAGAGATACTGACCCACGCATCTTGAAATCCTAATGGTTCAAATGGCTCTGAGCACTATGCGACTTAACTTTTGAGGTCATCAGTCCCCTAGAACTTAGAACTACTTAAACTAACTAACCTAAGGACATCACACACACACACATTCCCGAGGCATGATTCGAACCTGTGACCGTAGCGGTCGTTCGGTTCCGGACTGTAGCGCCTAGAACCGCTCGGCCACTCCGGCCGGCTTGAAGTCCTACCCACAATCGTTCCTGTGTTGCTGCTGTTGGGTTCATCCATTGTGTATAGGTATCAGTGTCACCCTATAAATGCTCTGTTGGGTTACCTGGACGTTCGACATGAAAGTGAAGAATTGTTTATCAAGCCACCAGCGTGCATCGAAAGAGTGGTGATATGGTCTTTTTGAAACGTGTCTTCTCCGTCGGCATACTCTAATATTAGAAGGGCATTCAGATGATCTGTAAGAATGCCCAAATGGCGTGCACCACCAGCTCAATAATGGGGTCTTACTGCGACTTTGTAAACACGTTCTAGACCATAATTGAGCCACCTTTTGTTCGTGATGGGCAGAACCCATGTTTCCTCGGTGCACCCACATAGTCTCCTATGCTCATCTCCTCGATAAAATTGAAAAATGGATTCATCAGACCAGGGTACACGCCACCACTGTGCTGTAGTGTAATGATTGCGGTTCCTTGCCTGTCTTTGAAGTCCTCTGTGTTGAGGTGCCGACAAAGGGATACTAGTCGGACGCTGCTGCAGATGCATCCCTAGGCCTGACGTTATTCGTTAAAATCGGGGGTGATCTGATGATTGATTGTAGACTATCGATGCCCAATATGGCTCTGCCGTGGCAATTTGACATTCTTTCATCAAACATTTGTGGTCGTCATGTCTGGCGGTTTACTCGTGTGGAAATATTGTCTAGGGTACTGAATATCCCAAGACGTTGTGGACCTTCTGTGAAATCTTTGATAAGAGACAACACATTACAATTGCTTAGTACGAGCACTGAATGCAACACGGCAAACATCAGTATGCGCGTGCAGTTCATTGAAGTTGTTGTTGAAGGAAGTCACAACACAGCCTGCTTTGGAAACCTGTTCATTGGGTTCCCTATCCGCAGAGAAAAACTGACTACATATGCAACACCGTGAGCGCGCCAGATGCCGATATACTGTACATGCACACCGATAGAATTCTGTTTTACATTATTGGTAATTCTTAGCGATGTATCGGCCTCTGTTTAGTTGCTTCATCTCCTCCCCTAGTAGAGGAGTGGTCAGCGCGACGGAATGTCATATCTAACGACCCGGGTTCGATTCCCGGCGAGGTCGAGAATTTTCTGCGCTCAGGGACTGGATGTTGTGTTGTCCTTATCATCGACATTTTATCTCCATCTACATGCAAGTCGCCGAAGTGGGCTCAATTCGAAAGACTTGCACCAGACGAACGGTCTACCCGACGGGAGGCCCTAGCCACACGGCTTTTCCATTTACGATTTCATAACCGATGAAGTCTCTTTTTCCCTCTTTATTGGTGCCAGCTATCTGTTGTCTATTGAATCGGCTGAGGCAGGTAAAACCTCAGAAACACCTCCTTGTGTATCAGTGATTATGTGCCTCAGCCAATTATAGAAGGAAGGGAGACTGTAGTTCAACACTCCGTCGTTCCGTCGACATCGAGGTTATTGGAGCCCAAGCTCGGATTGTTTCAAGAATGGGGAAGGAAATCGACAGTGGCCTTTCAAACGAACCATCCCGGCATTCGGATGGAGCGGATTAGGTAAACCACTGACGGCCGGACGCGGTTTTTAACCGTCATCGTCCCGGATGCGTGTCCAGTGTGCTAGCCGCTGCGCCGCCTCACTCGGTAACTATTTACAGAGTAGGAGTCTTAACATAGTGTGCATTTTGAAAATTATTTTGCAACTTTATTCAATCATGCTATGTTCCCTTTTTTTTCAACTGTTTGTCACATCTTTCTGTCGTGTTTATTCGTTGAAATTGGATCGAACTGGAAGAAATACAAGGGCTGGGAGAAGAGCGTTTCGTAAAGAAAGGGGGAGGTGATTTCAGGGGCATGCCTGCAGGACAGGACTCGTGTATTAGTTGGCATTCCGGCGTGCGGCGAGGCGCGGACATTATTCCTGATTAAGGGCTCTCCCCGGGAGCTGCTATCTGCTGCAATTTATGCTCCGCGGACTTGGCCGGCAAAATCGCACCCACCTCGCCTTATCTCTGCACCACCCCTCTGGAAAAAAAAGAGGGAAAGAAAATAAAGAGTGTGGCGAGGGAAAAAGTGGCCGCGGCGCCTAGGTGTGGAGCTACCTGTGAACCGCGCCGCGCCGTATGAATATTGCATGAGCGTGCAAAATTCCGAAACAGGCTCGCGATAACGACCGCCGCCTACGGCTCCAGCGGCGGCGGCGCCAGATTTTCGGCTTTGGGTTGCGGTGACAGCGCGACCGTTTGAGCCCAGGAAATCTATTTCTGGCTGGCTTTGACTACAAACAGGCAAGTCTTCGAGCGTGTATCCTCCTGCAGGACTCGCCTCAAGCGAATTGTAGGATCCGAGGACAATCTGGGCCGTCTGGATTCAGTGCACCCGACTGCCTCTGCTCGCTTCTTGTTCCGCCCAACACCGCCTGCGCTGCCTCCGCGACGCAGCATTTAAGGGGTGGTGGTGGTGGTGGTGGGTGGCGGGTGGCGCCTGATTGAAAGTGGCGGTTTCAGCGGCGACTACAGTCCTAGCGATATAAAGTTCTACACTGAACATAACTATTTTATGTGTTGCCGTTAACGGTTGGGTAGCGCAGCGTGGTGACTAGCACATCTGCGCTTATGCTGCGAATACCGCTGTTGACTGCTTGGCAGGGGGTACTACTCATAGACCACATATCATTCTTCCCATTTAGTTCTTGTGTAGAGCGCGGAACGAAAATTACCCTAGGATGCTCGAAAAATAACGGAAGTGTCTTTCTCTTTTTGAATTTAAGTTGATTACATAGCCAGGAAGCTGCTTGAAGAAGCAGCGAAAGGCGCTACTGCGCATGCGCGTCAACGTTGACGTCAAGAGCCCGTGCTTGGTGTCTGGGCTCTTCAAACGCTTCTTTTTCTGATCGACTGTCACCGAGAGGCGAACTACTGAACTTCTACAGGTGATTTTATAAGAATAATTAAAAACAAAACCTTACAGTTATCGATGATCAACAAACAGTGAACTAATGCGATCGGCTATTCAAATACAATCGAAAAAACGCGGCCACATACCCTCACTACAAGCCACTCACCTATGCGCATGCGCGAAACTGGCAGCTCGAGAGCGCTAGAAAATTTTCCTCTGGCAGCATCTGGCTACTTGATGCTACTTGCTAGTCGCTCTTCAAACAGCTGGCGCCACACTTAAAGTAGCCAGATTTGGGACCAGACGTGCTTCGAGCGCGGCTTCCGCTCTGCGCAAGCGCGGTAGCCAGAAAGCAGCCTATCGAACGAACGTTTTATGTTTCTTAACAGATTCTATAGTATAAGGTGCTGCAAGGAAGTAATTTCTTCTATAACCTGTCGAGCATACTGAAATGAACTAGAATGAACAAAATAAACTTTTCGAAGAATATAATATTAAAGAGGCTAGAATTCAACCAGATAATATTTTAAAAAGACTAAATTTCCCACTAGCAACTAGATCTGAAATTTTCCAACCAGATGGCCTTTCAAAACATCTATATCTAGTTAGAAAACAACTAAATTGGCGATATTGCCGAGAATTATCATGAAGAAGGAAGCGCATGGCAGTTTACGCTATGTGGGCTGCATGACATTAGGCAAAATCTCTCACCAGGCCCTCATACTTGACGGGGGACGCTATTTAAATAGGTACCTTTAAGTGCTCACTTTGCTCTGAGAAGAGCGACGTGACGCGATCGACCGGTAAAGTAGGGACGCTGCTCAACACACCTGTAGAAAGCTTCATCGGATTTTCACTACGGTGTCCATTTCGAGCGCGATCAGACATTACCGTCCCGATAGCCCTCGTATACCTAGAGGTGGGACGGACTTTCACAGCGCTACAAGCAATATAAAGAGTATTTAAATTAATGCAGCATTATGATCAACACGCACTAACCTCCTGGTACGATCTGAAAATGTTTCTGCATCCTCCGTTAAAGAGAGGATAACTGCAATGACGATGTAAAATCTCACTTTCTATAGTCCAACACCCACTCGAAATAATCGCTCCTAACACATTCAAGTTCAGCAGGAATTCTCGAAGTTCTCTAAAACTCAAATGTAATTACACTCAACTGTATAATTCATGCAAAGAAGTGAAAATATTTCTGATGATTACACCTTACCTGCGAAACGATTCTGGTAAATGCACAGCGTGTCCGGTAAGTTGTACTGTCATAAGTTTTGGATTCAGTATATTCCTTATATGTGAGTATGATCTCCCATTTAACATTCAACAAGCAGAATTGGTACTCTCTGCAGACGATACTAGGTTTATAATAAATCCCATTAGAGCGAGAGCAACAGAAGAGATTGTTATTGATATTTTTCGAAGAATTATTAAGTGGTTATCTGAAAATGGACACATCTTAAATTTTGAAAATATTCACTATATTCAGTTGTGTACAACATAGTCACATTAATAACTGAAGTAGACATAAATACGAATAAGTAGATAGAGTAGAATGCTACAGACTTTTTGGATGTACGTATAGATGAAAACTTGAACTGAAAGAAGCATGTTACAGAGCTTCCCAAACAGTTTCACGATACATATATTTGCTAAGGAAATTCGGCATAAATAATTCGTCACAATTTGAGAAGAACAGATATGTCCATACCTACAGCACTAAGAGGAATCTGTTACCTTTATTACTATTATTAAAGCTGTCATCGGCTCAGAAAGAAGATCAACGTACAGCAACAAAAATTTTTGATTATTTGCTCAATAGCATGAAATATCTGACAGGTAGCAGAGCAACTCCTAAATATAGCCTAAAATTATTTCTCCTGAACGATAGCCTATAAAATGAAAATGAGTTCATAAGTGTAGTTGCAGTAGTAGGACTGAAAAATATATAGAGGATGTAACGGGTGCAGATATTTTTATGTTTGGTATCTTAATATGTACAGACATTAGCGTGTTGGTTTTTTTTTTCTTTGTGTCAAATAGTCTACCCAGAAACACGTCACAAACGTTACGACCTGATATTTCCTGCACGGTCGAAACTGCACGACTAAGTTATCTCTTTCAGTTTAAACTAACCGTTTTGCGTCCACCCACCACACTTCCACATCTGACCTGCTGCACACGGGAAAATAAGCATTAATGGCTTGCTCTTGTCGTATGTTCCTGGAGATACTAACCGACCTAAAGCATACCGTAATGACCTAAATACTGATTTAATGTTGTTCAGTACACCGTCTAGAGTCAGAAATGGAAATATCTGCACCAATTTAAGTTACAATACACAGTTCACAGAAATTTCAATCAATAAAATCCTGCTGTTAAAAGTGATGAACATGTAGCTGAATGTATGCTCGTTAATCCACTGTGGCGGTATTGATTGAAGCCCTTGTAGACTCGCACTACCTGTTTCGCAAAATTTTTAGTTGTAAATTCTGGTGCATCTCTGTGTAAAAATTAACAATACTATGATCACAGCTAATAAGTAACCACACAGCCGGAACAAAGTATTTATGGATTGAATAACTTTAAAAATCTGAACATGGATTAACCAGAGTATAAATCTGCTTAACATTAAACATATAGTGGTAGCATTATGAGCCTCTATTATTGATATGAACAGACATTGGCGTGTTGCGGACGTTGAACGCGGTTACATGTAGTTATTGCAGTTTGCAATTTACAGAGTGAGATAGTCGACACGAACCGCAATATCCTCAACGATTATGATAAAACACACCTTTGGTGTGTGTCATACCGGCGGGAAACCGTACAAAGAGATAAAAATAACTAACTTTGAGGTAAATACATTCAACTTATTCGCCAGAAAATTGGTTAAAACCAACCGTTGAATATCAAATGTGTGTATATCCTGTTCTAACAAGAACATTGCTGTTGTAACTAGCTAATGTTTCTTCCGGATCACGTGAATGGCTCTACAGTAAATTTTTTATAGTAAGATGGTAACTGTAACGGATATTGTGCTATCCAAATCGTGGAGCAGGATTAATATCGCAACCAGCATATGCATGCAGAACTGAAGTTACTGATAGCCGGTGATGTGGTGAGAGGCAGTTAGGCTTCCCTAATTGATAAAAATGGTTGAGACGGGTGTCCCATAATATCAATATGCAGACTAAAATGAAATTTTCACTCTGCAGCGGAGTTTGCGCTGATATGAGACTTCCTGGCAGGTTAAGATTGTGTGTCGGACTGAGACTCGAACTCGGGCACTTTGCCTTTCGCGGGCAAGTGTTGTACCATCTGAACTATCCAAGAATGAATTACGACTCTTCCTCACAGCTCCACTTCCACCAGTTCTCGTCTCCTACCTTCCAAACTTCACAGAAGCTCCGCTGCGAACCTTGCAAGACTAGCACTTCTGGAAGAAAGGATATTGCGGATACACAGCTTAGCCACAGCCTGGGGTATGTTTCCGGAATGAAATTTTCACTCTGCAGAGGAGTGTGCGTTGATACGAAACTTCCTGGCGGCTCTAGTGATCTAGAGCACTTGCCGCGAAACGCAACGGTCCCGAGTTCGAGTCTCGGTCCGGCACACAGTTTTAATCTGCCAGGAAGTTTCATATGCAGACTGCGTCAGATTAGCGGCCTCCCGTGTGGGGACAGCGTCGTGGACCATCTGTGAGAGTTGAGCAGACTGACCCGCGGTCTAGGAGGGCGCTATACGCGACGTTCTGTAGAGTTGCTCTGACGGAGAGAACCGTTAACCCAAGTTTTCCGTGTTACGCGATCGATTAAAAGCAACTAAATACAGTGTAATTAGAGCAACTAAACCTGAATTGTAATTGATAAATAAACTGGCTGGAAGTAACTTATGCTAAGAGATATGAATATGCTTTTCACACTAAGATTACATTGGCAATTTTTTTAAATTTTCGTTATGAACATGACAGAGTGTCATAATAAAAGTCTTCAGGTATAGGACCTCCCAGTTTACTGATTGGAAGTAGTCGTACTTTGCTAATAAACCGCTGTGGTTTACCTCCGTCTGATTGTTTAACGTGTTGTCCGGTGATTGAGCAATCGTGCATATTTCTTCCAGTGTATTTGGTTAGAATAAATGAGCACAGAGGACAGTTTTCAGAAATGAGTCTGGGATGAAAATGACTGACAAATTTTAAATATCTTCGTATCATTATTCAACAAATTTCGTATAAATAAGTCTGTACCGCAGCTCTGATGACTGGGATACGCCGAAAGTGTGATGATTAGATATTAATAAAAAATTAATTTGTAACCAAGACGAGCGTAACTCCATGCTGTACTGGTCTTCTTATCGGACGGTAGAAAACGACTTGTGTTGCAACAGTTGAACGTCTTCTTCTTTAATCATCTTGTGGTGCAGTTCTTCCTAAAAACTAGCAGCAGCCTGTACCAAAAATTAACTATAGAAGAAAACTACCACATCCAAAAATCAATAGCCCAAGGAAAGAAAGTACTCAATGAATACACATCACTGTGCAACAAAACCCTCTTCGCCACAATAGAAGAACTATACAAGTAACACACACACACACACACACACACACACACACACACACACACACACACACACACACACACAAACAAACAAACAAATCCCCTCTCTCTCTCTCTCTCTTTTCTTTCTCTCTTTCTTTCAGTCTCTCTCTCTCTCTCTCTCTCTCTCTCTCTCTGCCCCAGTACTCATCACACACACGCAAACCCACACAAACTACACACCACTAACACCAAATGAAATTCAAACTCGCGCGTGTCACCCAACAGAACACGCTACGAAACAAATGAACGCCACACAGCCACAACAACACGTAATGGCAGCGAAAACTCCGCCTATGTTTTGAGTAATCGGAAAAAGTGCACTTCCACGCGAACACAGGCAAAGAAGTAAGCCTATTTACTTCGCCAACAACACAGGAAAACGTACCACAACTCCAAAACTGTAAGTTACAGAAAGAAAACGCGATACAGTCTTATTTCCGTTTGTAAATGCATAACAAACAGAAAATAAATCACGTTTTGCTGTTTGCTGATGACAAGTTATATATTGTGGAGCGGAAGAGCTACCAAAATAAATGGACAATAACATCATGTAAGGTATGTTACTTATGATTACACCCACTTTTCGCCAATTAAGTTACAAATGCAACTTTTACATAATGTTGTAAACGACACAAATGTTAATATGTTAACAACAAATTTACAGTTAAAAATAAAAACAGAACCCACTGACGATAACACAAAAGCGCTGAAACATGTATGGGTGAAACAAAAAGAAAAAAAGGTGTCTTGGATAAGGCGGAACTTCTCATCCCCCCGACTTCTTCTTTGTTTGTGCCTTGCGCGCCTCTCTTCTTTGTGGATACGAGTGTAGGTAAACGTCCACTGGGTGGGTCATGAACCACGCGGAGACAGCTATCGGCCCCCTTCCGGGAGTCAGCAGGTGTCCGCCGGCGGCCGTGTAAACTAATCAGTGGCTATTAATTAATTTACACGGCCGCCGCCGCGCCGCCCACAGGTCGTCCACAGACAGCCAGCTGCGGACAGGAACCAGCTCCCGCTTCCCACGGTCTGTTGCCACACACAAGTGTTTGTCACCCGACCAGGCGTGTGTTCCACGTGCTCAAGAAGTGCGCGGCACCGCTGTTAGATAAGCTTGGCTATGCCAGGGAACAGCTCGCGCTCTTAACCCTGGCATTACAAAGCGGGATATTCTGACTACCCCAGCTTGATTTTTTCCCTATAATAGTGTTACCTGAAGGGCCACATGCCTGTTCTTTCATGACGAAAATGATTGACTTTGTATTCACACATACGACTGTCTAATTTTTTTGGCTTTATCATTGTTATTCAAGTCATTTATCGGTGGGATTGTGAGACTATCCCGCTTGGTATGAAACATCTTATTCGTACAAAAAGAAGTTTTTGGGAAATATATCTGTCATTCATCTTCTTTGTTGAGTTTTGCCATAGATCCAATGTTAGTTATTGTTGCTGGTTACTATTGTTGAGTTGAATTTGACGTTCACTGTTGAGCTGACATTACATGAGTCAGTATTTCATCTGCAAGTAAGGATGTTCTAACAACCCTACCACAACAAAGGTCAAAATTTAATAATGATTGTAGTGTTGCTCACGCTGCTAAAAACTGCATTTTCGGACAACAACAAAGTTATTATGTGGCACATGTCATTAGAGCACAGTTTATGTAATAATGAATAAATTAGGCACTCATCTTTTCGTGTTTCCCACGCTGGTCTTGTTGTAAAATCATGGCTCAATCGTCGAAAATCTAGGTGGTGATGATTCGAAGCTCGGATGCAAAGAGCCCTAGCTTTTATTATGCGATATTCAAAAGTTTTATAGATGTGTTTCACAAACCATTCTTGAAGATTACACTTTTGCAGGACCTAGGTGATGTAACATGTAATCAGCACTCCAAATTTAAGTTACACTTCCTTTTAATTGCTTTTATTGCAGTATCACGTAACACACAAACCATCACTTCACAATACAAAACATACTTTAAAACATCTTCCTCACTGTTAAAGTTCGCATTTTATAAGCTGGCAACAATATGCTTATTTCCACCATGACGTCCAAGACTAGACCTTCTCAAGGTGCGGCTCTAACTAACTCTCTATCTAATAATCGCTTACGCGCCCAAAAATCAGAGTTACAAGAACGTCAAAGATCATTGTGACATAAGAAAGAATACACATAAGAATAATATCATTGCAATATAAACATATCGATGTATCAAAGTACCTCTACATTAATGAAATCAAATCTGAACGTTGCCTCAGAAATATGTTAACTACTTTACAGAAACACATTAGAATATTGCTGGTCTCGAGAGGTTGAGTTGCGGTGCCGTAATGGTTACGTAATTCAAGTACCATTCAACGTCCAAAGGACTTTCTAGTGAAGAGATAATGGAAATTATATACACTTCTGATTACAGTGATGATGAAAATGACTGGAATATTGATAATTAACTGAATGAATATATGGACCTCTTGACAAAGACCATATCAAAGCATCAGATGAAGCTGATGATGAAATATCAGAAGACACTACACATTCACGTGAACGAGTAGCAGAAGAAGAAGAAGAAGAAGAAGAAGATGATGATGATGATGATGATGATGATGATTAAGAAGAAGAAGAAGAAGACGACGAAGACACTGGAGATTTGTTTGTTTCTAGAAGTGGACTACAATTTTCTAGTGAGCCACCAAAAAGTGGGTGGCGTCGACGTCGCAACATTTTGAACGTAACACCTGGGCCAGTGAATGATGGAAAAACAATCAAAATAATAACAGAGTCATTTTTATTATTTATCTCACCGGAAATCGTCAGCATCACTGCAGAAGAAACAAACAGGGTAGCCAAACGAGTAATTTCTTTGTGGAATGCAGGTCATCCTTCGAACAAAACGACGTGGAGAGATATAAATGCAACTGAAGCGTACGCTGTATTAGCAATTCTAATAGGAGCTAGTCGAACTCATGGACATCGCACAAGTGCTTCCGATCTGTGAGGAGGTAATGATGCCTTTCGGCAACCATTCTTTTCTGCTACTATGTCAAGAAACCGATTTTTGTCTATACTGAAATTCTTGCGATTTCGCAACAGAGACGCAAGAGCACAGAGAATTGAAGAAACCAAGGACAAGCTACAAGGCGTCAGGGTAGTGCTGGAAAAATTTCAATCTAACTTGTGCAAGAACTTCTATCCTTATGTGACTATTGATGAACGATTACCAACGTACCGTGGAAACTGCCCTTTTAGGGTTTATATGAAGAGCAATCCTGGCAAGTATGGCATTAAAATTTGGGTTTCTGCTGATGTGAAGACATCTTACTTATTACGGATCCAAATTTACACAGGAATGCTGGACAATACTCTGGAAGTGAATCAAGGACAGAGAGTAGTTTTGGATCTGATGGAACCATTTCTGAATAATGATCATGGTGCAACAACTGATATTTTTTCACGAGTTTTCCATTGGCTGCTGAGCTACTAAAACGAAACACGACGTTGGTTGGTACCTTGCGTTCCAATAAGAAAGAGATTCCGAAGGAATTCTTCCCAAACAGAGAGAGAGAGCTACTAAAACGAAACACGACGTTGGTTGGTACCTTGCGTTGCAATAAGAAAGAGATTTCGAAGGAATTCTTGCCAAACAGAGAGAGAGAAGTTCACTCTTCAATGTTTTGTTTCACGAATTACTTGACCCTAGATTCACTACTCTCTACTCACCATAATGAGAGACAAGTCAGTGATGAAGAAAGTGAACACAAACCCGAAATCATACTGCACTACAACAAAACCAAAGGCGCTGTAGATAATGGGGATAAAATGACAAGAGATTGCAGTTGTGTTAGAGGAACGAGGCGGCCGCCACTAACAATCTTCATGGAAATGATAGATATTGCAGCACTGAATGCATATATTCTGTACACTCAAAGATTTCCTGAATGGCAGAAGAATAACCGAAGCCGACGTAAACTCTTCGCTATTGAACTGTCATTTGGACTCAGCAAAGGCAACATGGAAGAAAGAGCCCAAAATATCAACGGTCTTCATAAAGATGTACAAATTGCATGAAAATCTTGTGGTATTGCAATTCCTACAGCAGTGATCCAGGCCCAGTGTTCCAAGTTACCAACGCCACAACGATGTCAAGATTGCAAGAGAAACGAAGATCGGAAAACAAGATGCTGTTGTGTAACGGCAAAAAAACCTGTTTGTAATATACACAGAGAGGAAACTGTTACTGTGAAGTGCATGCAGTACAAAAATGTACTTGACTGAAAAGTTGAAAACGTCTTGTGTTATTTTACTGCAGTGACTGTTGAGGTACATGGAGTATTAATGTTCTCTTCGTTGAGTACTGAATTTAGTGAAAGATATAAAAAATTTTTGTACTTTGTATCTGTGATCTGATTAAATATTTCTAATAACCTGAAAACCTGTATTTTAATATTAAATAAACCCATTAAATGGAAATAATGAAATCGGAGAACAAATATTACAACAAAATGCAAAACTCTTTTGGGGTAATCCAAACACCCCGCTTGGTAAAATAGAGGTGTGAAAAAGGTTGGAAACGTGAGGGTTAAATTTTGTAGCTCAGACACCAGACATCAGTCGGGTGGGAATTTGAAGTGTCCGAGGGGCGTTGTCAGCCAAACAGAACTGTTGGGTAGGCAACCCGCTGCGCCAGCTACAACGTTGTGCGCGGAGAAGGCGGGGGAAGAAGAGGAGGGATGCGCAGCGGCAAGGAGCAGCGTACCACGCTACGCTCCAGGCAGTAGCATCAGAAGTCTTCCATCCATTATGGATGTCGAACGCTGTGTGATGAATAAAGGATTCCGGAAGTAATTGCAACTAGTCACTAAGTTTGATGACAGAATTTTTATTTTGCCATTACCGGGTGCAAGCCACTTAGCGTCCTAGCATCAGATAATACACAGCTCATTGTGACTGTTTATAGCATTGTGAAGAATGCTGTGTGAAAAGGCACAAAATTAATTGGAACTAGTAAACATTGAATGTGGGGAGCCGTTTAGAATTACTTCCATCATAAACTCGACTACATGGCATTACTTACAGTTAGTAAAATCCATGTAATAATTCTTGTCCAAAAAATGCTTTAGTAAACAATGCTCGTGTTTTCCATTTACCTCAGTTACGCAGTACAACACAAACTGCACCGCATGCAATGCCCCTACACGCTTTATAGGATGTAAACAAAACAACGAGTGTATCCTAAGCTAATCTTCAAAGCTTTTATGTTGGAGCAGAAAATTCCTTTGATGAACATTCGCATTTTCGGAACTTGTACATTGATCTTGAATGAGTCCGCAGGTGTGGCCGAGCGGTTCTAGGCGCTACAGTCTGGAACCGTGCGACCGCTACGGTCGCAGTTTCGAATCCTGCCTCGGGCATGGATGTGTGTGATGCCCTTAGGTTAGTTAGGCTTAGGGAGTTCTAAGTTCTAGGGGACTGATGACCACAGATGTTAAGTCCCATAGTGCTCAGAGCCATTTTTTTTTATCTTGAATGACAGTAAATACACTCTAAGACAAGAAAAAGACGCATCACAAACGAATTTTCCGAATGGGACAGAAACCTGTAGATGTGATGCACATGTGCAGATAGACAAATGATTACAGTTTTGGAAAATTTGTATGGTTTATTCAAGAGAAAGAGCTTTACAAATGGAGCAAGTCAGTAATGCGGTGGTCCACCTGTGGCAGTTCACACATTTGAATGTTTCATTTGTGTTTCCAAATTTTTAATCCTATTTTTTCCTTTTTCTGACAGCTGAATAAGCTAAGATTGTGTGGAGTATGATGGAGTAGGATATTACACCTCAGTCAGTCAGGAGTTTTAAATGTGTGTGAAATCTTATGGGACTTAACTGCTAAGGTCATCAGTCCCTAAGCTTACACACTACTTAACCTAAATTATCCTAAGGATAAACACATACACCCGTGCCCGAGGGAGGACTGGAACCTCCGCCGGAACCAGCCGCACATCAGTAGTTTAGGACGATGGCTACGTAATGGTGGTTATGTTTTGAGAATTATATTATTTTACATAATTTCTACAAAAGCACTAAGAAGGCTGTAATTATGTTTAAGTGACGTTACAACGGTAATAACTTGGTTTCCTGCACATGGTGACCCTCGTGGAAGCGTACCTCACACTTAGGAAATCTTTGCGCGTTGGCAGCTGCGTGAAGCGACGCTGCACATACCTAGACGCTGTGTGGGCCAGAAATAAAATTTGGTAGTCTTAGTTTTTTTCACGCAATGTGACTAACGAGGCCTGCAGTAGTTTGTAAAAGGTATTTAACCAAGTAGGCATTTTCTTCTTATCAGACTACTTTAAACGTAATTGAAGATCAATATCAAACGCTGTAAGAAATTAGTCTACATTTTGCACGAATGTAGCTCACGTACGGCCATAAGAAGCTTCATGGCAAAGTTTACTGATTTCAGAAAACGAACATAATTCATGGGAGGTTTATGTCCATAGTCGGACTGATAAAAAATTTGGCGAATGTGACCAAGTTGCGGGTAGCATTAGGCTTTTCCACGCTGACATTTACTAAGCTTTCTCATTACGTGTCCTCATTGTCGTAACTGTAGACTTTGTTTACAGTCATTAATATTTTTTATGTTTTTCTCGACAGTTTTTGGTAGCTCGTTTATTTAAAAGATGGGAACTCATCAATCGTATCCTTACTACGACACGGGCACAGTCACTACTTTGAATACACAGGGACTTGGGTGCACGCTCCCTGCTAAGTTGTTAAATGCAGTTCCCCTGTTGCCGGCTCCGATCCTTCTTGTAACTGCCCCGCTACTACTGGCTCTAACCGTTTCCTCCCACCCCACCCTA
The DNA here is from genome assembly GCF_023897955.1 of Schistocerca gregaria. NCBI lineage: Eukaryota > Metazoa > Arthropoda > Insecta > Orthoptera > Acrididae > Schistocerca > Schistocerca gregaria. Next base: position 221,832,682 of record NC_064921.1, read on the forward strand.
CCCTCTCCACCAGACGCCAACAGTAGACTTACGCCCAGCAACAAGACACGTAGACTGTAAATGATACATGACTCGTCTGCATAAACGAGAGGTCATGTTCCAGTTATGCACTACTTCAAGGAGCCATGGTTAGCCATTGACAGTCGCAAAGAATTAAAAAAAAACGAATATAGAGCGTACCGCATCAATGCTAGTACTTAAGAGATGCGCCCCGCTTGGCTCGTAGTAGGACAGTCTCCACTATGGAGACACTGTCCTCCCCCCCCCCCCCCCCCCCCCAATAGAGAATACTTTGTTGGGAATCCCATTGACGATGGCGTGCTGTAAAGTAAAGCTTTCCAATTTTTAGCGTGAAACTCTTAAGGCTTTCTAAGTAAAACAAGTTTTATTAACATTTTACATCTTTACTCTTCGTGCATATATATTCATTTCTCTACATAGTCGCACTGGCGACGTAAGGTTTGTTGACACCGTCACTGTAGAAATTGTAACTTTTTTGAGGGATGCCTACCCTCCCCTCTGCTTGCAACGCTTCGTCACTAAGTTCTAGAAAGTGTCTTCAGTTTTGGAAACACTCCAAGCTATGTCGCACACCTCGAGATTAGCACCACGGTTTTCTTCATTATGAGCACAAACAGTCCAGCATCACATATTACTGATGTCGATACAATTATCATCGTACCCAGCTTCCGTTCGTCTGTGGATTTCAATTGGAGGCACATTTCCTGCGGTTAGAAACTCGATAACAGCACGCTGTTTCTCAAGCACTGACATATTTACATTACAAACCGCCATGCTACACGCTTCAATGCGGAACCCTCTAGTGGCATAGGGTTGAAACTTGTGTCAATGAAGTAGAAAAGTCGACAGAGTAATATGCATAACATGTAATACATCAACCGATTTTGAGAACAGAATGAAAATTCGGAGGGCTTACTTTTCACCACACTCCGGAACATTATCAGAAACTGTTCGATTTCTTTCTCCCAAATCTTCCATTTGTACTCCTAAGAGTTGGATGGGGTGTTCTAGAATAACCTGATCTTTTCAGCCAAACGTAGCAGTAGCCTGGGAATGGGGCACAAAGAATCTCAGCTGCGAATATTTTGTAGGGTATTTCCAGTTCTGGCATTCGCCTCATAATGATACAGCCTGATACCGAAAGCCTTGGTCAGAACCAGGGGCTGGATCTATTTTAATTTATATCTGTATTAATACCGACATTGTACCAGTCAAAAATTGAGAACTGTGTGTGTGTGTGTGTGTGTGTGTGTGTGTGTGTGTGTGTGTGTGTGTGTGTGTTTGTTTGTTTGTTTGTATGTTTACAAATGAGTTTCTTCTAAAGCTGTTGTAGATAAAACTTCGGGTCAGCGCAAAGTCACAGGTTGCCGATAAGCGCGATCGCAGGCGAACAAAGTCAACCGCGAAAACTTCAGTGCATAGGGCTTGGGATGCTGACAGATGCCGTATCTGCTCAGCTGTACACCATTCTGTCCATTGAATGGCTCTTTATTGGTACCACCAACCGAAAGACGGACAATCAATTTTAATTTTATATGTAAATTGAAGATGGACCGGGGGAGGGAAGGGAGGGAAAGGAAAGGACAGGTATTACTGACGTCAGCTGCATCTGGATATTACGTGGAATCAGTGGCAGCGAGTGAAAATGGGTACCGGACTGGGATTCGAACCCGGAATCACCTGCTTACCAGGCAGGTGCGTTAACAACTGCACCATTCGGGACACAGTGTCATCACAACTGGCGATCCACACTACGACCGAGCGCCACCTATCCGCAGTTCCTCTACGTTTCGTCTATGCTCGCTACTCTAAGATTCCCGGTGGAGGGCCGGCGGCGGTGGTCTAGCGGTTCTAGGCGCGCAGTTCGGAACCGCGTGACTGCTACGGTCGCAGGTTCGAATCCTGCCTCGGGCATGGATGTTTGTGATGTTCTTAGGTTAGTTAGGTTTAAGTAGGTCTAAGTTCTAGGGGACTGATGACCACAGATGTTAAGTCCCAATAGTGCTCAGAGCCATTTGAACCATTTTGAACCCGCTGGAGGTCGGATGTACTTGTGCATCCGCACTGAAGATGGTGGATCCATTGCCCATCTAGGAGAATAAACGCATTAACATAAAATTAATGTTGCCGTAAACATGCAATGTCCTAGCAGACTGTAATGGTAGGCGATAATAGCCTTTAATGATTATAACAGGCATGTGTAGTGCTACAGTCGGCCTCTCGGTAATGTAGACGCTGTCTATTTTAATATTATATGTTCCCTTGAAAACAGTATGAAGTAGGAAGAAGGGAGCAAATTTTGTAGACTGTTTACAAAGCGTAATTTTATGCCTACCCAGCTCGGAACAATAACAAAATATTTTGCTATCTGTTTATTGTTACTCCTCCCCATTTGTAAATACGACCACTCACACCCTGTGAGAGGGACTGGTAAAAACTAACACATTCAAGTATCGTATGTGACCTATAGTGTAAATGAAGTGTTATGTTTTCAAGGCCTAGCAATTTTGCGCATAAATAGTTACATCAGAGCAATATTTAACTGTCAATAGAAAATAGTTTGAAATGGATAATTTAGAAAAAGGCGGTGACATATTTTGGGAAATCATTTGACTAAAAGAGAAAAATTGAATAGATTAGAGAAACATTCGACTCACTTTGAATAATGCTCCAAATTATGTTTAGCAAATGATGAGCGACTAAGAATATTAGAATTTTAAAGAATAAAATAGAATATTTCTGTGGTGGATTATGTAGATCGGCAATCTCAATTTCTGTACATGATGTCGACCTTTAACGGCACGTCAGATGTGTCTCTACTATAATTCTTTTTTAGACAAACCATTTTACAAAATGTTTCACAGAATTTTTTTCTGAATATCAGTGTATTCAGCGGTTACTTCCTTTCAGGTTGCCAGAGAAACTTAGCTCTTACAGTTTTTACATTAGTATCACAGTTTTTCAAATTTTTGAGTGTCAGGATGAAAATCTTACGAAGTTTCTGAAGGATGAAAGAATGCGTATACGAACTACGAAGGTACAGCGTTTCGAAACGATACTATTTTAGGTAGACCAGTTCGCACCAGACTTTGTTCTGATAGCCTCATAAGACTAAGAATAGCTTTAAAAGAAATTTAAAGAAAGTAAGGGTACTGAACAGGGATAAAATTGGGTACAGATCAGTGCCAAGGGCCGAGGACAACATAGCCTTTCTATCCGACTATAAGAAAAACATAATAACCCTCTTGAGGATTTGAATATCTTCAACATTTCACGTCCCTGTCAGCAACTGAATAAATATTAATTTTAATGTTAATAATCAACAGCCTCAGTTGCACCGTTTACCTATAAGTTACCTAGGTTTCAGTCGGGATAATCGATTCTTCTTTAGAATTACAGTTACTACCGTTTGTCCATAGTGGACATCGTCAAGCTAAAACTACAAATCCATAAATTATCGTCAGGCTATAAAACTTATCTGGAACTGCCTCGGCCCAACTTAACGACCGCGATGCACTCGTGGCTGCCGCATCGCGGTCGTGAAGTGAGGCCGAGGCAATTCCATATAAGTTTTATAGTCTCACGATAATTTATGGATTTGTAGTTTTAGCTTGACGATGTCCACTATGGACAAACGGTAGTTACTGTTATTCCGAGGAAGGTCGGGTTATCCCGACGGAGACATAGGTAAATTTTAGGTAAACGGTGCAACTGAGGCTGTTGATTGTTAAAATTAATCCTCTTGAGAATAATCGATGACATACGTACAAGATAACGTGTCTCAAGGATAACCAAAACAAACACGAGGGCGATGAAGGAAACTAAAAAAAGGAATGTAGAGCTGTTTTTTAATATAAGCAAGTTTACGTAGGATGACTGGAGGAAGGAAGATGTTAGGAATAAAACAGAACACGCGAAGAAGACATTCATTCACATAAGAGCTCATCTTGTATCAGATATCGACAGGAAAGTGTCGAAGAAGTTTCTGAAAGTGTGCGTCTGGCTCACAGTGAAATATAAACCACCGGAATAAGAAACTGGAGGCATATTAAATGTGGTGCCACGGAAGAATATCGCAGATTAAGTAGACAAAGTACGCAATGAAGACTTACTACGAAGAATGAGTAAACAAAGAAGTTTTAGGGAAATCCTGACTAGAAAGGGACAGGTTAGTGGGACAGCTGCTATGGAATCTATGACAGCTAGGTGTTGGAAGGAAAAGCAAAGACGAAGGAAAGCAGGAAGAGATAAGGGCTAGAACATGCAAACTAGATAATAGTATTAAGCGTAGGAGTTCCTCAGCGTCGAAGAGATTAGCACTAGACAGTAAACGCTGAGGGCAAACAGTACGAAAGAAGCATGACTTAAATGACGAAAAGTACAATGTTGTGCAAAACCCAAGGACGAAGATACGTTTCGCATTATGTACCACTGCCGAGTAACATAGCTCGCTGAAGCTTGCACCATATATAGTAAGAACTGTTACGGTAAAGTACAGACAGTACAGTACGGTACAGAATAGTACAGAAAATAAATGAAAGGAATACACAATCAGACGAACATAAATAGCACTTTTAAAAAAAGACAGTATTTACACTCAAATCACAGCGATTCATGATGATTTCCTGGACATTACGAACGGTTCTTAATACAGTGTGTGATCACCGCAGACACCATGGACGGCAGTGCACTCTCTACAACGTGCTCCCACCATGGCCAAAAGTTTAGTGTGGATTTCTTACGGCAGGACGTTCCAGTTCTCCTCCAGCGCGGGTAATAATTGCTGGATGGTGCATGTGGACGTGGTGCATTACGTTGCCCCAACACTTTCTACACATGCTCGATGGGAGTTTTTAGTTGGGAGAGTAAGCAGACCAGTCCATTCGTTTCAAGGCCTCCTCCACTTGAGCTATTGGATGTGGTCGCCCATTGTGATCCATAAAAATGAAGTCAGGGCAGAATGCACTGCGGACAAGAGGCTCTGGGGGGGGAGGGGGGAGGGGGGGAAGTAGTTCAGTGTACAACAAAATTGACAGGTGAGTGTAAACTGTTCGAAGATTAGGAGATCAGTACATTCGTGCAGTTTTATGTCTCTCCAAATCAAGTCACTTGGACCACCAACACGACCATTTTCGACAATGCTCCTGGGTGCAACACGTGTTCCCCCCCCTCGCGTCATCTGAGGATGCTCCCAGCATTGTCAAACATGGTAGTTTTGATGGTCCGTATTTACGGATTGGGGAGGCATAATTTTGCGTAGGTGTACTGGCCTACAAATCTTTCAACACCTTGCACTCCCCAGTCGATGTTACTGTGACACTTTGCTTCTCCCCCACTTGTGTCTTTTCAAGCGGACATTTGGCCCTGTCTTCATTTTTATGGATAACAGTGCGTGACCATATCGCAGGTGGAGGAGCTTTTAGGGCGAGAGGCTGTTTAACAAATGGACTCGCCTGTCCGTTCTCCCGGCTTAAATCCCATCGAGCACGTGTTTGTTGCATTGAGGAGACATAATGCAGCACCTCTGCATGCGACAACGATCATCCAGCACTTTTCAACCTCGCAGACGGATAATACAAGAACTCCTTACCAACATTATAGCTCGCCTGGGGAGCATGTTGCTGAGCAAGCATTAGTGGCCGCGGTAATCACGCACCCTATTAAGAACCATGTCCATCCCTTTGTTAACGTCGAAAAAACCATCATAAATCGCGGTGGCTTCTTTGTAATTATTGTTGTTGTGGTCTTCAGTCCAGAGACTGGTTTGATGCAGCTCTCCATGCTACTCTATCCTGTGCAAGCGTCTTCATCTCCCAGTACCTACTGCAACCTACATCCTTCTGAATCTGTTTAGTGTATTCATCTCTTAGTATCCCTCGACGATTTTTACCCTCCACGCTGCCCTCCAATACCAACCTGGTCATCCTTTAATGCCTCAGAACATGTCCTACCAACCGATCCCTTCTTCTAGTCAAGGTGTGCCACAAATTTCCCTTCTCCCTAATTCTGTTCACTACCTCCTCATTAGTTCTGTGATCTACCCATCTAATCTTCAGCATTCTTCTGTAGCACCACATTTCGATAGTTGCTTTCTCTTCTTGTCCAAAGTATTTGTCGTACACGTTTCACTTCCATACATGGCCACTCTCCATACAAATATTTTCAGAAAGCCGGCCGGAGTGGCAGAGTGGTTCTAAGCGCTGCAGTCTGGAACCGCGCGACCGCTACGGTCGCAGGTTCGAATCCAGCCTCGGGCATGGATGTGTATGATGTCATTAGATTTAAGTATTTCTAAGTTATAGGGGACTGATGACCTCAGAAGTTAAGTCCCATAGTGCTCAGAGCCATTTGAACCATTTTTTTCCCCTAATCTAATATCCTCAGATCGCCCGATTTAATTCGACTACATTCCATTATCCTCGTTTTGCTTTTGTTGATGTTAATCTTATATCCTCCTTTCAAGACACTGTCCATTCCATTCAGCTGCTCTTCGAGGTCCTTTGCTGTCTCTGACAGAATTACAATGTCATCGGCGAACCTCAAAGCTTTTATTTCTTCTCCATGGATTTTAATTCCTACTCCGAATTTTTCTTTTGTTTCCTTTACTGTAGTTATTATCTTTGAATAAAAATGTCATTTCTGTTCGTCTCATTTCGTATTTCTGTACAACTTTGTAGCTGTTATTTCTATGTATGGTCTAAGTTTCATCGAGCTAAGTTACTTGGCAGAGAAACATCATGCGAAAGCTACTTTCGTCCTTCACTTTTTCACGCAAGTGTATTTTGTCTCTGTTCTTCAGTTTCCTACGGATTTCATTTATTTTAGAGTCGAGAGGATACCTGCACGTCCACCCCTTTCTTTTTCGCGCTCCTGCATCTTTTCAGTCCTTTTTTTTCGTTTTGTCACTTCACTTTACCCGAGTCCATTATAAAATTGGAAACGCTTGGCTGCAGTGTATTAAACATCGCTACATACGACTGAAACGATGTAGATACTCCGCTTGCAGTCTTTCCTGAGGGTTATTCCCTTAAATAATGTTACGCCATCTTCTGAATGCAGGCGAAGTTTTTCGCGACTATCTCTCTCTTTCGCAGTTTAAAATAACTGTTCCGCAACCTTAGTAGCATAATCGTAGGTACGAAGTCGCTGAACAGTCGTTTAGAAGCGGAAAGAAGATGCTGCCGCAGCAGCCATAGAGAAACAGCAAAAGACCGCCGTGGAAAATGCTACAGACTGCGCGGTTCCTTCAAGACGAGCCGGGCCGCTGGCAAAGTTTCTTTCTTTCTTTCACACCGCAATTTGTGCTCTTAGACCGCAGTAAGGTGGCAGTCGCTTAATAGAACCGCTGCTGTACAAAGCGAAAACGAGTGTATACTGCACAAAGAAACAAAATTTCTCAAATACTGTAACATTTCTGGCTCTGAGAGCCATAATATTCACAACCAAACCCCTTCATTACTTAGTAACATAATGTATAATTTAAGAGATGGAGTGAGACACAGACATATTTTCATTATTTATTTATATTTCAATATTTCTCTAATATACAGGGGTGAGTTGCTTTTATCTTAAGACAACGAAATATCTAAATAACAACACATCGGATTTAAAAAAAAGGAATAATGCTTGTTTAATATTTAAAAAAATACTATCTCGAGATATCAATGTTGAAGGAACTCTACAAGCAGGAGAAAGGATCCGCCGAAGAACTACTGCTGGAGAGAATAGTGAATCTGTGATATTAACTGCACTGAATCATAACTACCACGTTAGCACTCGACAGGTAACCTGTGAATCGGAAATTAGGCTACTATTTGCCGAATTCTGAAACGTAGAAAGTATCATTCGTTTCATATTTCCCACCATCACGGCAATGATTTCCAAAACCGAGTAACATTTTCCGCTGGTCGCAAATACAGAACGACACCACTTTCTTTACTCGAGTATTGCTCTCTGACAACTACGGTACCATTAATCGACACAATACGCATTATTGGAGTGTGGAAAACCCGTAGTGGTTAGCACTCCACATGTTAAGACGATTTATAAAATACAGCAACAAAACTCAAATACTTCCCTGCAACAGAGACCAGGTGTTGGTGTCAGTTTGTTGTACATGCTTGATCTTCAATAACGGAAGAGTTTTTAAATGTACATCGGCATGTATCTTAGATATAATGAAGCTATAACTTTCATGCGACCTCCTGGGTGAGAGTGCTAACACTAGAAAAATTAAGAAACTTTTTAAATATATATAAATAGCACATTTTCGCGACGTTATGCATTAATTAAGTCTTTTTATGTTCTATGTGCTTAAATTAGTTCTGGCTAGGTCCTACGCGATGTCCCATGTAGTGAATGAGTACCGTGTGCATAGAGTTATCGTGGAAACTGGCAGTCATGTTAGCAGTAATCAATCGTTCAATGTTGTTGTTGTTGTTATTGTGGTCCGTTGTACTTACACTTCATCGCCAATATCTACGTTAACAACAACCATAGATTTACGTTATTGTTGGTGTAAACAGAGACGCTACTCCCAACCAAACGTCAGTCATGCATACCAGTAAGCATCATCACTGAAATGACTACAATTCTACTTTCAGAAACACACATTCATAGTAACATCCAAGTACTCAACTTCCAGAGATCGCTGTACAATATTCCTAGACTGTGATTGACCTCCTCTAAGTCCACTTGGTGCACAATGTAGTCCACTATGCAGCGTAGGCACTTCCCTGGCGGTGTCATGTGTTGTCAAGGTGGGGTGGATCCTCTTCGAACAGGTTTGCTGCGATGACTGGAATTAAAGCATGGAGCTCGCTGAAGACCTCGCCGGAAGTCTCTGAAGCACACTCTCGAAAACGCTTTGCCTGTTGGGCCGCAGAGCGCGACTTATATCCTGGTGCGCAGTGTATAAAGCTCCGCACTATTTGTTCCAGCGATGGGTGACGTGAAGCATATTTCCGTGCTGCCAGCGACTTTCGCTGTAGGCTGCTAGAATTTGCTAGCGGAGTCGATTCGCCTGGGTTTGGCGGCTGACCGTTCACCGGCTGTTGCTCGAGGGAAGTCTAAGTACCAGGCGTTGCTGCGACTTGTGGTCACTGCGTGGTCTTCAGTCCGAAGACTAGTTTGATGGAGCTCTCCATGCTAACCTATCCAGTGCAAGCCTCTTCATCTCTGCATTACTACTTCAGCCTATCTTCATTCGATCCTAGTCGTGCATAGCTCTCCCTCCACACTCTTCACCAGCCACACCTCGCACCATTAGCAAATTGACAGTCCCTTGAAGGCTCAAAATGTCCCATCAACCGATTCGTTATTCTGATCAAGTTGTACCATATTTTTTTCCCTTCAAATCGATTCAGTATATCTTCATTAGTCATACGGTCCATCCATCTAGTCTTCAGAATTGTACTATAGCATCACATTCCAAAACCTATTTACTTATCGTGAAAGTTTCACTTCTGTAGAAGACTACACTCCATTCAGAAATGTAATATATAAATTTGTATTCTCTTTAAAGAACCTTATCGTTTTCAGGAACGCTTGTCTTTTTATGGGCAGACTGCATTTTATATACAACCCGCAACACAATTAAAGGATCACTTTTTCGGAACCTCGTTATTGTCTCTGTTTGCGAATCATAAATTTCAAATTTGGCTCAGAACTGCCTACAACCATGCTCTGTAATGATGTAAAAGCGGGGGCAACGCGACGTCACGCTCGCAGTTCTGCCCAACGCCACCATGGACTGTCACACGATGAGCTCTCTCCTTTTTTCGCATGTCTCAACACTTACCTTTTTTTAACTATCGCTGAGCCATAGAGTGACATTTTTTTACCACTGCAGAGGAGGGTTGTTGCCAGCTTTGAGCCTTGTTTAAAACATGCATCGCAAAACGTGATCCTTTAAATGGGTTGCGCAGTGTACTATCTCCTTTGGCTCATTAGTTATTTTGCTGCCCAAATAGCAAAATTTATCACCTAATTTTAGTGTCTAATTTTCTACTATAAATCCCTCAGCATCGTCTGATTAAATTCTACCACACTGCGTTACTCTTGGTTCACTTTTGAATTTCATCTTTTATGTCCTCTTTTTCGCGACATTTTCCATTCGGTTCAACTGTACTTGAAAGTTTATACACTCGTGGAAATGGAAAAAACAACACATTGACACCGGTGTGTCAGACCCACCATACTTGCTCCGGACACTGCGAGAGGGCTGTACAAGCAATGATCACACACACTGCACAGCGGACACACCAGGAACCGCGGTGTTGGCCGTCGAATGGCGCTAGCTGCGCAGCATTTGTGCACCGCCGCCGTCAGTGTCAGCCAGTTTGCCGTGGTGTACGGAGCTCCATCGCAGTCTTTAACACTGGTAGCATGCCGCGACAGCGTGGACGTGAACCGTATGTGCAGTTGACGGACTTTGAGCGAGGGCATATAGTGGGCATGCGGGAGGCCGGGTGGACGTACCGCCGAATTGCTCAACACGTGGGGCGTGAGGTCTCCACAGTACATCGATGTTGTCGCCAGTGGTCGGCGGAAGGTGCACGTGCCCGTCGACCTGGGACCGGACCGCAGCGACGCACGGATGCACGCCAAGACCGTAGGATCCTACGCAGTGCCGTAGAGGACCGCACCGCCACTTCCCAGCAAATTAGGGACAGTGTTGCTCCTGGGGTATCGGCGAGGACCAATCGCAACCGTCTCCATTAAGCTGGGCTACGGTCCCGCACAACGTTAGGCCATCTTCCGCTCACGCCTCAACATCGTGCAGCCCGCCTCCAGTGGTGTCACGACAGGCGTGAATGGAGGGACGAATGGAGACGTGTCGTCTTCAGCGATGAGAGTCGCTTCTGCCTTGGTGCCAATGATGGTCGTATGCGTGTTTGGCGCCGTGCAGGTGAGCGCCACAATCAGGACTGCATACGACCGAGGCACACAGGGCCAACACCCGGCATCATGGTGTGGGGAGCGATCTCCTACACTGGCCGTACACCTCTGGTGATCGTCGAGGGGACACGTAATAGTGCACGGTACATCCAAACCGTCATCGAACCCATCGTTCTACCATTCCTAGACCGGCAAGGGAACTTGCTGTTCCAACAGGACAATGCACGTCCGCATGTATCCCGTGCCACCCAATGTGCTTTAGAAGGTGTAAGTCAACTACCATGGCCTGCAAGATCTCCGGATCTGTCCCCCATTGAGCATGTTTGGGACTGGATGAAGAGTCGTCTCACGAGGTCTGCTCGTCCAGCACGAACGCTGGTCCAACTGAGGCGCCAGGTGGAAATGGCATGCAAGCCGTTCCACAGGACTACATCCAGCATCTCTACGATCGTCTCCATGGGAGAATAGCAGCCTGCATTGCTGCGAAAGGTGGATATACACTGTACTAGTGCCGACATTGTGCATGCTCTGTTGCCTGTGTCTATGTGTCTGTGGTTCAGTCAGTGTGATGGTGTGATGTATCTGACCCCAGGAATGTGTCAATAAAGTTTCCCCTTCCTGGGACAATGAATTCACGGTGTTCTTATTTCAATTTCCAGGAGTGTATTTTTTTCCCTGAGATTTAATTCTCTTTTCAAATTTCTTCCTGGCTTCTTTCACTACTTGCCCAACGTACAGACCGAATAACACCAGAGATAGGCTACTATCCTAAGGCACTCTCTTCTCTACCATTACCGTCGATAAGTATTATGGTTACGAATTGTACATAACCTTTTTCTCCTCGTATTTTATCCACGCTACCGTTGGAGTGTGTTCCAGTCAACATTACCAAAAACATTCTGTAAATCTAGGAATCCAGTAAATGTAGTTTTGCTTTTCTTCAGTCTATCTTCTAAAGTAAGACTGACGGGTCTGTATATAAACAAATTTTCCGTAGTGCACCCAATTCAACCTAAGACGACGGCACAAAAAAATCGATGTTTTAATTCCTGGGCAATTTTCGCTAGTATGATCTCAATTGCTTCCATTATCCTGTTGTAGATGACATGTGTTCATGTGTTGACAGAAGAATTGTGAATACAATTCTGTGTCTATTTTCTCAATCCCACGTCCTAATTTCGCGGACGAGTTTCATCCTTTGAAAATCACCGGGGCCGAACATGTCTAGCACTGAGAGCGGTGGATTTGTTTCCATCGTGGTCCTACCAGATAAGAAGGGAACGTGCGGTATATGATGTTGCACTTCGTACAACTCTGCAAGACAAATACCAAAAACTGCTGTGGGACTCAACAAATAATTAGAAGGGCCAAACAGTTTCGTAACGTGTTATTACTGGAAAAACAAGATATTAAGGTCTTGTTTTGATGTGTTCGCGGGTATTCAAGCCGTTGGCGTGGTCAGGCCGTGAGAAGAGACAACGTTGTGACGCATTTACCAACGTACGGTACGTTCACACATCGACGAAAATTGGGAGAATACTCCAAAAATTTGCTCTAAAACTAATAATAGAGAAACGACTAGATAAAAACCTGAAAACATACAAAGCTTTCGTAGATGAAGAGAAAGTCTTTGATAATGTTAAATGGGATAAGATGTTTGAGGTACTCAAAAAAGTAGGAATAGACCATAAAGATAGAAAAATGATATGGCACCTGTACAAAAACGGGATAGCAGTTATCCGTGGACGGACAAAACAAGAAGAGGTGCACATACGGGAAGGTGTCCGACAAGGTTGCGCACTATCCCCTGTTATCTTTAACCTATACATTGAAGAGGCGCTGACAAAAGTAAGGGAAAATTCACAGACAGGTGTAGTAATTCATGGCCAACGAATAGATATGATAAGATATGCCGATGATATAGCTGTCCTGGCTGAAAGTGAAGAAGATCTTGTAGTCCTACTGAATAGAATGGATAAAGTTATCGGTGAAGAATACAATATGAGAATTAATAAAGCAAAAACAAAAGTAATGGCATGCGACAAAGAAGATCAAGTGAAAGTCCAAGTTCATGTATGCAATGAACTGCTTGAACATGTTGATAAATTTACTTATCTGGGCAGTAATATTACCAGGGATGGAAGGAGGAAGGCAGAAGTGAGAAGTAGAATAGCTCAACCAAAGGTTGATTTTAACAAGAAGATAAACATATTAACATCTAAGACCATCAGCCTTGAAATCAGGAAAAGATTTTTGAAATCATATGTGTGGAGTGTGGCTTGCTATGGATGTGAATCATGGACTCTCGGGAAAGAGGAAGACCAGAAGCTACATTCTTTTGAAATGTGGTGCTATAGACGCATGCTCAAAATAAAATGTCACAATCGAAGTGGTTCTGGAAAGAGCAGGTGAGAAGAGAAGCTTCTGGAGTTTCATCGTTAAAAGAAGAGTGCAATTTAAAGGCCATCTGTTAAGACATAAAGGGACCCTGAACACAATCATAGAGGGATATGTCGAGGGAAAAAGACCAAGAGGAAGACCACGGCTGAGGTACACGGATCAAATCGTGAAAGATGTGGGATGTAACACCTATAAAGAAATGAAGAGAAAAGCTGAAAGACGCACAGAATGGAGACAAGCTGCCATTGTGGCTGTTGCAAACCAATCCTTGGATTGACCACTACAGAAGAAGACTCCAGAAATATATGGTCAAGCGTGTATTTTGCCCGTGCCTAAGATGAAAGCCTTTTGTGGCCTGCCAAGGGCGACCTAGAACTGCGAAAACGATTTCTACGGCGTTCCGTGCCGCTACTGAAGCTTTTAGTAGGCCAGACGGTGCACAACGTGGAGGAAATATGCACACACAGATAAGGAACCACGAACGAAGTTCGCTGCTACATACTACTGCGTCTCCAAAGTTCGTAGTATGAATTACGATGGCATCATACAGTTAGAAGAGGCCAATAGATTCTGGGACAGCGTTTTCAAAGGATCTAAACACATCCAATTAGGTAAAGAGGTCTGACGCGAGTACGCTCAAAGCACAAAGCTCTGGGAACAGTGTTTTGATGTCTTTCTTCATCACAGTATTCTAGGTACACATTAGTCTGAGCAATGGATGGTCTGCTATCAGCGGTAAGGCTGGACATGTAATTTCAGTCTTGTTAATGTGCATTATTGTACTTTAAATTACAGACGTGTAACATTACTTTCATGTTTTCTGTTGTTGGGCTGTTCATACATATGAATGATTCAGTATATTTTTTTCCATTTTTCAGCTCTTGTTGGCAGTGAAAGCCAGTTCACAAGTGATAATGCGGATATGGTTTTCACTTTTATTCGATCAAATTTATGGGCGTGCCTGTGCCCTCTACCGGGGAAAATATCCGTGTCACAGCTATTTCACCTATTCTGTGAGATACGACTGGAGACAGCCGGCTGGTGTGGCCGAGCGGTTCTAGGCGCTACAGTCTGGAACCGCGCGACCGCTACGGTCGCAAGGTGGAATGCTGCCTCGGGCATGGATGTGTGTGATGGCCTTAGGTAATGCTACGAGCACTGCTCTGTGCTACCCCACGTCGTAACACAGTGAACTACTGTCATCATAAATACGTGTGGTGTTTCAGCACCCAGCTGCAGAACGACGAGGGGCGTTCAATAAGTAAAGCAGCACGTTTTCCGTGAAAGCACTTTGCTTTTATTCCGGATTCCAATACATCATATTCTTCCTCATTCTTCTGGCTACAAAACTCTATTTTTCAACACGTTCTCCGTTCCATACGACGGCCTTACGCCAACTTACTAGGAGAGTCTGCATGCCACATGTTACCACTCAGGTAGTCGACGTCACAGCCAACGTCTTGCTTCACCAATAACTTCCCCATCATCCGCCTACTGGTGCCCGCGGAGTGTATCCTTCAGTGGGCCTAAAATATGCAAGTTGGAAGTGGGAGATCCGGGCTGCAGGGTGGCTGAGAAAGAAGAGTCCAATAAGAGTTTTGTGAGTTCCTCTCGGGTGTCCAGATTTGTGTGAGGCTTTGCATTGTCATGGAGAGGGAGAAGTTCATTTGCATTTTTGTGGCAACGAAAACGCTGAAGTCGTTTCTTCAATTTCCTGAGGGTAGCAAAATACACTTCAGAGATGATCGCTGCACCGTGAGAGATGAACACAAAACTCCTTCAAAAGTCCCGAAGTCCGTCGCTAAGAGTTTAGTGACTGAGGGTGGGGCTTTGAACTTTTTCTTCCGAGGAGAGATCGCGTGGCGCCGCTCCATTGGTTGCATTTTGTTTACGGTTCGAAGTGATGAACTAATGTTTCATCGCCTGTGACGACGTTCGACAAAAAATTGTCACGATCAACATTGTAACGCGCAAGCAACTCTGCAGAGATGGTCCTTCACTGCTCTTAGGCGGCGAGGAATCCAGCGGGTATACTTTGAGTATGATTACTAGTGTACGAGTCTATCAGCACTAACAACAGAGGCGTTGTGCAGCGAGGCGACTGTGGTCCGTCGATCACCCAGAATGAGAATGATCGCACGTTGCACCATTGCAAGAGTCACAGCTGTGTGAGATCGCACAAGTTTGCGAACCTGGTTGCGATGATGTCAGACTCCTAGCCCAACGATTCACAGTACTTTCGTTCACTCCCAGATTTCCGTAGACATTCTGCAGACGGCTATGAATATCTGCGATGTTCTGGTTTTCCGCCTAAAGAAACTCAATGACAGCGCTCTACTTGTAACTCACCTCCGTCAGAGACAACATTTTGTAGGCTATCGGAATTTCATGAAAGTATAGAGGCTGTGGCGGGAACACTGCACGACATCCCACAACAAATTTAGCGTTTTTCAACCGAAATTGTCCAAGAAAAAATTGTTGCATTGCTTATTGAGCGCCTCTCATAATGAGAGTAGCTGTTATAGTTATCAAAAAAATTATAATAATTTATATTGAAGAAATGCTATGTCCATACCTCATTCCATCTCTTACGTCGCATGACAGTTAACATTATCCTCGTCGATTGCTAAGTGAGGTTTCGGAGTGAATGAATTCCACAGCCAGATATGCTACGAGCACTACTTTATGGTACACGATACCATAACCACTAAGGGCAGAAAGCCGTGTTACAAAGTGCTGCGACAGCGCTTTAGCTGCAGCCAGCTCCAGAATTACGTCGGTTGCTGGTCCCCAAATTCCTGGGATAGTTGTGAAAGCCTGTCTCAAGTTTTTCCGGAACACCTCTTGTGAACAAGTGTTCTCATCTCGGAAAATATTGTTTTCTGTAAGAATCCACCGTTTACGAGCAGAAAACCCGATTTTCCAAGATGACAACGCCTCGTCGGAAAAGCCAGCAGCGGTCTCATTTAAGGGAGTATGCATTTCTGGACCCATGTTGGACCATTTCAATGAGTACTACCACATCTAACAAATTTTGACACTTTTTTTAACACACTATATGTCCGCGAGCTGCATCACGACTCGAATCCACCACTTTTACTGAGAAAAAACTAATCTATCCTGCCCTGAAAACCATACGATGTCTAAAGCCTGCGTCTCATGCTCTGTCACGTGGCGTCACTCGGATGCGACATGGAGGGGAGGGGGTCAGCTCGCAACTCTTCTGGCCAGTCTGTTTTCTATCCTGGAGGCGCTACTTCATCTACACAAGCTCTAAACCAACAAGAACCGAAAAGTTAAAATCTTCTGGATTGTTAGGCCTCGTCGTATTTTCTCAAAAAATCGATGTTTCGACACCTCTGCATGGAGGTTCTTCAGTATCTTGTTGTGTCCACTGTAGTTTGGGTGACCGAGCGAGGTGGCGCAGTGGTTAGCACACTGGAATCGCATTCGGGAGGACGACGGTTCAATCCCGCGTTCAGCCATCCTGATTTAGGTTTTCCGTGATTTCCCTAAATCGCTCCTGGCAAATGCTCAGATGGTTCCTTTGAAAGGGCACGGCCGACTTCCTTCCCTAATCCGATGAGACCGATGACCTCGCTGTTTGGTTTCTTCACCCGAACAATCCAATCCAATAGATTGGGTGCTCAGTCTACAGTGGAACCAGAAGATTCTGAAGAAGATCCCAACAGAAGGGTTGAAACGTCGATTGTTTGAAGAAATACGACGCAGCCTAACAACACAGAAGATGACATGTGGAATAATCGGGTCTACTGCCGGATGTTTGTGTCGCTCTGGCACAGTCAGCCACGTATCTCGTTGCCTTCTTCAGGTGCTACCTGAGACTGTCTCAGGTTACCTGAGACTGTCTCAGGTAGCACCTGAAGAAGGCAACGAGATACGTGGCCGACTGTGCCAGAGCGACACAAACATCCGGCAGTAGACCCCATTGTTCCACATCTCAATATTTCGACGGGAAAGCCTGAAGAGTAACACAGAAGATGTTACCTTCAGTGACAATGGCGACGAAAGTATGCAGACTTACATAGGAATCTTGGTACCACAATAGGCAGCACCGTAGTAGCACGTCTTTCTCCAGAATGAACGCTGCTGCTACGTGGCACGAACTTCAGTGGCCTTCTGGTGACTTCCCATCACCTAATGTGAGTCACGCTGTACCGCAGGAGCCACAAAGGGGCTCAGCCGTGCGTGCACTCCCTCGCCAGTCTCGCTCCTACGGTGTTATCGACTGAGCCACGCATCGACCCACAGTTTGGACTGAACCGTCCCGAGGCCAGGGTCGTCAGCCGGCGTGAGTCGGAGCGTCGCGTTGTCGGTAATTGAGCGTAGACGCCGGGCGTCGCCACGGTCGACGGCGCTCATTGTGCCGGCGCCGCTGCCACCGGTAATTGGGGCTGATGGCGGCCACGCGCCACATCGCAATCCACAGTGGCTGGCGTGACCTGTGTGTGGCAGCGGACAGGGGACAGCTGATTACGGCGCACCTGTCCAGTTCACGCCGTCACGCCTTCTGTCACCCGGCCACGTGGCGGGGCGGAAAACGTACGATCCGCAATCGCGACACGGAAGCTTTACACATTCTATGTAACCACATCTATATCCCCCATCTGAAATATATAGCAAGCGACGCGAAAAAACTATCGATTGTTCAGGATATCGAGCGCATTCCTTTAGATAGCTATACGGTATTACTCTATACTTTTCAACTGAGATTTTTACTCATATTAGTACTTTATAGACGCATAATGTATCAGATGATCCTAGTAATGATTCCGCCCCCGGTAGCTGAGTGGTCAGCGCGACAGAATGTCAATCCTAAGAGCCCGGGTTCGATTGCCCGCTGGGTCGGAGATTTTCTCCGCTCAGGGACTGGGTGTTGTGTTGTCCTAATCATCATCATTTCATCCCCATCGCGCTCAAGTCGCCGAAGTGGCGTCAAATCGAAAGACTTGCACCAGGCGAGCGTTCTACCCGACGGGAGGCAATAGTCACATGATATTATCATAGTAATTATTTATTCCGTACTTCCTTGTCGTGGGGTTCCCATAGCTGTAGCCGCATCCCGCACCTTTGTCGCTATAAGCTTCGATCTCACGATTCTTCATCATCCTCTTCCATTCTCTTCTCTCACCGCTTTTTCGATACTACTTAGCCACATTTTCCGGGAGCTCTTCCTCTTCTTCTTGCAGGAGGTTGCCATGAAACCCACCATGCTAGTTGTCTTACTTCTATTTTATCCGAATGACTATAATGAGTCTGTGTGCGTTCTCTCATTTCCTCATTTCTTACGTGGTCACGTCGGGTAATTCTACAGGTTCTTCTCAAGTGCTCCATTTCTAATGCTCTAAGTTTCTTTTTATTTCTTTCTGTGAGTTCCCAATACTCAATCCCATAGATTGTTAGCCGGCCCCTGTGGCCGAGCGATTCAAGGCCCTTCAGTCTGGAACCGCGCGACCGCTACGGTCTCAGGTTCGAATCCTGCCTCGAGCATGCTTGTGTGATGTCATTAGGTTAATTAGGTTTAAGTAGTTCTAGGGGACTGATGACCTCAGATGTTAAGTCCCATAGTGCTCAGAGCCATTTGAACGGTTCTAAGCGCTTCAGTCTGGAACCGCGCTGCTGCTACGGTGGCAGGTTCTAATTCTTCCTCGGGCATGGATGTGTGTGACGTCCTTAGGTTATTTGGGTTTAAGTAGTTCTGAGTCTGGGGGACTGATGACCTCAGATGTTAAGTCCCATAGTGCTTAGAGCTATAGATTATTCCCACTATGGATTTTTTAACCTTTAAAATCAATTTTTGAGGACAAAAGTAATGGATTTAGTGTTTGGACAGCCGTCCTTCCCTGCCTGACTCGTTGTTGGATATCTGTGTCACATCTTCCAACACATGGTAGGATACTACCCAGGTACTTAAACTCTTTACACACTTTAATAAGATTTTCGTCAATATCCAGGTTACTTTCCTCTTCTCCGCAACGAGTCTCCTCAAAACTAATTCTCAAACTCCACTTTTTATACTCTTCCAACAACTTTCTAAGGATGTGAGATATATCCTCTTCGACGTTTCTGGGGCGACCTGAAGAGCAGCATTGAAAAGTGTGCACATAAGCTAGTTCCCTACTTCAATCGCCATGCACTTCCTACACTGCACATCCAGTACTTTCTGCATATACATTTTAAAGAGTATGGGAGACAGTCCTTTAGTTAATCTGAAGGTCTCTGTAGAAATTTCTTTCCCTCCTTTAATGAGTCATTCTTCTAACTTGTAGAGCTTTATGATATTTCTTGCATAAAGTTTTGGCCGTACCACTGACCATAGCCCCTAGAACAGTAGATTAAGTGGCACTGTGTCATATGATTTCTTAAGATCTATGAAAACAAAATGGGTGCTTACAATCCTTTCCAATCTCTTCTTCATGACCTCTTTTATAATAAAGATATTACCTACACATGACTTCCCCTCCTAAAGCCACTTTTTTTTCCTCCTTACAAATTTCTCCATTCTTGATTTTATGATCCTCCTGTACAGCCTGCTAATTGTGCTTGTCACACTTATACCACGATAAATCCTTTTTTTATGTATGGGGCTTAGATATGCTAAGTTCCACTCTGCTAGAACTTCCACTCTGCTAGAACTTCCACCCCATCCCATGTACTTTTACGCGAATCAAACAACTTGCATGGATATTCATATGACATCCTTGGGGCATTTTTATAATTTACTCAAAAAATTGCTTGCAAGGTGTGAAAGGAAACATGAAATCGACTTCGTACTTTAAGGAGAAAAAAAGCCGACTTGCAAGATATCAATCTCAATAGTCGATCCCGCAAGAAAATTTGGGCCATAATTTTGACACATTGTAGTTACGAACTTTCTGAATGTACAACTTTTAGATTTCGCTCGCGCTGGTTGTTTTTCACTTGCTCCGCCTCACTGAAGTCGCCTAATGCCCGAAAGCGAGGTACAGTGCAACGGAGTGAATAAGAGGTTTGTGTTCAAAATGTGCTCCAACAAGCTATAGTGCTTCGTTCATTGTGTCAAAGTGCGCCGTTTCCAGCCTGCAGCTGTCGCCAGAGAGCTCTTCGCTTTGGACACTTTAATGTTTCGATTCATAAATGCAGTGTAAATTAATGTGATGAACGAGTGCTGTTAACATGTCTGGTGTACGTTACTTTCCTTGGACTGAAAAGGTGACACTTTTTGAGTGAAGGAATTGCATTATTCTATGTCGTGACTAACATGATTAAATTGTACATCGAAAATTATTAATTCTATTTCAATATACTTCTTCAGTAGCTTAAACTTTATTTTGATTTTGAGGCATAATATTGAACATATAGGTGTGAGGGGTTGACGTATTACGTGTTGTTTTCTCGTAAAGCATTTTGAAACTCGTTTGACAGGAGTGACACCCTCCCCTCCCCCTTTCTCAGACCATCAACGTTCTTCGAATAGCAAGGCTCTGGTTCTTATTACACTGTATACTACTTGGCGCTCGGATATTAGACGGCTGCGAAGAGCGGAGCGACTCACAAACAACAGGCGCTGGTTGCTGCTAAAGTTCTGTCGCAGCCCTTTGAAACACGGCTTTCTGCCTTTAGTGGTTGATGAGCTACTGTGGTGTACCACAAAGCAAAGTTTTGTAGCATTTGTGGCTTTGGAAATCATTCACTCCGATGTAATTGAGAAGGATAATGTTAGCTGTCATGTGACGTAAGAGATGGAATGAGATTTGGACGTATTTGCAATTATTAGCATTTCTTTGACATAAATTATTCTGATTTTATTGAGAATTATAAGAGCTACTCATTACGAGGGGCGTTTAATAAGAACTGCAACATTTTTTTCTCGGCCAGTTTCGGTTGAAAAACGTGGAATTTGTTGTGAGAAATCGTGGAATATGCGCGCTTCAGGCTTTATAGTTTCATGAAGAATTTCCGAAAGGTGACGGCGCTAAAAGTAGCCTACATAATGGCGTCTGTAACGACAGTGCGTTCCAAGCAAACAGCTGTCTGGCGGGCGCGGACCACAGACGGAACACTCGACTCGGCACGGACCGATTAGGGAACGCCCAGCTCCTTCCAGGCATAAATACTGGACCCGATCGACCCAAGGACCAGTCTCAGGTAGAACCTGAAGAAGAAAGTGAGGTACGCTGTTGAAATATCATGCGAAAACGAAACGAACGTCCGGCTGGATTCCCGAATATCCAAGATGTCAGCTGTAACGGAGATTTTTTTTTAAGGAAACCCACAGCGTCGTAGATATTCATAGGTGTTTGCAGAACGTCTACGGAGACCTAGCAGTGAACGAAAGTACGGTGAATCGTTGAGTGAGGCGTCTGTCATAGAAAAAAGGTCACGCAAACCTGTATGATCTCCCGCTTGCCAACCGGCGGCACACAGCCGTGACTTTTGCAGTGGTGGAAAGTATGGACACTCTCAACCACATGCATAAAAGAAATTTTATTTCGTTAACTTAGTGTCCTTCTTCAGAAGTTTATAGATATAACATTATTTGCGAGTGTCGTCTTATTGTTGACGCTCGCATATAATGTGGTATTTATGACCTTCTAAAGACACTCGCAAATAATGTGATAGCTGTAACATTCGAAGAAGGCCACTAACTTCCTGAAACCGGTTAATGAAATAATATTTCTTTTATGCGACTAGTTGCTTATTATTTCGTTGCGTTCAGAAGATCGTAGGTGCGTACCAGCAAAATTATGGCCCAAATTTTCGTGCAGTATCCATTGCTGGGGCTTGCGTTTCTCTCTTTGAAATGAGAGGTCAAGTTTGTGATGGGGTTTTTGTCACTTCCAATGTTTTCAACAATCGACAGTGCAAGCGCCAACAAGCCAACGACTGAAGGAGTTGGCGGTGGAAAATGCTAACATCCATTTACTAACAGCTTGCCTGACCATGCTATCTACCGTGTTTTCAACTGTAGTACATGCTGGCAAAAGATAGGTCAGTTTGAAGTGACAGAAATAATTTGTTGGCTGTATTAACTGTTTTACCTTAGCATGTTTATTTTCTTGTCTTTGGACGAAAAACCGTGCTTTGTCAAAATGTCCATACGGCTGTGACGTCAAAAGAGATGAATGTTGGGCAAGATTGTTAATAACAACAGTGATCCATTTTTCTACGACAGAGGTCCAGACCGTGATTGTGCACCAAGAAATTAATCGGATATTGAAAATACAAATGTGGCTTGTCAGTGGAGTCAGTAAACTCTTACGGAAACTTGTGTGTAAAATTTTTTAGAGATATTAAATGGAATGAACACTTAGGCTCAGGTTCAATTCAGTGACAGAATACTAGGAAGATGCAGTCAGGCTACAAGCGGAGACTGTTTATAAAGCACTGGTGCCAGATAACCTGAAATATTCTCAAATGGTTGCGACCCACAACTGATAGAGGTAGCAGGATGTACTGAATATCTACAAAGAAAGGCTGCGTGTGTGGCAGTTGGTTTGTGTGACCTATGAGAGAGCGTCAGGGAGACGCTGAAGAATCTGAAGTGGCAAATGCTTGAAGAGAGATGCCAGCTTTCCAGCTTTAAGTGAGGAACTTAGGAATATACTAAAATCCCCCACATAAGGTTCCCACAGGTATTACCAAAGAATTTGACTAATTGCAACACGCGTAAAGGCATTTATGCAAACATTTTTCCTGCGCTCTGCACGAGAATGGGATGGGGAGATGATCTACGCATGGAACAGTAATAATTACCGTTGCCATGTTCATCGCAGTGATTTTTCGAGTATAGATGTACCCTGGCGATTCAATGAATAAGGCGTAAACGCCAGCTTACATTATATCGTGTCTAAACCAGACGGGGAATGTTTTGCCAGCAGATTACAGCACATGTATGCTTGTCGCAGACACTGCATAATATTGCGTGGCAGCCGCAGAGGCTGCATGACACTGGATGGCAGCCAGTGTAAGATGGTGGATATGCTGTACGATTCAACACGAGTGGAACAGAATGCGCTCTTGTGTTTGTTATGGATCAAAGGACTGTCCACAAAGAAGTGCATCGCGGAGCACATCCAGTGTATGGTCACAAGTGTTGAACACGAATATATGTGTTCAACTGGATCCAGAATTTAACAAATCGGCAAAATAAGGATTGTCATGGTTGTCCTCTGGCAATGGCAACTGGTCCACAGTATAGTATGGCGAACAGATCATTGGTAATGATTGGCTTATGACTATGGATGGCGTAGTGAGTGCTGAGGGCTTTGCACGCTTGCCGTACTACATCGTTTTTGAGCAGTTGACGATTGAAAAAGTTTGTTCATAGTGGGTGCCCCGCATGTTGACCGAGGAACTCAAAATGAGTATAATGGGTCGTTTTTTTTTTGTTACTGAGGAAACAGAGGACTTTATGACACGAACTGAGACGTGGGATGAGATTTAGGTTCACCACTTTCAGTCGTAAACGTAACGATCGCCCAAGAAAAAAAGGGGAAAGTTCCAGACTATTTCATCAGCTCGAAAAGTTGTGTTCACCGTGTTACCGATGAAATGCCGACCTCACGGTGGCAGCGCGAATGTCGCGTCGGGTTGCTCATATCTGCAAGGACTCCGAGACGCCTCCTGACACGCCAAGTCAAACGCAGCAGCTGTTACGAACATTTGATTTGGAACGCTTGGGACATCCGCCGTACAGCCCCAGCTTAGTCCTCAGAGATTTTCATCTGGGCAACGAAAATCTCATATGGGTGTCCGACGTTTTGAAACTCTTAATGCCACAGCCGCAGAGGTTACACATTGGCATTGTTAGCAATCAGAAGACTTCTTTGCTGCCGGTTATCAAGAACTTTTATAGGGATGGCATAGGTGTCAGAATGCATAAGCTTTCTACGTAGTTTGTCTATATATAAGATACTGAATAGTCTTTTTTCAAAATCTTTCTCTTCATGTAGCGTGTGCTTCAGATATCATATTCAAATGCTTATCAATACTGATCGTTGAATAGAAGTTCTTTGTGCATGTGAACAGTTTCGTGAAAAAAACTTTACTCGTAGTGAAATGCTGAGTTTGAAATAATGAAAAAGAATCTAATTAATTGCCAAAAGAAACTAATTGTGTACTCATTGAAAACTATTCAACTGAACCAGGGGTTGAAAATACCACGTCGGCTGGATGGCCGAGCGGTTCTAGGCGCAACAGTCTGGAACCGCGCGACCACTACGGTCGCATGTTCGAATGCTGCTTCGGGCATGGATGTGTGTGATGTTCTTAGGTTAGTTAGGTTTCAGTAGTTCTAAGTTCTAGGGGACTGATGATCTCAGAAGTTAAGTTCAATAGTGCTCAGAGCCATTTGAACCATTTTTTTAAACTACCGCTACAGTTGTAAGGTTCGTTTTATTTAACACACGACCGGTTTCGGGCTCTTATACGCTCACCTTCCCGCACACTGCGTCTTGTACACGTCCACCGCAGCGCTCGGGGTACGACACCAATTTACAACACCTGAAGATGGGCGCATAAGAGCCCCGAACCAGTCGTGTGTTAAGTAAAAACAACTTTACAACTGTAACAGTATTTTCAACCTCTGGTATATTACTCAGTTGCGAATGTTCCTCGGACAGGATTGTTTGCATTTAACTGAAACTTAATACTGAAGTACATTATGAAAGTTAGTTACCGTGAAGTGCAGCGTCTGACTTGGCATATACACAAAATAAAATATGCTCAGTACAGTAGAAAATAATCAGCTTACTTAGCACAACACCCGGAAATTCTGACTACATACTGTTGACTCTCACGAATACAAAGTGAGATCTCCCCTGAAATAAAAGTAACTTGCGTCATGCTCAGTATACCGTTCCATGTCTGGTGCACTGACGCCGGCCGGGGTGGCCGAGTGGTTCTAGGCGCTACAGTCTGGAACCGTGCAACCGCTACAGTCGCAGGTTCGAATACTGCCTCGGGCATGGATGTTTGTGATATCCTTAGGTTGGTTAGGTTTAAGTAGTTCTAAGTTCTAGGGGACTGATGACGTCAGCTGTTAAGTCCCATAGTGCTCAGAGCCATTTTTTTTCTTTTTTTTGTACTGACGTACTTGAAAGCAAACTGAAATCAGAAAATGCAGCAAATAAAGTAAAATAATCTACTCTAAATTTTTCTTCGCTTGTCAGAAATAAACTGTGTCTCTGTGTGGCCTAAGGCGCAATGCACACACGGTAAAATATTCAGGACTTCAATAAGAATGATGGAGGAGGATCTTACTTTAAACAAAATCGTTCTTGAAATATTAAACTCTGATTATTGTCAAAAAAATTTTACAATATACGAATTTAATAATTACGAAATTATCTCTCAACAAAAATTAATTACATTTCTACAAGTTGCGTAATTTGTGACACAATGAAAATATAGACATCACATTAATACCAATCATGAATATTATTAGTTACCCAAGGGACAAACATTTCATTCTTGCGTGTGCATTAGTTACCTTGAAATATTCTTCCAAAAATAATCTCCATCAGTACAATCAATAACATAGCTTTATAAACAAATTCTCATCTCTATAATAAAGTATTCCAGATAATTTGTTCCGGATTCGCAAATATCAGGTCTCCTTCTTTAAAAACTCAGCTGTTGCTACTATGCCTCTAAGAAGAATATCATAGCGCTGCACAGCTGACTGGAAAACAAGCACACCAAAGATTGATCGCATTAAACACAGAGTCAAGGATCCGTTACAATCCTTACGAAAGTATAGGGAAGAAACGTAGGAAAGTGAAATAGATTTCAGGAAATCAAGTGGATTGTTATTGATCCCATCCCGTTTTGAAACTTACTTGTTGTAGACTAAGATGGCTCTGAGCACTACGGGACTTAACTTCTGAGGTCATCAGTTTCCTAGAACTTAGAACTACAGCCGAACCCCTCTAATCCGTCACCTTCGGGACCGGGACCACGGTCGGAACGAGAAAAAGGTCGGATTATCCGAAAACTATTTAAGAACTAAAAGATGTCTACAGTAATATAAAAAGATGCTTTTTACTCAGTGTTAAACAGTATATTAACTAAAAAACTTCTACACACACTATAATATGTATTGGTTTTAAAAGGAAAAACGACGAACAAATTACTTGGAAAAAAAAGTCAGTGATACATTTTTGACGAGTTTTCCAAGGATCAATCCAGCCTTACTGACAGAAAATTTACTTTCGGCTTCCAGTTTTTTGTGCGAAACTATTGCTTTTTGTTTGAGAATTGGCCCAGATATTGGAGTTCCTTTCCTTCTTTCTTGACAAAAAAAACATCCACAATGCGTTATCAAGCATTTCAAGTTTAGGCTTTTTTAATGTTTTGCGATTCTTCACCATCAATCGTAACCGTATAGGAGTCAATGTCTTTCCGATTCTTCCTCCGATCCTTAATTGTCGTAACGCCTACATTCAGTTTCTTTGCAATTTTTTAGAGCGAATCTCCTTCTTCTAGTGTTTTTAGCACTGCTAATTTTTCATTTAGTGAAAGAGTTACGTGTTTAAGTTCGAATCCAGACATGTTGAAAAACAGACAACTGTACACGCAGTGAGTCTATAGTAATAATTACGGCAGAGAACACGGAATAAAGCAAACAACGAAGTTTTTTAATCGCAACAAAGGATAAATCTGCACAATAACGTACAGTATAACAATATGCACAACGATAGACACCGCAACAATGGCCCGACAGGCTCCCCGTCAGTGCCAAGTCGGCACAGGCTCGGAGCCTCAGCATGGTCGGAATAACCGGAGTGGCGGACCATCCAAGGTTGGATTAGAGGGGTTCTACTATACTTAAACCTAACTAATCTAAGGACAGCACATACATCCATGCCCGAAGCAGGATTCGAACCTGCGACCGTAGCGGTCGCACAGTTCCAAACTGTAGCGCCTAGAACCGCTCGGCCACTCCGACCGGCTAGAGTAAGATGTTTCATCTCCATCTGTCTCGAGAGAAAAGTGCTCTGTGTTTAGCAGAGTTGCACAGACGCTCCTTAAATGCGTGCGGCGCTTCCGCGTAGCGCAGTGCTGCCCCACTTGCTGACTTAAAAAGGTGATACCTTCAAACGAATCCCCACACTCATGCTCACCCGGATCGGTCAGGGTTGTCAATACTTTTTTTGAGTCATCAGTCTTGTAATTGCAGCCTACGTCCTACCTCCTTAATTATTTGCTGTATGAATTCCAGTCTCTGTCTTCATCTACAGTTTTTGCCCACTACACTCCTTCCAGTGTTGTGTACTGCTTTGTAGACAATGTAAAGAGAGGTGGTCTGTGGAATGGCAACTGTCGTCGTATTAAAACTGGACAGGAGCAGATAAAATTAGCAAACAACACAGTAAACAGATAATTTTCTTAATTTATATTTCTCATTACAAATAAGCAGGCAAGAAATAAGTTCAACTGTTCAAATGTGTGTGAAATCTTATGGGACTTAACTGCTAAGGTCATCAGTCCCTAAGCTTACACACTACTTGACATAAATTATCCTAAGGACAAACACACAGCACCATGCCTGAGAGAGGGCTCGAACTTCCGCCGGGACCAGCCGCACAGTCTATGGCTACAGCGCCTTGGACCGAAAGGAATAAGTCAGGCTATCAATGTGAACAAGGATGAGGGTCTCTGTACTAAGTACAAATGATGGAGTAGGGGCCCGCGACTATGTGGCGTCTGCGTCCCGTAGCGAAGAGACTCCAAATGCGAGTGGGTGGTTCACTGCCACGGGCCGTCCTATGTTATGGCGGCAGAGGGCGCTGTGGCTCAGTGGGCGCACACCATTGGGGCCGCCAGATCCTGCGCGACCGCTACTGGCGCGTGACGGAAACTTGCAGCTCCGTTGCCAACTTGAAGACGCTGGCAGGGTGCTATCGATTCGTAATACCACAGGTAGTAGCACGGAAACTATTCCATGATGTCTTACCAGATGTCCTATGATCTTATCTGTTCTACTTGTCAGCGTTTTCCACGTGTTCCTTTCCTCGGCGATTCTGCGAAAAACCACCTCATTTGCTACCTTATCTGTCAATCTAATTCCCTGTAGCTTACTCCTACTTTTCTCAGGATTTCGAATATGTTTCATCATTCAACGTTTTATTTATTTGCCTTACGGTTGAGTCATCAGTCTTCTGACTGGTTCAATGCGGTCCGCAGTGGATTCCTCTCCTGTGCCAACCTCTTCATCTCAGAGTAGCACTTGCAACTGAAGTATTTGCTGGATGTTTCCAGTCTCTCTCTACAGTTTTTGCCCTCTACAGCTCCCTCTAGTACTCTGGAAGACATTCCCTGATGTCTTCACAGATGTCCTGTCGTCCTGTCTGTTATCCTTTACAGAATTTTCCATATATTCCTTTCCTCTCCGATTCCGCACAGAACCTACTCGTTTGTTACCCTATAAGTCCACCTAATTTTCAACATTCGTCTGTAGCAGCACATATCTCATGCTTCGATTCTCTTCTATTCCCCCACGGTCCATATTTCACTAACATAGAGTGCTGTGCTCCAAACGTACATTCTCATAAATTTCTTCCTCAGATTAAGGCTTGCGTTTGATACTAGTAGATCTCTTTCGGCCAGGAACAGCCATTTTATCAGAGCTAGTCTGCTAGTCAGCTTCTTGCTCCGTCCGTCATTGGTTATTTTGCTGCCTAGGTATCAGAATTCCTTAACTTCATCTAAATCGTGACCATCAACCTTGATGTTAAGTTTCCCGCTATGCTCATTTCTGTTACTTCTCATTACTTTCGTCTTTCTTTGATTTACTCTCAGTCCATATTCTAAACTCATTAGACTATTCATTCCATTCAGCAAATCAAGTAAAATAATGGCACTGAGCACTATCGAACTTAACATCTGAGGTCATCAGACCCCTAGAACTCAGAATTACTTTAACCTAACTAACATAAAGACATCACACACATCCATGCCCGAGGCAGGATTCGAACCTGCGAACGTAGCGATCGCACGGTTCCAGACTGTAGCGCCTAGAAACGCTCAGCCACCCCGGCCGGCAGTAAATCATGTAAATCCGCTTCATTTTACGTTGTGAATTGTTTTTCCAGTTAGAAAAATCTAACGATCGTGCTTCGACTTTTCTTCATTCACGTGAGCACTAGCTCCTGCTTTCACCTTTCCGAAAGCTAAGATGGTGTACTCAGTGATAAAACAAAGCAGTAGGCTTTTTCCAGAAACATTGACTCTTAGACAATGTGTCTAATAGTGTATTTTAAATACGACAGTATGCCATCTTAGGCACTGTATAACGTTAAAACACTTGATAATGGCACTTTGAAGCCGAAATCATGATCGTGTAAATGTAACACTGCAAATAAAAAACAGTCTAATGGCGGTAATTATTTTAAAGTAAAGTTAAACTGATCTTCAGCTAATAGATCCTCAATTTTCTGTTCCATTCTTCTGTATATCATTCTTGTCAGCAACTTGGATGCATGAGCTGTTAAGCTGATTGTGCGATAATTCTCGCCGGCCAGCCGGTATGACCGAGCGGTTCTAGTCGCTGCAACCACGTGACCGCTACGTTCGCAGGTTGGAATCCTGCCTCTGGCATGGATGTGTGTGATGTCCTTAGGTTAGTTAAGTTTAAGTAGTTCTAAGTTCTAGGGGACTGATGACCTCAGATGTTAAGTCCCATAGTGCTCAGAGCCATTTGAACCATTTGCCATAATTCTCGCACTTGGCGGCTCATGCTGTCATCGTAATTGTCAGGAAGATCTTTTTCTGAAAATCTAATGGTGTATCGCCAGACTTATTCATTCTAGATACAAAAACTTGAAGAAGCATTTTGTTGCCAATTCACCCAATGATTGCCGCGCGGGATTTGCCGAGCGGTCTGGGGCGCAGCAGTCATGGACTGTGCGGCTGGTTTCGTGGAGGTTCGAGTCCTCCATCGGGAATGTCCTTAGAATAATTTAGGTTAAGTAGTGTGTAAGCTTAGGGACTGACGACCTTAGCAGTTAAGTCCCATAAGATTTCACACACATTTGAACATTTTGAACCCAATGATTTTAGAAATTGCGATGGAATGTTATCAATGCCTTCTGTCTTATTTGACCTTAAGTTTTCCAAAGCCCTTTTAAAATCTGAATCTAATACTGGGTCCCCCATCTCTTCCTTGTCGACTCCTGTTTCTTCTTCTGTCACGCTATCAGGCAAGTCTTTCGCCTCGTAGAGACCTTCACTGTACTCTTTCCACCTTTCTCCCTCTTTTGACCGAGCGATGTGGCGCAGTGGTCAGCACACTGGACTCGCATTCGGGAGGACGACGGTTCATTCCCGTGTCCGGCCATCCTGATTTGGCTTTTCCGTGACTTCCCTAGATCACTCGAGGCAAATGCCGGGATGGTTCCTTTGAAAGGGCACGGCCGATTTCCTTCCCCGTCCTTCCCTGATCCGATGAGACCGATGACTTCGCTGTTTGGTCTCTCCCCCCAAACAATCCAATCCAGTCCCTCTTCTGCCCTTGACAGTGAAATTTCCATTGTACTCTTAATGTTACTGTCATTTTTATCAATTTCACCGCAGGTTGTTTTGATTTTCGACCATCATTCCTTCCGACAATCATTTCTTTTACAATTTTTTTTTTTTCATACGTTTCATGCAGGCATTTTGCCTAAGCTTCCCTGCAGTTCCTATTTACTGCCTCCTACCACTGTACAAAACTCTGAGACCACGCGAACTATTTCCCCTAATTTCCCTTCATTGACCGGTCGACGCGCCTGGTGGCCGCGGCTGCCTCTGACCCGTCCTGCCGCCCCCGCTGTCAGCCCTCGCCGGCCAGTCCCTGGTGAGCGACGTGACGTCAGCACGCCGGTGACGGACGTGCTGTCAGCCGGCGCGGCGGATGCGTCCGCGAGCCTCCGGAACGCCAGCGGCCATGCCCTGGGCCTGTTGTGCCGTGCCGTGGTGTGCAGCTACCAGTGCGACAGCGCAGCTTTCCGAGTCCCTCCCATTGTCCGTACCCTTATCAGACAGCCGACGCGAAATGCCAACCAGCAATCTGACAGCGGGACACTGGCCGTCGCTGGCGAAATACTGCGATATAGTTTGACGCTGCTGAATTAAATTACCACAGAGTTACAACTTGTGTCACGCGTTAACGTCTACATCTACTACTGTGCTCCACAAATTCTGGTGCGCTGTGTGATAAAGAGTATACAGGATGTCCAATATCAGAAACTGACACGGATGTATGTGCACGGTGGTCTACTAAACACGGGTCCACAAACGGTCATTTTGCGATATTGCCAATGTGTCATTATGAGACACCGTTGCTTTGAACGTTCTTTTCATTGAAAGTGTTGTATACCACGGTGGTCTACTAAACACGGGTCCACAAACGGTCATTTTGCGATATTGCCAATGTGTCATTATGAGACACCGTTGCTTTGAACGTTCTTTTCATTGAAAGTGTTGTACACCACGTGGTTTTTTAGAGTGAAATATTGGAGATGATTTACTGTTCTTTAAGCATAAGTGCAAACCGGATAACGTTTCTGAGTAAACAAGTGGTTCACATGGCTCTAACAAGGGAACCTCCACATCGCACCCCTCTCAGATTTAGGTATAAGTTAGCACAGTGGATAGGACGTGAAAAACTGAACACAGATCAATCGAGAAAACAAGAAGAAGTTGCGTGGAACTATGAAAAAAATAAGCAAAATATACAAACTAAGTAGTCCATGTGCTAGATAAGCAACATCGAGGATGATAAGATCACAGGAGCGCCGTGGCCCCGTGGTTAGCGAGAGCAGGTACGGAGCGAGAGGTCCTTGGTTCAAGTCTACCCTCGAGTGAAAAGTTTAATTTTTCATTTTCAGACCATTATCAAAGTTGAGGCGCTCACATATAATCAACTTCGCTCTCCAGAATTCCAGGACATGTTCAGATTTCCTTGGACATATGCAGGATTTGACGGTCTACACAGGGAAAAATTTGCAAACGCTAAAAACATATATTTTGACAGAGCACAGGGAAAACTGTGCGACTGTAAAACTGTTGCATTAGTTTGTTGCAGTTTATGTCACAAACTCTTATGTTTTCATTACTTTTTTGGGAGTAATTATCACATCCACAAGAAAACCTAAATCGGGCAAGGTAGAAGAATCTTTTTACCCATTCACCAAGTGTACAAGTTCCTGTCATGTGACGCACACGCCGTCACCAGTGTCGTATAGAATGTAACAGACGTGTGTTCCTGTGGAGGAATCTGTTGACCTATGACCTTGCGATCAAATATTTTCTGTTCCCATTGGAGAGGCACATCCTTTTGTCTACTAATCGCACGGTTTTGCAGTGCGGTCGCAAAACACAGACACTAAACTTATTACAGTGAACAGAGACGTCAATAAACGAACGGACAGATCATAACTTTGCGAAAATAAAGAAAGTAAACTTTTCACCCGAGGAAAGACATGAACCAAGGACCTCCCGTTCCGCAGCTGCTAACGCTAACCACGGGACCACGGCGCTCCTTAACTCACTTTATCCTTGATGCTGCCCATGGACTATTCAGTTTGTATATTTTGCTTATTGTTTTCATAGTTCCACACAACTTCTTTCTGTTTTTTTGATTGATCTGTGTTCAGTTTTTCAAGGCCTATCCACTGTGCCAACTTATTACTAAATCTGAGGGGGGTGCGATGGGGTGGTTCCCTTGTAAGCACTATGGGACTTAACATCTGAGGTCATCAGTCCCCTACACTCAGAACTACTTAAACCTAACAACCTAAGGACATCAAACACATCCATGCCCGAGGCAGGATTCGAACCTGCAACGGTAGCAGCAGCCCGGTTCCAGACTGAAGAGCCTAGAACTGCTCGGCCACAGCGGCCGGCCTGAGTGAACAGAAACAACCCGTACTACCTCTTCTACTTATGTGTACCCAACCGCATCCGAAGCCATACCGAGTTATAGAACGGTTTGCCACCTAACTGTAAGCTAGTTCGTTGCCTGCTTACACTGTAACACAAAGCTGAAAGAAAAGTGATGCAATGCTGTCTCTTGCACCACGTCATCATGCATTCGACGATGTCGATCCTGACCATGTCTTTACGAAGACTGCCCATCTTTTAATAAGAATTTTCTCTTCCTAATTCTACCGCCGAAATGTCGTATTCATCTTAATACAGATTATCTGTTTTAACAAAAAGAATTTTATCTGCGAATGTAGATGGGATGTGATGAACAAGCACGGGATGTACATGTCTAGATACAAGTTAATAGCATCCAAGAAAAAGAAAAGATAAGTGCATTTTGTCGTGCTTCAGATTATTACTCTAATTACACTTACGGTAAGCTAAAGGCACACATGTTCATCGGCCCAAACAAATGGTTCAAATGGCTCTAAGCACTATGGGACTTAACATCTGAGGTCATCAGTCCCCTAGAATTTAGATATACTTAAACCTAACTAACCTAAGCACATCGCACACATCCATGCTCGAGGCAGGATTCGAACCTGCGACCGTAGCAGTCGCGCGGTTCAGGACTGAAGCG
Source organism: Schistocerca gregaria (assembly GCF_023897955.1). Lineage (NCBI taxonomy): Eukaryota > Metazoa > Arthropoda > Insecta > Orthoptera > Acrididae > Schistocerca > Schistocerca gregaria. Next base: position 221,866,553 of record NC_064921.1, read on the forward strand.
CCTAGAACCGCTCAGCCACCGCGACCGGCTCAGGCTGAAAGGATATCGGTGATAAGATTCGCTGATGACATTGTTGACCTCTTTGACAGTGACAAGGAATTGAAGAACCTGTTGAAACGAATGAGTACAGAATATGGCTTTAGAGTAAAGCAGCAGAGGGTACGGTGGAGGGGGGAGATTAATGTTTAACACCCCGTCGACGACGAAGTCATTAGGAACGGTGAACAGGCCCGGATTAGGGAAGGATGAAGAAGGAAATATGCCGTGCCCTTTCAAAGGAACCATCGTGGCATTTCCTTACGCGATTGATCGAAAGCATGGAGGAACTAAATTAGGACTGCTGGACGAGGGTTTGAACCGCTGTCCTTCAGAATTGGGAGTAAATTGACTAGAAATGAAAGTGAAGAGGAGTAGCAGAAATGAGATTAACGTAAATTTAGCATTAAAATTGGTGACCGCAAAATAGACGAAGTGAAGGTATTCTGCTACCTTGGAAGCAAAGTAACTCATGGGACACTAAGTAAAGAGGACATAAATAGCATACTACCACGGGCAAACAGGGCATTAGTCGCTAAAGAAAGTCTACTACTACCAAATATAGGCCATATTTTGAGGAAGATATTTATGAGAATGTACATTTGGAGCACAGCATTGTATGGTGCTGAAACATGGATTGTGGGTAAACTGGAAAACAAGACAATCGAAGAGCTTGTGCTCCCACAGAAGAATGTTGAAAATTAGCTGAATTGATAAGAAATGATGAAGTCCTCCGCAGAATCCGCGAAGAAAGAGATATCTGGAAAACATGAAACCATTCATACGAAAACAATACATGATTTTAACCAGTTTCGCATGTTAGGTAGTACGAGAAACCTCAAACACCCATCCTATAGATTTTATTTGCAAAATTTTCTTCATGGAACAGCATCCTTATCATGAGCCTTGGATATCATCTTCCATTTGTCCAATAACCCGTAAATCACGATCCCCAAGTGGATGTGAGAGATAGAGAGAGAGAGAGAGAGAGAGAGAGAGAGAGAGAGAGAGAGAGAGAAAAGATATCCTTCAACTAGTTGTACGGTTTAAGTTCAAGCATGTGGTCAGAGGCACTGAAATCGGCGATAAGTAAGTACCCATTGCTCTTCGAGTTTCGACAGGTCTTTAAACAACAATACTTCTTTCTTTTTAGAATATCAATACTACGGCATAATTCCGGTCTCGGCCGCTATGGCTTTTCGGAACCCCTGAAAGAATAGAGTAACCGGAGTTCCTCACAATCAGTGTTGCCTAATCTGTCATGAATTCTTCATAAGAAATTTTTGTTTTTTATGGAAGTCGTCTTCGAGGAGCATAAAATGTGTTGCCTGCGCCTTTAGCAAAATGTTGATTGTGATCGTTCTGTAATTCCTTACATCTTCGTAACACCTGTCGTAAAGAAGGGCGACCTGTATTTTTTTACGAGCCACGTGATATGTAATGTCGTTGAGCGTCGTAAGATGGAAATGTATACTTTTTTTCAGTAAATGAAAAACTAGATATGTCATTCTGCTTGAGTCAGCGTAATATTGTCCCGACGTGAACCTTACCAGCTGATTTTTTTTTTTTCTGCACCGGGACGCGCGCCGACATCGTTGTCTTTCGTGTATTATGTTCCCTTATTCATACAATGTTTACTTGAGTTAAAAGTTCCAGGTTGCCAGACTGTGGTCGATGTGTAAAATTATTGCGTAACATTTCGTCTCCGACTGTGGGAGACGTCTTCGAGGGTTGAAGTTACCGTTTAACATCCAAAGATGTTTCCCGCAGTCGGAGACGAAACTCTAGGGAATAGTTTTATATATCGACTACGGCTATCAGCCTCGGTGTACGTTCCCATCTGTAACCAGTACGAACAGTTCACATTTATGGTAACCTTCTTATATAATGTTACAACATATTGTTCCCCGTTTATTTTTGACCTGAGTAGTGTCACTAAAGACCACGATTTCTACGTATCCTTAACTTCTAATACTCCACCACCACCATCACCTCTATCACTATTACTACTACTACTACTCTCTGAAAAACAACTGTGTCTTCACGGCGTCAGAGTTGCTCGATCATGACAGATAAATAGTTTCTTCTAAGTATTTGCAACTGATAATTCGTTACTGTATGTTCAAACACGTACTTGTGCTTCTTGCACATGCCAGTTCATGTAAAATGCTCCAGTTCTATGTACAATATTGCTTAGGATTCACCTTATAAAGGAATGGTCCACTGTTTGGTCTAAAAAGCTCAGTAACCTCACGCTGTTTCCTACATATTTTTTAGAGAACTAGAACTCCTCGTTGCCGCCAAATACAAACAGTTTCATATCGGCTGATATTATTTATCAATTAATTATGATATATTCCAAAGACAGAGATGTGTTGTAGGTACACTTCGTCGCCAACGTAGGATGTTGATAAAAAACACCGTTGTGCGGCTATAAGTGTAAACAAGGGGTGTTACTCGAAACATCAGGCACGCATACTTAGAAGCGCATCTACTTAAATTACTACAATTCTCTTCCCAGAAACATCCATTTATTCAGTGACAGTTCTAGAGATCGTTGTACAGCATTCCTAGCCTGCTCGGACTCAGCTGGTGCCTATACAGCCCTCTGTCCAGTGTAGGCACTGCCATGGCAGTGTCGTACATTGTAGAATAGCGACGGATCCTCTTAGGACAAGTGAGCTGCGATGACTGAAACTGTCTGTCGTTGAAAATCACACTGGGACTCACAGCGCGTGCGCGCGCACACACACACACACACACACACACACACACACACACACACGCACACACACACACACACACACACACACGCGCGCGCACACACAAACACATTCTCTCTCTCTCTCTCTCTCTCTCGAAGACACTCTGGAGGAATTCTGACATTTAACCCTCTAGACGATACTTATATCTTGGAGCGCAGTGATATTAAGCTCCGCATTATTGGATGTACGTGATGCGTGATGCGTGATACGAAACGTAATTTCTCGCTGCTGGTTACAGCGGTAGCAGGTCGCTAGAATTTGCTCGCAGGCTTGCTTCGCCTGGACGTGTAGGCTGACCCGTTCATCCTCCGTTGCTGGACAGAAGCACCAATGTCGATTCGCGATCACAAAAAGGTGTTCCAGTGAAGCACACAAAATATTTGAAGAAAAAGAAAAACCAGAGAGCATTTAGCATACGTTTCTGAAAGCTCTTACGACACAGGTGACTACATTACGATACTGGAGATGAGACATGTCAACGATTATTGCACCATGATAGTCTTATTTCTCTAAGTTGTCTGTGACTGGGAAGGCTAGGCCACGACGCTGGAATCAAAGGTTTGCTTAAGACTTTGCACAAATTTAGTAGGCCATTAAATCAACATAATGTGCAAGTTAGAAGGCAGTTCCGAGAAAATCTCAAGAAGAGTTTTAAGCGTCCCTTATGTGGCTTACGTATCTGTGTGTAAGTGCCGAACGTTGGAGTCCATGGTGGTCAAGTGGTTTGCGTTCGAGCTTCTTAAGACGAACTATATGAGGCGGCAGTTCGACTCCCGCTTAAACTTATTAATTAATTTATTTTTTCATCATTAGTTATATAATTTAATTCATATGGCATTTGAGAGGTAACGTAATGAAAAAAAAGATCGTGTATTCGCATGAAGTACGAGGATTGGAACTTAAATAGAGGCAATTATTTATTCACAACCAATACAAAAGATACATCCCCAGGCTGTGGCTAAGCCATGTCTCCGAAATATCCTTTCTTTCAGGAGTGCTAGTTCTGCAAGTTTCGCAGGAAGGCTTCTGTAAAGTTTGGAAGGTAGGAGACGGATACTGGCAGAAGTAAGGCTGTGATTACCGGGCGTGAGTCGTGCTTCGGTAGCTCAGATGGTAGAGCAGTTGCCCGCGAAAATCATAGGTCCCGAGTTCGGGCACACAGTTTTAATCTGCCAGGAAGTTTCAAAAGAGTTACATGTTTGCACCTGTCACTGTCCTTCAGAGTAGTCACCAGCGTTTTGTAGAACCCGTTGCCAGCGATGTGGAAGAAACAGTATACCGTTAGCAGAGCCTGTTCTGTTGATAGTGCGAATGGAGCGGTCTACTGCCTGTCACTCTCTGGAACAGTTCTGAAGCGAATGGTACGAAGTGGTTCTTTCATCTTCGGAAACAAATCAAACTCACAAGTACTTAATTCCGGGGAGTATAGTGAATGGTACAGTACTTCCCATTCCCATCGAGCGAACAGAGCAGGCCGGCCGCTGTGGACGAGCGGTTATAGGCACTTCAGTCTGGAACCGCTACGATCGCAGGTTCTAATCCTGCCTCGGGCATGGATGTGTGTGATGTCCTTAGGTTAGTTAGGTTTAAGTAGTTGTAAGTTATAGGGGACTGATTTGAATAGAGCAGCCACAGCTTGGGCTGTATGCGCCCGCGCATTTTCGTACAAAATGATGGGTGGGTTGCGCAGAAAGTGTCGTCGCTTCTTTCGCAAAGTTGGTCGCAGGTGATGCTCCAAAAACGAACAGTAATACGGTACATTGCCGTGGAGGAACATAATCCATTAGGATAACACCATCACAGTCGTACACGAGAAGCACCATAACTTTCACCATACTTGAGCTCTGACACACTTTCGTCTTTCGTGGCGACCCATAATGACGCCATTCGTTGGATTGGCGTATCAGTTTCGGCTCGTGCGATGTGGCCCATGTCTCATTCAGTGTTACTATATGGCGTAAGAAAGCCTCTCTAAGTGCGTCTGAGCAAAGACGTAACGCATCGATTTCTGCATTTCCTTCAAGTCATGCGGAACGATCGTGATGCAATTTTTCGCTTGCCCAGGCGTTCCTTCAGGATGCGAAGCACAGTCGTACCCGCTAATCCGGTTTTGTGGGCGATCTCACGAATCGTATGTCACCGATCATTGTCCACTAACGCGGCAAAGCATGCACTTCTTCTTCAAAGACGCTAGGACGACCTGCCCGATGCATGTCTGCCACAGTTTGCGACCTTCGTTGAAGGCTTTTACCCAACGTGCCACTGTTCTGTACGACAATGCTTATATGCCGCACGATTCTTGAGGACCTTGATGACACTGCCGTGCGGTACGACCTCTGGCACATTTAATCTTGATCCAACTACGCTGTTCCTGTTTCGAAAACATAGTGACACCATTACGTTAGACCGCTCGCTCACAAGTGACTGTGTTCCCTCGATTGTGCGCATGCCAGTGACGTGAGACGGGCGAGTCCATTTGCTCGGAGGTAAGGTAGGAATCTCAACAACATGTGCTATCAGCGACAACATTAGATTCCATTGCATAGAGTCTCCACAGCAGTGTTGCCACTATTTAAATTCCAACCTACGTATTTGCATGAAGTTTCTGTTTATGTTTTCCATGTCTGTATGACAAATACCATCCTCCAACGTGTGACGTCGAGAGCACATCCGACGAGTAATTGTACATTACTCTTGTGGTCTGGCACATTATTACTTATTATACACTACTGGTCATTAAGAATTGCTACACCACCAAGATGAGGTGCTAAAGACGCGAAATTTAACCGACAGGAAGAAGATGCTGTGATATGCAAATTATTAGCTTTTCAGAGTATTCACACAAAGTTGACGCCGGTGGAGATACCTACAACGTGCTGACATGAGGAACGTTTCCAACCGATTTCTCATACACAAACAGCAGTTGACCGGCATTGCCTGGTGAATCGTTGTTGTGGTGCCACATGTAAACGAGGAGAAATGCGTACCATCACTTTTCCGACTTTGATAAAAGTCGGATTGTAGCCTATCGCGATTGCGGTTTATCGTATCACGACATTGCTGCTCGCGTTGGTCGATATCCAATGATTGTTAGCAGAATATGGAATCGGTGGGTTCAGTTGGGTAACATGGAAAGCCGTGCTGGATCCCAACGGCCTCGTATCACTAGCAGTCGAGATGACAGGCATTTTATCCGCATCGCTGTAACGGATTGTGCAGCCAGGTCTCGATCCCAGAGTCAACAGATGGGGTCGTTTGCAAGACAACAACCATCTTCACGAGCAGCTCGACGACGTTTGCAGCAGCATGGAGAATCAGCTAGGAGACCATGGCTGTGGTTACCCTTGACGCTGCAACACAGACAAGAGCGCCTGCGATGGTGTACTCAACGACGAACCTGGGTGTACGAATGGCAAAACGTCATTTTTTTCGGATGAATCCAAGTTCTGTGTACAGCATCATGGTGGTCGCAACCGTGTTTGGCGACATCTCAGTGAACGCACATTGGAAGCGTGTCTTCGTCATCGCCATACTGGCCTATCACACGGCGTGATGGTATGGGGTAGCACTGGTTACAGGCCTATGTCGCCTCTTGTTCGCATTGGCAGCACTTCGAACAGTGGACGTTACATTTCAGGTGTGTTACGACCCGTGGCTCTACATTTCATTCGATCCCTGCGAAACCCTACATTTCAGCAGGATAATGCACGATCGCATGTTGCAGGTCCTGTACGGGTCTTTCTGGATACAGAAAATGTTTGACTGCTGCCCTGGCCAGCACATTCTGCAGATTTCTCAGCAATTGAAAACATCTGGTCAATGGTGGCCGAGCAACTGGCTCGTCACAATACGCCAGTCACTACTCTTGATCAACTGTGGTTGCGTGTTGGAGCTGCTGTACCGTACACGCCATCCAAGCTCTATTTGACTCAATGCCCAGGCGTATCAAGGCCGTTATTACGGCCAGAGGTGGTTGTTCTGGGGAATGATTTCTCAGGATCTGTGCACCCAAATTGCGTGAAAATGTAATTACATGTCCACTTCTAGTATAATATATTTGTCCAATAAATACCCGTTTATCATCTGTATTTCTTCTTGGTGTACCATTTTACAAAAAATGTTCAAATGTGTGTTAAATCTTATGGGACTTTACTGCTAATGTCATGAGTCCCTAAGCTTACACACTACTTAACCTAAATTATCCTAAGGACAAACACACACATCCATGCCCGAGGGAGGACTCGAACCTCCGCCGGAACCAGCCCCACAGTCCTTGACTGCACCGCCTGAGACCGCTCAGCTAATCCCGCGCGGCGTAGCAGGTTTAATGGCCAGTAGTGTATTACTGTTTGCGAATAATGTCATTTGTATAATATTCATCGAGGTTTGACTTCGGCTTTCCAAAAGAATCCCTCGTCCTTAAAAATTAATTACAAGTAGGAAAGAGTTAAATAACACACCACATTCACTACACCTTTTTAAAATGCACGTGAGTTTTTTTCATTATTTTACCTCTCAAGTGCCATATAAATTAAATAATGTGATCTGCGATGAAAGACTATAAAAGAAGTGTTAGCAGGATTCGAACAACCGTCTCGTCCACGACCCTTTAGCAAAGCCTTGGTCACAGTGACTTCTTACGGCCGGCATTTTCACACAGCTACATCAGTTAAATAGTAGACGCGAAAAATGTCTCTTGCAATTTTCTCGGAAATGTGTGAGTAGTGACCTTATTACTTGCTCATTATGTTGCTTTAATGGCCTACTGAAGTTTGAAGTAAATCCGTGATCCCAACGTTGTAGCCTCCCCTTGTGAGATGGTGCTACCTCGGTCTTTGTCATCCTCCTGGTAGTCCGTTGCTTGGCTATATGAAAGAGACAGCGAGCAGAAAATGGCCGTGATTTTTTGCGGCTAGTGTGTCCGAGATGTGCGGCGGCCTGGCCTCTCGTCGGGCCATCAGTCGCCATTGCCGTCATCCGCAGGGCCCCTGCGGGACAAAGGCTATGGCACCGCAGTTCGTCGCAACGTATGTCACGCGACATCCGGCCCAGGGCGCCGTTTCTTCTCGTCCGCTGGCACATAATGCTGCAGGCGAGCAAACAAATTCGTTGCGGGCGGAAATAAATGTAACAGAAGGACAGGCTCAGCGAAACGTATGTGTGAAGCTCGTATTGCACGTGAAAGAGGAACATTGTCGCTGTGTTTCTGTGACGAATTGTGATCGCTTGTCATGTTTCCACAATACTCTTTGTAGTCTACATCTACATTTATATTCCTCAAGCCACCTCGCGGTGAGTGGCAGAGGGCGCTTTACGTGCCACTGTCATTACCTCCCTTTCTTATTCCAGTCGCGCATGGTTCGCGGGAAGAACGACTACCGGAAACGCTCGAATCTCTCTGATTTTACATTCGTGATCTCCTCGGGAGGTATAAGTAGCGGGAAGCAATATATTCGGTACCTCATCCAGAAACGCACCCTCTCGAAACCTGGACAGCAAGCTACACCGTGATGCAGAGCACCACTCTTGCAGAGTCTGCCACTTGAGTTTGCTAAACATCTCCGTAAAGCTATCACGCTTACCAAACAACTCTGTGACGAAACGCCCCGCTCTTCTTTGGATCTTTTCTATCTCCTCTGTCAACCCGACCTGGTACGGATCCCACACTGATGAGCAATACTCAAGTATAGGTCGAACGGGGGGTTTGTAAGCCACCTCCTTTGTTGATGGGCTACATTTTCTAAGGACTCTCCCAATGAAACTCAACCTGGCACCCTACTTACCAACAATTAATTTTATATTATCATTCCACTTAAAATCATTCCGTACGCATACTCCCAGATATTTTACAGAAGTAACTGCTACCAGTGTTTGTTCAGCTATCATATAATCATACAATAAAGGATCCTTCTTTCTGTGTATTCGCAATACATTACATTTGTCTGTGTTAAGGGTCAGTTGCCACTCCCTACACCAAGTGCCTATCCGCTGCAGATCTTCCTGCATTTCGCTGCAATTTTCTAATGCTGCAACTTCTCTGTATTCTACAGCATCATCCGCGAAAAGCAGCATGGAACTTCCGACACTATCTACTAGGTAATTCATATATATTGTGAAAAGCAATGGTCCCATAACACTAGTGAAAATCGCCGGACTAGTGTTAATGGGGGCGGGGTTCTGACCGTTTCCCACAAAATATTTTTACATAAGCGTAGATTTACTCTGAATACAGACAGAATGTCGGAGATCTTGGCAGCATGCAGTACCATTAGGGCAGCATTCCCTTGAAGGAACCCATATTTCAATTGGAACTTAGCTGTGAGCAAGTAAACGTGTCAGATTGCATCGTTTCTCAAGCCATGTGCGTGTTGCGCAATATTATTCGATGTTTGCGAGAGGAGAGGCACAATACAGCTGAGATCGAATCTGTGCCAGCACATTGTATATTGTCACAACCGTGAGCACAAGGCTGTAGTGCTAGACCGGTACTTGAAGGTTACGTAATGACGGCATCATGAAAGGTTGCCAAGTAAAAAACAAGAATAGGAAAATCACCAAAGCGTGAATATTAGCTGTAGGCCTTGTAGCTCTTTCGTCAGTCCATTAAGAGGTCATACGCATTGAGAAAGCGTTTATTTCACGCTCGCAAATTGCGAAGCCAAAAAGCGACGCCGTCACGTCTCATCTATAAGCAGACAACACCAAACGCCGTAGACAGAGGCCCTCAAACGACACGCAACACTGACTTCAGCAGCATAATTGCGCAGGCAGTGTTCGGGAGTTCTTGCGAACAGAAAAGATGCAGCGACAGCCGCATCGGATTAACGATGCTACATCAGATGCTATGTAAGTGAGCAGTCAGAAACAGTTACCTTTGTTTACTAAGAAGGACATGTAAAAGCTTGCTTGTACATATCTATGGGCTTGAGTTATTGATTTCCATCATACATTTATCTACATGCACCAAAGTCTGTACGTCACTTACATTGTGACGATCAGAACAATAGACTCGGGCACCTCCATGGTTCGTGGTATTTAGTACCATACATTAATTGCTACACCCGAATTTGCCGGCCGCTGTGACCGAGCGGTTCTAGGCACTTCAGCCTGGAACCGCGATGTTGCTACGGTCTCAAGTTTGAATCCTGCCTCGGGCATGGATGTGTGTGATTTCCTAAGGTTAGTTAGGTTTAAGTAGTTCTAAGTCTTGGGGACTGATGACCTCCGATGTTAAGTCCCATAGTGCTTAGAGCCATTTGAACCATTTTTAACATCCGAATTTAGTAAATATGCACTGAGCTGACATAAGCCACATGGTACCTACAGTGTCGTGTCGGCCATACCTTTTCCCGGCTAACTGCAGCAACTCTGTGGAGTGGGGTCAAAAAGTCGTTGGGATTCCCCTGCAGAAATATTGAGTCATGCTGCCTCTGCAGCCGTGCATAACTGCAAAAGTGTTGTCACTGCAGGATTTTGTGCACTAAATGCCTTCTAGGTTATTTCCCGTAAATGTTCGGAGGGATTCATGTTGGACGATGTGGGTAGCCAATTCATTCGCTCTAATTGTCCAGAATGTTCTTCATGCCATTCGCTATCAGTTGTGGCGCAGTGACAATTCCACCGCTTGGGAACGAGAATTCCTTGAATGGCTGCACATGGTCTCAAAGTAGCCGAACATAACCATTTCCAATCAATGACCGGTTCAGTTCGACTAGAGGACCTAGTCCGTTACATGCAAACAAAGCCCACACTATTATGGAACCACCACCAGCTTGCCCAATGCCTACGTTGAGTCCATGGCCAGCCGCAGTGGTCAATCCGTTCTAGGCGCTTCAGTCTGAAACCGCAGGTTCGAATCCTGACTCGGGCTGGGATGTGTGTTATGTCCTTAGGTTAGTTAGGTTTAAGTAGTTCTAAGTTCTAGGGGACTGATGACCTCAGATGTTAAGGCCCATAGTGCTCAGAGCCATTTGAAACATTTTTTGAGTACCGGCTTCGTGGGTCTGCTCCTCACTTGCACGCTACATCAACTCTTACCAACTGAAATTGGCACTCATCTGACCAGGCCATGGTTTTTCAGTCGTCTAAGATACAGCCAATATAGGGACGTGCCCAGGAGGGGTGGTGCAGGCGAAGTCGTGATGTTAGCAAAGGCACTCGCGTGTGTCGTCTGCTGATGTAGCCCATTAATGGCAAATATCACCACTTTGCCTTAGCGGATACATTGATTTTTGCGGTCATTTCAAGCAGTGTTGCTTGCCTGTTAATACTGACAACTACACGCAAACGGCGCTACTCTGAGTCGTTAAGTGAAGCCCATCGGCCACTGCATTGTCCGTGGTCAAAGGTAATGCCTGAAATTTGGTGTTCTCGGCACATTCTTGATACCGTTAATCTCGGAATATTGAATTCTCTAGCGATTTACTAAGTGGAATGGGGTATGCCTCTATGTCCGACTACCTGTCCGCATTGAAAGTCTGATAATTCTCGTCGCGTGAAGATAATCACTCCGGAAGCCTTTTCATATGAATCACATGACTACAAATGACAGCTCCGCAAATGTTCTGCCCTTCTCTATCCTGTATACACGATACCACCGCCATCTGTATATGTGGATACTGCTATCCCATGACTCGTCACCTAATTGTATAGGCTGGGGTGGCTGTTAGTTCTGCTAATTAATTGGAGAATGTAGTAAGCCGCATCTGTGTTTTAATAAATCAATGTCTGTGCAGTTCTGCGTGATCCTTGTTAACGCATGAAGAAGCAGGAAAGAGCAGACCAGTAAGCCAATACAGAGCCTGATTTCCCCTGTCATTGCCCACCGAACCTAACGCAATTCTCTACTGTTTCCCCCACAGAGATCTAAACATCACAGCTTGACCCCCGTCGACGTTTTACTCCTGTACACAGCAGCCCGCGTAACAAGAAACGAATGATCTGAAAATCCTGCTTCAGCTTTGAACAGCTAGTCAGATCCTAAAGTAAGTCTGTCGCGGCCCTCGCCAATTTAGGTAGTTACATTGCTAGACATTAAGTTTACACCATGAAGAATTTTACCAAATAACGAAATTTCACTTATTACTCGTACATAGCATAGTAAGACCCATACATTATATTTGTAGACGACATCAGAATAGAAACGGCGAGAAATTAAGTACACAAAAGGTGTCAACCACAGCTCCTGTGTCCAGTGTCTTCGTTGGTCGCATTAATGTCGGCGTCGCTGTCTCTTTTCTTCCCCATCCACTGCAGCCGCAAGAGTAGCCACTAAAACTAAGTAAAATATAAAAAATATATTGCTACATCACTTCTTAAATATTCTGCGTGGTGGGGGACTGTAGATATTTTATTTAGTTGTATCAGTTTCCTGTGGGAAGCAAAGAACTGTTTTACGCATAAATATATCACCTCTGGATAACTTAAAATTCGATGGAGTAAAAAAATATTCCTGAAGTCTGAATACTAATAAATGCTTTCACACTACATCTTTATGCAATGAATTATGAAAATTATTATCTCTTATTCGTAACAAGTCTACTCCAAGCCGAAGTTGTGGTTACCTCTGTTTGTGGGATTTCTTTGACATTACGAAATGAATAATCACCGTGTTGCCTGTAGAAAAACGGACTCCTGTAATGTGATTTGGATGAGATTCAGATCCAGTTTTACAGTTAAAACTAACTTACTGACTGTCTGTCCAAAAATTCCTCCGACGAAAACTTCGATTACAGTGCTGAAGTCCACTTTTACTAATTATTTGAAAATGAAACGTGACTAGGGTATCTAAATAATGCACACATCTCTCAGTAATATTTTGCTTTGAAATTATGTTTTCAACAATAATACACTCACAGGATGACAATTATTGAACTACAAGGGGAAAAAAAACGTAACTTAGTTACAAAATACGGCGTTCACACACTTTATTCAACATGTAAGCTTCACTACAGATATTAGGATTTAGGTTATGACATGCTCGATATGCATTGGAGATGATGTGGCGCAAACGAATAGCAAAATTCAGCATGACCCGCTGAAGTGTCGGAACATCGATGTTGTCGGTGACCTTCTAAATGGCTCTTTTCAGATCAGCAGTGATTTTGGGGTTGTTGCTGTACAGGTTGTCTTTAATATAGCACCACAAAAAGGAGTCGCATGCTTTCAGGTCCGGAGAATATGGAGGCAAAACGAGGCCCATGCCAGTGGCCTCTGGGTACCCCAGAGCCACAATGCAGTCCCCGAAGTGCTCCTCCAGGTACAAGAAACACTCTCCTGCTTCGATGGGTTGATCTCCGTCTTGCATGAATCTCATCTTGTCGAAATCAGGGTCACTTTGGATAATGGGATGAAATCATCTTCCAAAACATCACGAACCGTTCGGTAATCACTGCCATCAAGGAATATCGCACCGATTTTTCCGTGACTGGACATTTCACACAACACAGTCACCCGTTGAGAGTGAAAAAACTTCTCGATCGTGAAATGTGGATGCACTTTTACTTATTGATGATTCTATCCAAATGAAAGTGGGCTTCGTTGCTAAACCAAACCAGCACAGGCATACTAATTCCCTTCATGCCAATCATGCAGTTTGAACGTCCTAACGCAAACCGGTTAGAAGTTATAGCGGTATTATTTCATATAGTTCAGTAACTATCACACTGCAGAATGCAGCATGCATGTAAATCTATATTACGACTTGTAACACTAAGAGACACTCATAATAGCAGCAGAGGTCACAAGCTTGCAGAAGTCTCATTGTGATGAGTATAACGATTTTTATTACTCCTCTACTAACAGTTCTATAGCAGTGCTGCGTAGTGATTAATAAATTACTAAAACTTAGTGGTGCGTCTAACTTCGATTTAAAGGTTTCTGTCACTCGGCTATTATTTTACTTGTCTAGCTACATATACACGAGGTAGTACCTGATGGCAGTAGTATTTTTGGTGTAATAATCAGTCACCAAGAATCAATCATGAATACAATGATACATGTTGAAAGTTATTACTCAGTAATGAGTTGAATGCAGCGACGATAATTAAATACAAAATATGATTTGTTCTAACAGATGCACAGAGGGGTAATGCACACACGTCAAAATCCAGCACCATTGTCGCAATAACTCTATTTCGGCTGTTTTTCCGTGAACTGAGTGTAGGAACACAGCTAAATGAAAATGTGATTTGTCCAGCAGCAGGATGCATATACATCAGCACCGACTTTATCATTGAGGAGTGGGCTTGAAAAAATTTTAGATTTGTGTTTGTTGCCAGATGTAACATAAAGTCAATAGGTAAGTCCACAATATTTAACAAAGCGCAATAAATCTACTTGAAAAATGAAATTGCTTTGAAAGTTAATTAAATGTCTGTTTAAATTTTCCGTATTACTTGAAGTTCCCATAGTCGCTTTGCCCAGATATTTAATTTCCATTAACATCTGCTGTCGGTGTGACAAAAGTCATTTATTTTGCTACTGTTTGCACAGCATTACTCACACTGATAGCTAGCAAACCACATGGTGCTTTGACGAGGGAAACGGCATGTCTAAATATTCACCAAAGTAGACTGCAATCGTGCCATTGTCCAACAAGGCTTGGAATAAATAGTACGAGGAAATAACCATTGTTTCCAGAACCACTACCACGGTCCAAAGCGCCGGTGATCCGTTGAACAGCGGGTTGTATTATTCGTGCAACGTCACTGGTTCCTCACAAATTAGTGCCTTCCTACGATATCTCCCAGCGATCATTGCACTCTCTCATAGATATGTTCTCCGGTTATCGAATTCTGAAGAGAGAAATACAGCCATTCCACTGAACTTCTAGACATACAGGTAATAAGGATTCCGTCTGATTTAAACCAGACACTTTCCACTTTTATTTAAAGCGTCTTCAGTGGTCAATATTACGTGGTTTTGCTTACTAATCGGTTTAACGAGATCAGAAACACATTTCATGCTTTATTTCGCACGGTTTTACAGTTCAATATTGTTTTCATGAGTTATTCTCAACAAAACGATTCGATTTTTAGCACACTGCACTGCAGTGATACAAAATATTTTCTCGTTTTTCATGTTTTTATTTATTCATGCTCACCTCACGTAGTTTTTTGTTTTGATCGTGTGGAGTGCGATTGTCTTTTGTCGGCTTTGGCAGAGTCTGCTATTTCTTTTTGTGTGTGTGTGTGTGTGTGTGTGTGTGTGTGTGTGTGTGTGTGTGTGTGTGTGTGACGTCACAGAAAGTGAACAATATGAAAAACGAGAAAATATTGTGCGTCACAGCAGTGCAGTTTGCTAAACAACTAACAACTGTGGTCAAAAGAATACATAAAAATATTGCAGGAGTCTAAAATCGTGAGTTATGAAAGTAATTTTAAACATGTCAACTGCCTAAGATCTCATTAAACAGATTTGTAAGCAAAACCAAAATTGTTACAATGACCGCTGGAGATGATTTAAATTAAAGCGAAACTCGTCTGGTCCAAATAATTACAGCCAGAAAAGACATAGCAACTCCCATATTACTGCGGAAAAAGACGTATTTGAGAGACACTTCCGTACCAAAATTGCATACGCCTTCCGCTTATGCGTGCACGATTACCAGACGTATAAAAGCGAAAACGGTAGTATCAATGACAGCCGATGAACCTCAGTGCCCTCAGGTTTAAAATTTTGCCGTCTATCTTTGTCTCATTGTCAGCACCCGAATCAGTCTAGCTCGATGGCTCTGACAAAAGACTGAATCAGACTGTTTCGAGTGGAAACTTTGCTTCAGAAGCACCCCAACATACGAGGATCGTTCAATAAGTAATGGCCCACATTTTTCTTCTCAGATCATATTTATTATGAAGAGTTAGAATTTAGTAACAATAAACATCAACATGTGTTGTCCATGTCCTGTTTTGCTACGTAGTCTCCACCACGTTCTATGACTGTACGCCAAAGTTGTGGAAGAGCATGTATTCCCTGCTGGTAAAAGCTCTTGTCCCATAGGTGTGGCCATGTTTTCACTTCATGAATGCACATTCGTCATCTTCAAAGTGTGTTTTCTACAGGGAGAATCACTAAGCGGCCCAGAGAGATGGAAGTCCGCGGGTCCCAGGTCTGGACTGTAGGGTGAATGAGGCAATGATGTCCAGCCCCATTTGGCAATGTGTTTCCGGGATCTCAGACTTGTGTGTGGACGTACGTCATCGTTTTGGAGCAAGATTTCTGCTGGATTCTTGTCCGATCGAACACTTTCTTCAGAGTCTTCAAGTATGCCTTTGAATTGATGCTTGACCCTCTTGGCATCACATCCACGAGAATGACGCCATCACAATCCCAGAAGACTGACACCATGACTTTTCCGGCACTGTCTTGACATTCTTCTTTTGTGGTGAATGAGGACGATACCACTCCGTGGACTGTCTTTTTGTTTCAGGCGCAAAGTGGTGTTCCCATCTTTCGTCCTCGGTAACGATCCGTGACAGAAAGGCCTCTCCGTCGGTCTCAAAACGCTCCAGTTCAAATGAAATTGCCTTCCTTTGGATCATGTGGTCCGCTGTGAGCATTCGTGGAACCCATCGTGAGCACCTCTTTGAATATCCGAGAGTCTCGATCATTTCAAACGCACTTCCAATGCTGACCGACAACTGTAGAGCCAATTGTAGAATTGTGATGCGGCGGTCGACACCGATAATGGCATCCGCACGGTTCAGCACGCCTGGAGCAGTGTCTGTGACAGGACGTCCCAAGCGTGACTGTTCAAGGAGCTCTTTTTCTGCATTTCCTGAGGCTATAACTTTCTTTAACCTCACCCAACCTTACTCCTATCAACTGCAGCATCGCTCTACATTGCACACAAGCGTTTATGGATGTGAAGCACCAACAAGGACGTTTGCCTATGCATACTAATGGCTTTTTACAAAAATGTGGGACATCACTTATTGAAGAACTCTCGTAGAATACCAAGAATTCTCTCTCTCTCTCTCTCTCTCTCTCTCTCTGTCTCTGTCTCTCTCTCTCTCTCTCTCTCTCTCTCTCTCTCTCTCTCTGTCACACATACATTTATTGCGATTGCCAACGGAAAACATTGTTTTAAGTACCACAGTATTTGGTCGAAGCAACTCTTCATCTTCAGATGGTTGTCGTAGTTGCTGTTACAAGATGCAACTGTTGATACCCGCTTGGTGGAGTTCACATTTACCGGGACCACGAGAGGCAAACACGAATGCACGTGAAAGCTCTCGCAGCTCATAGAAAATAGCGCTCTTAGATCACTTCCAGGAAACGGAAAGTGACCTACAGCACTTGCGCTCACGGTGTGCTGCTCGTGGCACATTTGAACGCCACCACGTGAATATCACGAATCGCGTCTTGCGAAAGCAACTACTGTAAGCACCCAATGATATCGAACAGTTGCTCCGAAGAAACACACTGCGAGTTACAAAATGTTATCTTGGGGCAAGCCCGAAAACCGTATTTCCTTCTCCTTTGCTCGCACCACAAACTGCCGTCTGGAATGAAATTTTAGTCTATAGCGGAGTGTGCGGTGATATGAAACTTCCTGACAGTGCCGGACCGAGACTCGAACTCGGGACCTTTCTCTTTTGCGGGTAAGTGCTCTACCATCTGAGCTACCCAATCACTACCGACGACCCGTCCTCACAGCCTTACTTTCGCCAGTGCCTCGTCTCCTACCTTTCAAACCTCACAGAAGTTCTCCTGCGAATCTCCAAGACCAGCACTAGCACTTCTCGATATTGCGGAGACATGGCTTAGCCACAGCCTGGGAGGACGTTTACAGAAGGAAATTTTCACTCTGCAGAGGAGTGTACGTCGATATGAAACTTCCTTGCAAATTAAAACTGTGTGCTGGACCGAGACTCGAACTCGGGACCTTTGCCTTTCGCGGGGAAGTGCTTTCAGATGGTAGAGCACCTGCCCGCGAAAAGCAAAGGTCCAGAGTTCGAGTCTCGGTCCAGCACACAGTTTTAATCTGCCAGGGAGTTTCAAATTGCCGTCTGTTTTGCCTTGAAGGAAGAACAGTGGGCAGCACTATGCAGGCTGACTTATTAACGTTTAAAAACCCCCAAACCAACGTAGATGGCGTTGAGACAAGTAATTTGGGGCTGCAAATCTCGGGAAATACCTCGAAAGTCGATGACAAATGTTGAACATGTAACGTCACCATATGATATACCATGCCGTACATGCAGATCTTGGGCCTGTCGTCGATTCCATCCTCGCCGGTAGAGCTCCGCTAGGCTACTTTGTTTCCGTTCTTGCAGTATCCGATGTGATCGGTAGTGCTCACGGTAATGGTAATACATTTACGGAAACCGACTAGCCTAGTGGAGAGATGTATAGCACTGCTCCTACGAGAGAGAGTAGGACTGACAAAACCAACCACTGTCCTTGCGGTGAGATGCGTCACCTGATGATGTCACGTGTCCAACATTGGTCATCCGCTTTCGTGGAATTTCCGACATTTGCGGTCCCATGTGTCTTAGAATAAATTACTAGTCTCAGGGTCATCTACGTCGGATTTGAAACGTTAACTAGAATCACTCTGTATATTGGACAGTTTTCATATTGACGGAAGCTGCATCGTGCTGGGCGTTTCCCAGCCACAGAGTGTTGCATGAAGAGCCTCGACGGGGAGACAGGCGGCCGTATGCTGTTTCCAGGGAGACGCAGGCAGCGGAACTGATGAATGAGGCGACGTCGTGGTCTCGTAAAGAGCAGTCAGCGCGGCCGGGAATGCAATCTCGCGCCTCGTGAATAAAACAACGCCCGGCTGGCAAGGACGACGAAGGAGCTGATGGCTGCGGGGGTGGATAAGGGGGGAAGGGGAAGGGGAAGGGGAAGGGGGGACAGCGGAAGGGGCGGTGGCGACCACCTGGAGGAGAGGACAGCGTAAGCGGCGGCCCTCGTCTTCTGCTTTTAACGCCAATGGCGGCTTTGGACTCTGTTTACCAAAGCGCTCCGCTCCAGACACATTTTAAACACTTGTCAACGAGCGGAGATGCGCTAGGAAGAATTGACCCGTTTCGCCATGGCCTACCGACACTTCCGTTTCGTTCCGCAGCGCGCTCAGTCTCCAACAACGCAAATGTAAACAATTTTAGGATCTGGAATAATTATAATATTCAGTACAAAGACTGGTTTGATGCTGCTCACCACACTAGTGCGTCCTGTTCAAGCCTCGTCAACTCTTCATGAACAGTACAGCCTACATCAGTTTCATCTTGGTTATTGCAGTCAAGCCTCGACCTACAGCCACAATTTTTTACCCCACACATATTACCCATGATTAGCAAATTGATGCCTCATAATGTACTGATGTGGCGAACGAGCAATCTCTCGTCGACACTGTGGTGGTTTCTCAGATTTACTTCTGGATGAGGCCGAGAGGAAGCTACAACACATCGAAAATATTATATCACTTTATTACAACATGAACAAAATGACATGCCTAACTTCGGAGGATTCTATGTCCTCTTGACTGTCTATGCGTAGCTACTAGTTAATGACACTGAACACTAACGTATCATTTGATTATTTACTTTATTTAATTTTATTTACACGTCAAGTTCCGTAGAATCAAATTCAGGAGCAAATCTCCAAGGTCATGGAACGTGTCAGTACATGAATTTACAAAATAAAAATAATAAAAGGTAAAAATAAATGTTTATAACACGAAAACAGTCAGTCCATAAGTTTAAGTAAACGCAGTCAACAATACAACAAGAATCAGCTTAATTTTTCAAGGAACTCCTAGACAGAATAGAAGGAGTGACTCATGAGAAAACTCTCCAGTTTCGATTTGAAAGCGCGTGGATTACTGCTAAGATTTTAGAATTCGAGTGTTACCTTACTGAAAATGGATGCAGCCGCATACCGCACACCTTTCTGCGCAAGAGTTATGGAAGTCCGATCCAAATGCAGGTTTCATTTGGTTCAAATGGATTTGAGTACTATGGGACTTACCTTTTGAGGTCATCAGTCGCCTAGAACTTAGAACTACTTAAACCTAACTAACCTAAGGACATCACACACATGCATGCCCGAGGCAGGATTCGAACCTGCTACCGTAGCGGTCGCGCGGTTCCAGACTGAAGCGCCTAGAACCGCTCGCCCACGACTGCCGGCTAGGTTTGATTTCTGCCGAGTATTAACCGAGTGAAAGCTGCTTATTGTCGGGAATAACCTAATATTGTTAACAAGAAATGAGCTTAAGGAAAATATATATATATATATATATATATATATATATATTATATATATATATATATATATATATATATATATATATATATATATAGTGAGATGCTAACGTCAAAAGACCCAGACTCGTGAACAGGGGTCGACAAAAGATTCGTGACCTTACACTACATACAGCCCGAACCGCCCGTTTCTGAGCCAAAAATATCCTTTTAGAAGGGGAAGACTTACCCCAAACTACGACATAAGCGAATGAAAATAAGCAAAGTAGACTAATTTTCGGCCGGCCGCGGTGGTCTAGCGGTTCTAGGCGCTCAGTCCGGAGCCGCGCGACTGCTACGATCGCAGGTTCGAATCCTGCCTCGGGTATGGATGTGTGTGATGTCATTAGGTTAGTTAGGTTTAAGTAGTTCTAAGTTCTAGGGGACTGATGACCATAGATGTTACGTCTCATAGTGCTCAGAGCCATTCGAACAATTTGAACTAGTTTTCGTGTCCAACGAATACTCACTACAGATACCGTTCGAACAGTAAAAATGGCAGTATTAAGTCTTTGAGCAAGATCCTGAAGGTGGGATTTCCACGACAGCTTACTATCTACCTGAACACCTAGAAATTTGAACTTTTCAGTTTCACTAATCACATACCCATTCTGTGAAATTAAAAGTCAGGTTTTATTGAATTGTGTGCTAGAAACTGTAAAAAGTGAGTCTTACTGTGATTTAACATTAGTTTATTTTCTACAAGCCATTATCGTAGGTCATGTACTGCACTATTTGAAACCGAGCCAATGTTGCTCACAACATCGTTTACTACAAAGCTAGTGTCATCAGTAAACAGAAATATTTTAGTCACCCATAATACTAGAGGGCATATCATTTATATAAATAAGGAACAGGAGCGGTCCCAACACTGATCTTTGCCCCCCCCCCCCACTTGACCGTACCCCACTCAGCCCCCACGTCACAGCCATTATCAACATGGTTAAAAATGATCTTTACCTGTCTGTTGCTAAAATAAGAGGTGAACCAGTTGGGAGCTACTCCACGTATTCCGTAATGTTCCAACATCTGGGTCAATATTTTGTGATCAACACAATCAAATGCCTTAGTTAAATCAAAAAATATGCCTAGCGTTCGAAACCTTTTGTTCGACCCATTCAGTATCTCACAGAGAAAAGAGAATATAGCATTTTCAGTTGTTAAACGACTTTTAAGGCCGAACTATACATTTGATAGCAAATGGTGTGATATAAAATGATCAATTATCCTTACATACACCGCCTTTTCAATAACGTTTGTAAACACTGATGGCACAGAAAAGGTCTACAATTATCTACATTATCCTTTTCTCCCTTTCTATAAAGCGGCTTTATTAATGAGTAGTTTAATCGTTCAGGCAACCGACCACTCCTAAAGGAAAAATTACAAATATGACTAATAGAGGGCTAACATGTGCAGCACAGTACTTTAATATTCGGCTAGACACTCCATTATAACCATGAGAGTCCTTAGTCTTCAGTGATTTAATTGTTGACTCAATCTCCCTCTTGTCTGTATCACAGAGCAGTATTTCAGAAATCAATCTCGGAAAGGCATTGGCCAAGAATGTTGTAAGACTTCCTGTAGAAACTAAATTTTTATTTAATTCACCAGCAATGCTCATAAAATGATTGTTAAGTACTGTATATACATCATATTTATCAGTAACAGAAATATTTTTACTGCGGAGTGACTTTATATCGTCGACCTTGTGCTGCTCACCAGACACTTCCTTCACAACTGACCATATTTATCCTGTGAATTAGCTGTTCTATTTGCATACCACATACTCTTAGCCTTCCTAATAACATTTTTAAGCACTTTACAATACTGTTTGTAATGGGCTACTGTAGCTTGATTGTGACTCCTAACATTTTGTTATGATTCCCGCTTTGTTCTACAAGATATCGTTATGCCACTAGTGAGCTACCCAGGCTGCTTATTACTGATAGTACCACGTTTAGAACGCTCTAATGGAAAGCAACTCTCAAAGAGCATGAGAAATGTGTTAAGGAAAGCATTACATTTGTCATCTATGTTATCGTCACTAAAAACATCGTGCCACCTCTGTTCCTTGACAAGGTTTAAAAAACTCTGTCTTGCTGTTGGATTAACTTTCCTACATAGTTTGTAATTAAATGTGACATTTGTTTGAGTACTAAAGCCTTTCAATGTTAAAATTTGTGCATCATGATCTGAAAGGCCATTAACCCTTTTACTGACAGAATGTCCATCCAGTACTGATGAATGAATAAAAATATTGTCTGTGGCTGTGCTACTGTTCCCCAGCACCCTAGTTGGAAAAAACGCAGCCTGCATCAGATTATATGATTTTATGAGATCTACCAACATCCTTTTTCATGCACCATCATAAACAAAATTGATATTGATGTCACCACGTATAAGTAATTTCTGAATGATAAAATGAATCAAGAACCCTCTCTAGCTTGAGCAGAAACGCTCTGAAGTTGGAGTAAGGGGACCTATAAACAACAACAATTAGAAGTTCAGTTTCACTAAATTCACCTGCCCCTGCACAACTTTCAAATATCTGTTCAGTGCAGTGTCGTGCTACGTCTATGGACTCAAGTGGAATACTGTTTTTTACGTACATAGCCACTACCCCACCGCGCAAGGAACTCCTCGAAAAACAGCCAGCTAATCTGTATCAAGGTAAAGGAAGCCTATGAATTGTCAAATTATTTAAGTGGTGCTCCGATATACCAATAATTTCAGAGTCATTATCTGTAGGCAGTTCACTAACTTTATCTCTAATAGGTCTTATATTTTGATGAAATATGATAATTCCTTCTCTACTCGGAAACATTATATTCTCAGAAGATGAGCGCTTAGTTAGAGTGACTTCTTTTAAGCAGGTATACCTGTCAGTTGACTTCAATCTAAAAAAAGTGCATTACAGAATAATAATCTCTTCTCTCATTGTACAAGTAAATATCAACTTTACTACTTAGTTCTATCTAATACAACTCCCTGTAGTGAGACGATGTGGTCGTCTTCGACGATGACTGCATAGGCGGCTGAGCAGCAGTCCGCTCTGACGTTAAGTCTTCAGCAGAAACGGCTTATGGAAATTCTTGAGGACGTGTCTGCTTCGATGTCTCTCATTCGTCGCCGCGTCTGGCAGCGACTGTGCGTTCTTGTGGTTCCGTCGTAAGCTACCAACTTTGTCACGGTACCTCGTTCTTCGGACGACAGCACCTGTACTCTATGAATTGGTACCATCTTTTAGTTAACGTGTACAGTAGGTTTCTTTTCTCCTATTCAATTCAGTATCTCTTCACTTGTTCTTCGATCTTCAAATCTGTAGCATTCTTCTGTAGCAACACATTTCAAAAGCTTTTATTCTTTTCTTCTATGGACTGTCTATAGCCTCCATAAGAAGGTACACTCCAGGCAAATACCTTCATAAAAGACTTCCTAAATCTGACGTTTGTATTTGCTGTTAATAAATTCTTCTTTTCAGATACGCTGTTGTTGCTGTTATTGCATTTTATATCCTCTCCAATTTGGCCATCGTCAGTTACTTTGCCGTTGCTAAAATACGTAGCAAAAACGTTTACTACATTTAGAGCGTCATGTACCAATATAATTACTTCAGTTTCTGATTTGATTCGATACATTTCTTTCCCTCTGTTTCATTTTTTTTTATATTTATCTTACAAGCTCTTTCGATGACACACCCTTTTCCATGCAACTGCTCTTGGAAGTCCATTGCCATCTGTGAGAAAATTACAAACTTTTTTTGAATTTTTTCTCCTTAAATATTAATTCACTTTCTAAATTTCTTCTTGGTTTTCTTCACATCCTGTTTAATGCACAGAGTGAAAAACGTTGTGGAGTAGCGCATTCAGTGGAGCTGCATGTCAAGATCTCTAGAAATACTCCTCTTAGTGGTTGCGCCAGCAGTACGCCTACCTGTATCATTGAGGCGAGCAAGCCACCCCATTCTGGCAAGGTTAATGGTTTGTGAGGAAGAGGGAAATTTCTATAGAACACGACGACAATGTGAGACAACAGTTACTGAGAAAACTTACAGTGGTGTTACACAACGAGAGTGATATAAACCGTGTTAGAAAAAGTATTCCATAGTTTAAGACGTGGTAGTATGGGCCAAAACAAGACAAAAATGTTCAGTATGTACGGGCTTTAAAATTCTTACCTTAAGAGCTATGAGCACTTGTTCATCTCCGCTGCTGTGAAATACATCTCTTCAATGGCATGCTGTTTGCTATTACGAACGACCTACACAACGCAGTAAACAAATGAGGACACATTCCTCTGTTTTGTCAATGGATAACGTTTGCAGTAACACATGTTAGTGTTTATACTGTACAGGTCTCGGTAAGTGCAGCGCGTACGTTAGTTCTAATGGAACGTTTTTGGTTGCGATAAATTTTTGAGACGCTATTATGTTGCAGTTTTCATTTACCACAATAATGGAAGCCTGTTACTGATTTGTTTACTGCGTGCTTCAATAGCAGAGAGCTTGTAGCAGCGAAGATGAACAAGTGCTCGTAGTTCTGAAGGTATGCATTTTAGAGTCCATGTTTGCTGAACTTTTTTTCTTGTTTTGCTCCATACTAACACTTCTCAGAATATGGATTTTTTTAAAATATATTAATGTAACAAGTGAGAAACAAGCCTTGGTAATAAAATGCTTGTACCGAAGTCTGTTATTGTTTAGTACCTGTTGCAGTAGCAGCAATACCAGCACTAGCAGTTACAGCTGCGTAAGGATTCGTTCAGGCTGACATATTCATTCACTGCGTTCAGTCCTTATTTGAAAATAGTTTAGGATCCTCTAGGGACTATAATTTTTACCCTAAGGATTTGACATACGTTGGGTTACAATGTATCAAACAAATACCGAAATTTCGTGAACACACGTTTCATCAATCTAAAACGATTTAGTGAGCCACAGTCGGCCGCCTACATATATGGGCGGTCAGCGTTTCGGGTTTTCCATAGAGTGATCCTGGGTTAGATCCCATTACTGGTATTTCGAACGATTTCCGTTACTGTGAGGGCGGGGACTGAGTGCAGTAGGCGTCGTCAGAACAGTTGAGAAGGAATAAAAGCGGGGAAAGCGCAGTATACCCCTGCGCCCCATCATATTTAAGTCCAATGATGGCACCGGAATCAGGTGACGCTGCTATGAATTGGTGGTGTATGGCCCCCTTTGCCTGATTTGGTTTTATACTAACAGTTTAAGGGTCTTCTGCAACTGTGTCCGACGTCTAGCCGTGGTTCTGGCTGTGATGCGATTCGTCAAAAGAATTTATGGTATCACGGTATGTCTGTAAGTCTTACTTTGGGACCTCTAATCCTAACTGAATGAAACACAATCCTTGTACGATAATCGTTTCGCCTTCTTTCTTTGCAAGACATATTCAGTGGCCGGGAATACGTACTTACTTTTGTTTAAACATTTTTTTTTTTTACATTTAGGACGTTGTATATAGTCACATGGTACTATTTTAAGCTTCTACTTGCAGACTTACAAATTTTGTGGATGTTTGGATGTTCACATGTAGTGATATTGTTCATTCGTTACCGCTGTTCTTTTCATAACTGCCATTAGAAATTTCATTTACAGACTTCACAGCAATAGAAACTTAACACTCGTTTTTATTTGTTGTTTTGGATGGTATTGCCAACTGTCGGATTTTATTGCCAATCATCGAATGTTATTGCCAACTATTGAATGTGTGAATGTGTTTTTGTGACCTGTGATCTGTTTGTTTGTTTGTTTGTTTGTGTGTGTGTGTGTGTGTGTGTGTGTGTGTGTGTGTGTGTGTGTGTGTGTGTGTGTGTATGTGTGTGTGCAGTATGTAATGGTATGTGAGAGAGAGAGAGAGAGAGAGAGAGAGAGAGAGAGAGAAAGGGATGGGGGTGGGGAGATAGGGGGAAGAAAGAGAGAGTATATGTATTTGTTTTAATATGGCTGCATATATAGGTGGAATCATATTTATTTTATCTTTTTTTTTAGTTTCAGTAGAGAGTCTGGCAGCTGTACTGTTGTGTATTTACTCGTTTGTCACTTGTTTGTTCTCAGCAATGGCTTTTTGGATGTGGTATTTTTCCCGCATTGTTGTAAGGTATTTATCATGAATGTTTATTCTGATTATTTTCATGTCTTGCTCCATGTTTGTAGAATCGTGGCTGTGGTGTTTTTAGTGCTCTGAAAATATGGAATGGTTTCTTTCACGTTTATGGTGATTTACCTCACAGGTATAAAAGGTACTGAGACAAGGAGCACAATAAACCACTCATCACTGTATTGTAGCTATTCTAATCCAAGCAAGTTTCTTAGCTATCTTGAGAAACCAGGCCTGTGTTTTTTAAGCTGAGCATCGTTTGTGTTGCAGGATCTAACTCGCACCATGGGGCAGTCGAAGCGTCTGCCGCTGCTAGCGTTCCTGGCAACCATGCCCCTGGTTCTTGGTAAGTACCACTCTCGTCCTTTCACTGACGTAAGATGACGGCAATTTAAATCGGTCTTTCATTGGATGCAATGTGAGAAATGCAAATTTCAAAATAAACTCCGTTTATTGTCTTTTTTTGTTACTCCACTGTACATTTCGAAGTTACAGCCTCACTACAAGGGCTTCAATTGTTATGTAATGACCTTCATTGTAATTTCAACGTCCCAGAAGCGGTAGCTGTTCGAGCTACAGTCCGTTCTTAAACGCATCTAGTGCAAATTTGGTGATATATACATGGCGATTCAACTGCCCCTACTACTAAATTTTATGCAACCCACAACACCTTCAAATACCATGTGCAAGAGTTTCGTATTTTCTCGACTGCTACACGGAAACTCTTAGTCTTACAGAAAAAATGAGTAGGACATTTTTGTTGGAAATTTAATGTAGTTAAATTTTTGTACTGGGATGTGTTTCCGCCAGAGGCCGTAGTTTCTAAGAAAAACGTAAAAAAGTGACCTTAAGACGCGTTTTTCTTGAATAACTCGAAAACCTTGACCTCCAGCGAAAACTTATCCCAGTACAAAATATAACTACATTACATTTCCTACAAAAACGTCCTGTTAATTTCTTTTTAGGACATACAGTTCGCACATAGCAAGCGAGACAATATGACAGTCTATATGAAGGTGTTGCGGGCTCCATAAAACCCATTGGTAGGGGCAGCTAAATCACTCTATATACAGATTTACAACAAGATTTACACAGACTTTTGATAAAAACATATATGTTTTTATATGACATCACACTGATGTAATTCCTACATGTTGTTTGCACTTTCATATTAGTATTCAAAGTTTTCAAACACTATGAATGGTATTGAACGGACAGTAGAGGGATTGTATTATTACGCTTTCTTCATATACACTTCTGGAAATTGAAATAAGAACACCGTGAATTCATTGTCCCAGGAAGGGGAAACTTTATTGACACATTCCTGGGGTCAGATACATCACATGATCACACTGACAGAACCACAGGCACATAGACACAGGCAACAGAGCATGCACAATGTCGGCACTAGTACAGTGTATATCCACCTTTCGCAGCAATGCAGGCTGCTATTCTCCCATGGAGACGATCGTAGAGATGCTGGATGTAGTCCTGTGGAACGGCTTGCCATGCCATTTCCACCTGGCGCCTCAGTTCGACCAGCGTTCGTGCTGGACGTGCAGACCGCGTGAGACGACGCTTCATCCAGTCCCAAACATGCTCAATGGGGGACAGATCCGGAGATCTTGCTGGCCAGGGTAGTTGACTTACACCTTCTAGAGCACGTTGGGTGGCACGGGATACATGCGGACGTGCATTGTCCTGTTGGAACAGCAAGTTCCCTTGCCGGTCTAGGAATGGTAGAACGATGGGTTCGATGACGGTTTGGATGTACCGTGCACTATTCAGTGTCCCCTCGACGATCACCAGAGGTGTACGGCCAGTGTAGGAGATCGCTCCCCACACGATGATGCTGGGTGTTGGCCCTGTGTGCCGCGGTCGTTTGAAGTCCTGATTGTGGCGCTCACCTGCACGGCGCCAAACACGCATACGACCATCATTGGCACCAAGACAGAAGCGACTCTCATCGCTGAAGACGACACGTCTCCATTCGTCCCTCCATTTACGCATGTCGCGACACCACTGGAGGCGGGCTGCACGATGTTGGGGCGTGAGCGGAAGACGGCCTAACGGTGTGCGGGACCATAGCCCAGCTTCATGGAGACGGTTGCGAATGGTCCTCGCCGATACCCCAGGAGCAACAGTGTCCCTAATTTGCTGGGAAGTGGCGGTGCGGTCCCCTACGGCACTGCGTAGGATCCTACGGTCTTGGCGTGTATCCGTGCGTCGCTGCGGTCCGGTCCCAGGTCGACGGGCACGTGCACCTTCCGCCGACCACTGGCGACAACATCGATGTACTGTGGAGACCTCACGCCCCACGTGTTGAGCAATTCGGCGGTACGTCCACCCTGCCTCCCGCATGCACACTATACGCCCTCGCTCAAAGTCCGTCAACTGCACATACGGTTCACGTCCACGCTGTCGCGGCATGCTACCAGTGTTAAAGACTGCGATGGAGCTCCGTATGCCACGGCAAACTGGCTGACACTGACGGCGGCGGTGCACAAATGCTGCGCAGCTAGCGCCATTCGACGGCCAACACCGCGGTTCCTGGTGTGTCCGCTGTGCCGTGCGTGTGATCATTGCTTGTACAGCCCTCTCGCAGTGTCCGGAGCAAGTATGGTGGGTCTGACACACCGGTGTCAATGTGTTCTTTTTTCCATTTCCAGAAGTGTTTAATTGTCTCGGTTTTGCCGATAGTAGACTCCATAGGCGTGAAATAAGCAGTATGAATTGTGTACGATCTTCTCAATTCACTGACGTGTTTCGTCTTAATTCAGAGAAGTTTACCGTGGACGGAAAAGTTACGTCGGTAAACTGTTGAAGACTCTAGAAATGTCCAACAGAGAAAGAAAGACAATCAAAGACTTATATTTTCTAATTCTGTAGACTTTGAATATCTACTAACAATTAGCACTGAATTCATAAATGAAGGAGAACACTGTTAAACGGTAGACTCTGTAAGCTGTGATTCCATAATCTTTTTGAGTGACTCATTATCCCCCTATGCAATTTAAGAGTAGCTACAGGCTGATCATCGTATGATGTTCCGTTTCGAGGGCTTTTATTTTGTAAACCACTTGCAGCTAGTTATAGCGATTTTGATGTTACCGAAAATGTCCGAATTTTGGCGCAGGCTACCGAAAGAATGCTAAGAAAAATACCGTTGGGTTGATGAATTAGTAATTCGCATTTATGCATAAGTTTAGTAAACAGATCAGAGACTTTAGTCATCAGTAATACATTCTACTTCACTATTTATAACATTCTGCCAAGTCTGGTGTAACTTTGCGGTACCATGATAGTAGAAGTCATGCGATTCTGAGGTGAAGAACGGAGGTTGATCGATAGACAGCGGAAAATACGAAATCTATGAGCGCAAGATTAGGTGAGTAAGGTGAGGGCGGAAGGACGTAGCAACCTAATTCCTGTAGAGTGTTTTTAGTCAGTCTCGGAGACTGCTCATGGGCGTTATTGTGGAGTACCGTACTTAACGCAGTCTTCTTGGCCGTAGTCCTGGGGCTGCGTCTGCAAGACGGCTCAGCTGTTGACAATGAATGTCAGCAGTGATGGTTACTCCTCGGGGAAGCAACTCATTGCACACCAAACCGTCGTTGTGCCACCAGATGCAATAATAATATCTTATGAATGAGCACAGGTCTTCGTACGAGGAGTTGCTGCTTCGTTAGAGCTCTGTCATTCATTTCTTTTCATTACGTTAGCACAAGGACGCCATTTCCAGTCACCAGTATATGCATAGGGATAGTCGATGCTGTTCTCGAGCCAGTTGATGACGAGCAAGCAGAGATGCACATATGGCCACTCGCAGATATTGTGATTTTGGCTTAGAGCATGCGGTATCCATACATCCGATTTTCGAACTTTCCCCACTGCAAAAAAAGTCGCACAATGGTGGAATGATCACAGTTCGTCACATTTGCCCGTTCACTGGTACAATGACGTGAATCATTGTGGATTACTGCTTTTAAACGATCTTCATCAAACCCCGAAGTTCTTCCTGAACGTTGAGAATCATTGATGCCAAACGATACTCCTTAAAACAGTAAAACCATTTTTTTTGACGTGCTCTGGCCAATGGCGTTATCCGCGTTCACGACGCTAAAGTTTCTGGCTGCCTTCGCTGCTGTCGGGGTGACCAGAGCACGTCAAAAAAATGGTTGAACTGTTGAACCCTAACAGAAGAATATGTCGGAAATTTTCCAATTTCTCCACCTGGCACACTACTTTCTAGCGTTCACAGCTCCACTCACTATCTCCAAGTGTCAAAATAACCGTCTGTAATCTCAGATATCAGCAGTGAACTACAAATAAAAAATGACAATCGATAAATGAACTCCGGAACACTAACAAGCAAAACAAAAACGTTGCGATCTTATGCACCGTCCTAATAGTTATTATTTTTGCCTGTTTACATTTCAAATTACGCATGTGTAGTTTCGCTTATTTTCACCAGACCCTCATCAACAGTGACTGACTGCAATTTATAGACAAAATAAAGTTCCTCTGATTCCTCATACTCTAAAACTGCTCGAAAGCTGCATTGCCGGCCGCGGTGGTCTCGCGGTTCTAGGCGCGCAGTCCGGAACCGTGCGACTGCTACGGTCGCAGGTTCGAATCCTGCCTCGGGCATGGATGTGTGTGATGTCCTTAGGTTAGATAGGTTTAAGTAGTTCTAAGTTATAGGGGACTAATGACCACAGCAGATGAGTCCCATAGTGCTCAGAGCCATTTGTACCATTTTTGAAAGCTGCATGTGGACATCAACTATGTAGCCTGGTTCAAATATTTTTCTTTTCTGGGCCGTGAAGAATACGATTCAT